>NC_071404.1:6069166-6386458 GCF_017976375.1 Cuculus canorus
TTCTGTTTGATTTTTAATTTTGAAGCGAAAACCTGTGGGCTAATATAAAATGCATACAGAAAGTTGATAGTAGATAAAAGGTAACAAAAACTTTTTTTCCTGTTTATACCCTGGGGACAATTCCCAAGAAGAGAAAAAGAGAACAACTTGACTTATAAAATCATAGAATCACGGAACCATTTAGGTCTAAAAAGATCTGTAAGTTTATCAAGTCTAACCATAAACCTACAGTGCCAAATCCCACTTAAACCATGTCCTTAAGCATCACATCTAGGCGTCTTTTAAATACCTCCAGGAATACTGACTCAACTGCACACCTGAGCAGCCTGTTCCAATGTTTAACAACCCTTTCAGTGAAGTAATATTTCCTAATATTTCCTAATATCTAGTTCAAACCTCTGCTGGCTGAACTGGAAGCCATCTCCTCTCATCCTATTGTTTTTTAGTTGTGAGAAGAGACCACCACTCACCTCATTACAACCTCCCTCCAGGTATTTGTAGAGGGCAATAAGGTCTCCCCTCAGCCTCCTTTACTCCAGACTAAACAAACCCCTGTTCCCTCAGCCGCTCCTGCCCCTCCACACTCTTCATTACCCTTTTCTGGACACACTCCAGCAACTCAACATCCTTCTTGTAGTGCGGTGTCCAAAACTGAACACAGCATTCAAGGTGCAGCCTCACCAGTGCCAAGTACACTTCTTGTTTGACTTTTCTAAGCTACACTAGGTTTGTTCACCCTACTCCTGCTGGAAACACCATTTCTGATACAAGCCAGGATGCCGTTGGCATTCTTGGCCACCTGGCTGCACCACTGGCTCATATTTAGCCAGATATTGACCAGCACCTCTAGGTCCCTTTCCACCAGGCATCTTTCCAGCCACCCTTCCCAAGCCTGTAGCTTTGCATGGAGTTGCTGCCACGCAAGTGCAGCATTTAGCACTAAGCCTTGTTGAATGCCATGCAATTGACCTTGGCCCATCGATCTGGTCTTTTCCGATCCCTCTGTAGAGGATTTTACTATGAGATACAATGAAATTAAGGGACCTCTTTAGGTCACAAGAAAAGCCTAGGGTAAATCAGCAAACTCAGCCTTGCGTTCTCAAATGCCAAGTTATTGACAGGCAAAATGTACCAAAGCTTATTTACACCTGGCCGTCTTCACTCTGTAGCATTGCAGGAAGAAGGAATGTGGCAGACATCAGAGCGGCTTTTAATTCAAATGATTCTTTGCTTCTCTTAAAGCCAATCAAGTCTTTCTTAGAGTAATCAAAATGCAAACAAACTGAATACAGTGAGGAAAAACAACACCACCAAAAAAAACGAGGAAAAATCTTTCATTCTCAGAGGAATATAATAGGACCTGGACTGGATTCTGCACTATCCTATTCAGAAATGTTTTAAAATATTTAAAACCTAGTTGGCTCCTTCCACTAAAGAGTGAGGAAATTCATCAGGATATAAAGGTATTCGTGGTCTGCAGGGAATTGTATAAAATAGGTGGCCACCTTTACCTATGAATAACTTATTTGTCACATTTGAGTCATAACATTTCACAGCCTAATAAGGATGAATGTGCAGTTTTATACGTTTAATTTACATATGTAAAACTGAATTGAGCATTTCTGCACATACTAGAGCACTGTAAATAGCAGTAGATTGGTGATAACTACATTAGGTCCAGCAGGTTAATGAATTACTATGTAATACATCTCTTTACAATTTCAATACCACCCATTTTTCTTCTCCCTCTTTGCTGCTGCGCTACATACTATAACTGGGAAGCTGGAGACTAAATATAGCATTCGCTATGACTTGAACTGGATGGATAGACTGAAGATGAGGTTGAAGATTATGTATCATGGCATCATTATCTATCATGGCATGAATATTCATGTTTGTGAAAGAAAATGTGTCCCTTGGTATTCCAACAGAATTTCACCTTTTATTAAGTCTAGGTCATTATGTAGGAAGGAAAGGAGGACTCACAGGGTCAGAAGGAGAGCAAGAAGAAGCTTAATACTATTCTCTTCTGCCTGTCAGTGTTTTCCCTTTTCTTAATCTTTTCTTAAGCATCGTCTCCCTTTCAGAGAATATGCGAATAGAAGGGATATTTCAATGTTCAGATTTTTCTGGTTCCTCTACTTAAGTATATTGTTCTTTCCCTGTGTTATACTGATGAGTTGTGCGATCAGATTTTGACTATTTTTCTGGATGCTTCCTACTTAAGGCTAAAAGTTTGACTCTCTCCTGCATGCAGATTCTATGCGTAGTGAATATGACAATGTATATGAGTTTATCTTCCATTATCAAGTGCCCACACTGCAGACAGCCTCATGGCACCTATTTTCAAGCCTCACAGTATTTCCTAGGAACAATGAGAGGAAACAAAGAAGAGTTGGACATTGGTTGAGTGCCTGAATATCCTTATTCAGTGCTCCCTGAGTGGTAGCTATGTCCCTTCCTCGGGAATCATCCCTTGAATGTGACATTTTCAGAGAATAATATTGATTGAGACTTTTTAGTTAAAATATGTCTGCATTTCCTAAAAGAATGGTCAGATTTCTGTCCGTTTTGGTGAACCAGAGAGGTTTTCAAGCAGCCTTTTTGAAAAGCTATTTAAGTACCAGGATACACAGAGGTCAGTGCTTTGAGGAATCTTTCAAATATGAAATACTCAGAGCTTCCAGTCATGCAGGTCAGATGGCTCCTCACATTGCTGGACTTCAGGAGAGTGGGGAACCAACTCCTCAGTGAATTGATATCGGCCAGACAGAGAAGTAGCCCAGACACACGAAATCTGTGATGCCCGTAGGACAGAGCTGCCCAAACAGAGGGTCCTGCCAACTTCTAATGAACACTGTCACAAATCATGTCAATTTTAGTCATTTGCCACTGATTCTCGGGGAGCAAATGTGACTTTTCTAGCTCAAAGCCTTGCTGTCTCTTATGTTTAACTTATTCTATCAGGATGTTCACTTTTTCAGGAACACTGGAGGATTGTAATTTGCTTCCAAGTAAAGTTGCAGATCTGAACTTTTTCTGTAAAATTCTGTTTAGTTACTTTCTTTCTAGTGTCCCTGTTCCCCATACAAAGCATACAGCAAAGCTATAGCCAAGATACACATTCACATTTTCACATATGATTTTCTTTGGACTTTTTTTTTTTTGCAAATACATTTTTTTTACCATTTTATAATGCATTCTGTCATAGTTACTATTCTTCACTGAAGATAAAGCCAAAATTAGAGAAGCCTTGAGAAAAATTGTGTGTTCATACGGAGAAGAAATATTCAGACATATAGTAGTTAAAGCTGCCAGAGATTTGTATATTAAAGCAAAATGAATCCTGTATTTACTAGTTTAACCCAAATCCCTTGGGATTATAATGAGACCTTCATAGGGACAGATTACACATATGATGACTGAGGATGGGAGGATTTATGCGTTCTTCTGCAACATCTGGTACTTGCAAAAGTCAGGGATGATGACAATCTATAGATCTGACCCAGTATAGCAATTCCACTGCTACATAAAATTTGAACAGTTATAATAATTCCTGTTTTTTCAAAGCACTAATTCTCAATTTAAATTTCAAAACATGAAAGAAGAGTGATTGCAACATATTTGTTAATGCCAACTGATAACAAGAACACTTATAAAACAGTAATATGAAGATCTGTATCTAATTTCTCCTTCAATTAAAATGATGAATTGACATAAATAATTAAGTTTTAATTATGTCCATTTAAATTTTTTAAAAGGAACCTCTTCAAAAGAGATGATTAGACTTTGAGATATTTCAAAGCAGCTACAGGTTACCAACCAACCCACTTCCAAAGTGTCAATTAGCACAGTTTAACTACCTTTTTATTGATATCCAAATGGTTTTTGAAACATTAGCGAAATACTTTAACATAACTAGATGCCCGATAAGTTAATATAATCATAACAGATTGCTTTCTGATGTCTAATTTTGAATTAATGACATTATAGCTAAGTTTCATAAGAGCTAAATAATCTAGATTTTAATTACTTTACAAAAGAATACTTGAAATATTAAGTCCATAATTAATATCTTAATTGAGGCAGGAAGGTAGAATAATAAAAAAGTTGTCAAAAAGGACATTTATTTTTGTCTTATTTCATGATTCCTTATGTTCCCTTTAAAACAGAAATATTGCTCATGAAATTCTAAGCCCATTTTATTTATGGGACCCTTTAGTGGGTCTCTTTACATTGAATTAAATTAAAATAGATTTAGGCCATACCTATACTGCTTCTGTTTACTAAACAAGCATGCAGTGTATCATTTTCCTAGCCCCAAGAACTCTTAACGAATATGGGACATTAACACTTAATATTATCTGGGTTTATAGATCCTGATTTTTAGGTTTTGTGGGTCCAGGTATGGAAGTTCATAGTACCGTCTCAGGATTCCTTTTGCATTACAAGGGGAGACCTTGACTTCCAAACCACATTGTAGCTGTCACCAAAGGAGTGAGGAATCCAAGAATTAAAATATTCTCATACTTTTCCCTATTCTGCCATGAGGAAACTCCAATCCATTATCTGGCTGTGCATCTGGTGTCACAGATAGAAATTTTTCTCATACGTTTGTTGGACATACTTTAAAGAACAAAAACCTCTATAGAAAGACAGGATGAATATGACAAAGCCTGGCAAAAGCATCTTTTCTAGCAAGTTTGCTAATCTAGTGAGGAGGAGTGAAGAACAAAACCCAAAGAGAATTTTAGGTACAGGAAGGAGAGTGAGGGAGCTTGCGGAGGACAGTGTGACAACGAGGAGGTACTCACATGCTCCTTGAGAAAAGAACATGAGAACCAAGCAGGAGGAATTAAAGCTCTGCTCAGAGTTACACATCTGGTGGTTCACTGGGGTTATTACATGGTGTGCTATTCTAGATGGATATAGGCTTTTTAGAAAGACAGGCAAAAAGGATGGGAACTGGGGAGGCAGAATTCTGTATTCTTCCACAAAAGGAGTGGCTCGACTGCACATGGTTTTGCTATCAAGGCAATGGACCAGATGAGAGTTTATGGAGCACTCTCATGGATGTCCGTACCCTACTTGCAGAACTAGATTTAGACATCTATGACAAAAATTCCCCACCAGAGTCTTTGTTCTGAACTGAACAAGGACAAGGAAATATCCTTTGATGCAAGAAATCTGAAGAAGGAAACATAATATCATGCTCTGGATATAACAGAGCAAAGAAATGTAATTTCATTACGATTTGTTTTCCTGATTTAGATTACTTTGGATTTTACAGCATTAAACTCTTCAAAGACATGGCATGGGAAAAGAGGAGTTATGTCACACAATTTTTTTCTACGTAACAAATTCTGTATGTATGAGATACAAGTATGAGATCATCCTATTCATGACCTGGATGAGATCTTTGAAGTACAAATATGAACTCCACTGGACCATCATGGAGTTATCCTGCTCTCCTAGGGCCATTACCTATCTTATCTAAACAAAATGTAGCTTTAGGACAGAAAGTAACACCAGAAGCACAATATTACAAGTTTACGTCCTATCCCAAGGTCTGAAGAGTGCAGAGATTGGTTTTGTATTAATGTTTTTGCTTGGCAAACTGAGATAAACATCCAGTACCTTGAAACCATCCCACTGGACCCTTAAGACCTACTTGTGTAAACTCCTTGTATATTAATCCTCTGCTGATAGAAAAACATGTATTTTAAAAGGTAGGAAGTGTAGAATAAGAATTAAGACTTTCCTTGTACCTTTGATTTTTATTCTTTTGGGGTCTGAATTGAGGTTTAATCATAATGTCCTATTTTTGTTTCTTCTCCTCCTCTTCTTCTTCTGATTCTAGTTCATGTAGGTAATCTCAAAAGGGGAGATATTCACTTAATTGAGTGGCCTACATATTGGATAATTAAATTAAGCAATATCACATAATAGCCTGTGCGTACAAATCTGTGTAATTAAAGAACATTGAGCAATGTTCTTTTGCAAAGGATCTTAGCCCAGTGATTCGCTACATTTGGAATGTATTTCCTGATGTGTATGAAGGTTCTGAACTCTGGGCATTAGAGAGATTACTTTCTGAGTGCTTCATAATGAACAATAAAATGTTCACCATTCCCTTGGGAAATGAAAGGATGCATAATTCCTTTTCATAAGGTTTCACAGTTAGTGGGATTTTATTTGTGTGATTTTAGGTGTATTGGAAGGCAAAAAGCTGCATACCTGGCCTATTCAGTAATTTTCCATTTCTCCCTTAAAGTCTCAATAACAACAACAGTGAGTTGAGGAGTGTTTTTCCTTATGCTTTGTTATGGGTTTTTTTTTTAGTTTTTTTTTAGACCAATTTTTTTTTGCCAAATTCTCAAAGATCTTCACTGTTGCACCTAGATGTGTTTTCAATTCTCCCTTGATATCTCATCACAAATATTTACTCTGCCATCTCAACTGTATGTAATATTTGACTCATTTTGTGTTTAGTGAACATGTTTTATATTCTTCCCTCTTTCTGATCTGGTCTGCATTATAAGTTTTGTATGTATTTATATCTATATATTGTGAAACCCTCACCAAACCTTTCTGAGATAAAGAAGTCACTTTTTATCGATAGGATGTTGAGGCAAGTACAGAATGCATTTGTAACTAACTCAAACCACCTGAAATGCAGATCATTGTGTAATCAGAAGATTATTCCTTCTTCACTGGAGACTTTTAATTCCCATTGCAATTCCTCCACCTTGACAATGTGCTCTGTACTTATATCAAGCACCAGGCCTAAAGAATCTGGAAAATATCATCATTCTTCTTCCAAAGGTAGAAGAATTTTAAAATATTGAATCTAGTGTAATAGGATTATTTATACAATTCAGATGGGGACAGATGAAGAGTGAAGTTATTACAGATTAATAACAGATATGTCTCTTGGTTTCCATCATAAACCATTTTGCTGGACCTCTGAGCTTCAGTGTTTATTGGTGGCCTTTTATTTGAGAGAGAATTTACTTTTGAGGGTTCGCTTATATCTTTCTGAACAGAAGTTCCTGAGCGTCTCCAATGTTACATTAAGTTATAGCCTGAGAGATCTTCTCTTTGCTAAATTGCTTACTTCATTATTTGCTGTTGCCATATAGCAAAACACCCATAAAATCCTGTAATACCATTTGTAAGTTTTGGCTATGTTCTTAAAATATGCTGTAGATTGCTAATATTTGAATATTTGGGTTTTAAACTTAGTGTATATATCAATGTGTACTCACCAGACATTATTTTACTCAGAGACCACGTCCCCTGATCCAATTCAAATTTTAATAATCTAGAATTCATCTGTGGGACAAATGAATACAAGATTAACTGAACCACAAAACCATAAATAAAGGAATAACAAAACACAGAAGTCATGATATTTTGTAAATTACACTATTAAATTCATAAATCTGTAGATTTTATTTTCTTTTCATCCATTTTCTTCTCCTTTAGATTCCTTGCTGGGCATGAGATTTACATAATTTTTCTCTTAGTGGGGTGTACAACACGACTCACTGAGGAAAACAAGAGAAAGATTGAAGAATTCAACTCCCATATTATAACACTGCAAATTAGGAAAGAGACAACAAGACTCTACATTTGTGGTGTGACAGTGAGTTTATTCTTCGTGTCCTTTGTGAAGAAAATGAGAAGGAGTACAGTTTAAGCAGCAACATAGACAGTCTAGGTTACATAGCAAGAAAATCTTATCTGCAGATAAAGCACTAGAATAGGACATCACGGGAATTCTGGAATCTGCAACTGTGCTTCTGAGCCCAACTTAGATGGTTGTCATGAGCTTTCATGATTAGTTAATCCTATCTATGTGCAAAAGATTTGAGACAGCACAAATGACCTATGGAAAGTCTATACTGACTCATTTTCTGTGGTAAATATTTTTTAAACATTTACTCTTTGAGATAAACATTTTGCAAAATATTGATATGAAAAAGGAATATAGCAAGACTTGAAGAAAAAAGTTAGCATATTTTTTTGAAGTATAATCATTCAGAAAACTAAACCTCAAGTAAATATGTTTTATATGCAAAAGAGAACGCAAAATAATAAAGAAGGGAATCTTTTCTTTGTAACAGTGCCACAAGACAGGTAAACAGGAAAAGCTACTCAAAAAAAAAGGGTCAAATAGGCTGGTTGTCATGATTCATCTCTCACTTGTAATCTACAGAAGTCAATATGGGAAGGTTGTGAGGCTGTGAAATAAATTTATGCCTAAAATACCTAAAAGTTTATCATGTCAGTTTATAAATTTGAAAATTCAAATTACAAAAGGTATTTGGTAGGTGGAGGGGAAGAGGTACTAAGCTAGTTAGGGATGTAAATATATATGTATACATTCATCATCTCTAGTATTTGTGATAGTATCACACAGTTCCACAAACAATGCCTTCCAGCTCTGCCTCCCTTTACCCTACTCCATACATTTTACACTATTTTTTTTTGTAGGTATAATTAAGAGGCTGTTCTCCTGCACCTCGTGAAGAGGATGAGAAAAAATATTAAAAAAAGAAAGAAAAAGGTTTTATAATCTCATTTTCATCTTATCATTAAAAATCAAAGATAAATAATATACATTTTTCTTTCCCATTGAAAACATAATGTTCTTCTACTTTTGAAAACTATAAAGCAGTAATTTACTTTCTGTTTACTTTTTGAGCCCTCAAACCATAGTGCTATTCTTTTCTCTTTCCTTTCATTTTTATCATTAGTGGAAAAGGATATTTAATGTTGTTTTGAAGACTTTGATCAACTTTCAATTTATTCCAGTAAAAAGTTTTTGATGAAAATGTTCTAATCAGGCTTGTGTTGCCTTATTAACAAGAAGGTTATATAAATTTGGTACAATAAGCTTAAAATTTACTGCAGGTGAGCTTCAACCCCTAATCCAATATTGTCAATAAGATATATAATCTCTCTTAAAGTCATATATTGACTCCGCTGAACTAGATTCAGCTGGACTGCTGTACAAAGAGTTGGAGTTGTTCAGCCTGGAGAACAGAAGGCTCTGAGGAGACCTTATAGCGACCTTCCAGTACCTGAAGGGGCTACAAGAAAGCTGCAGAGGGACTGTTTACAAAGGCTTGTAGTGATAAGACGAGGGGCAATGTGTATAAACTGGAGAGAGTGAGATTTAGACTAGACCACTCTCTTCACCATGAGGGCGGTGAAGCACTGGCACAGGTTGCCCAGAGAAGTTGTGGCTGCCCCATCCCTGGAGGTGTTCAAGGCCAGGTTGGATGGGCCTTGGGCAGCCTGATCCAGTGGGAGGTGTCCCTGCCCATGGCAGAGGGGTTGGAACTGGATGATCTTTACGGTCTCTTCCAACCCAAACTATTCTATGATTCTATGATTCTACATTGTATTATTCTTACTGTCTTTTTAGATACCTCTTGAACAACGTGTACTGACAAAGATGACAAGACAATTTTCGTACCTGGGAGTAAGGTGCCTTATTTTGTATTAAAAGTACTAATTATATTATATCTGAAGTTGGCAATTATCTACAGCTTGAAAGTCTTCTGTGTCAGCTGCAGACAAACATGTTTTAATGGCTCACCACAGCTCATCAGAAAAAGTCTCCTTGGTGATACTGAATGCTGTGCTACGGAATAGATGTACCCACCATTATAAGTCAGGATATAATGTGAAATTGAACATGGTGTTTGAGTTAAAGAGAGTGCAATTTAAAAGCAAACAAAAGAAATTCTTTGTAGATGTAACCTAAAACTCTAACAAAATATTCAAAGAAAAAGGTGATTGAATTTAATGTTTTGCAACATGTCTTTAATCAATAATCATCTCTACACTGTTTCAAATACTTTGATTAGCATTCATACCTTCCATGCAACAATCTGCATAAATGATATTTCTGCCTAAAGAAGAAATCTGCCCATAAATACTTTAAGAAAAAAGCTCCACATTCCAAATCATTATGACAATTTTAAAATACTCGTTGCTCTATTGTCTTGTGTTCAGAAACTTCAGGAGATTCAGGAATTTCAGGAAGAAAAATTAAAGGAGCTACAGCCAATTAACTAGGAAAATGCAACAATAAATTGCACAGACTTTACTGGCTACTAGATACTATTGCCTACATAAAAGAAGAAGAAAAAGAACTTGGTTTTATGATCTCTATCAGTATAAGTAAAGACTACACTGAATAACCCTTTTACAAAACTACGCAAGAGTGCAAATTACAGCCATATTGTAAAAGTATCTTGTATAGGATACTGGAGTGATTTGATGTCAGAATTGTGTATTCATCTATAACCTTTTGATTTTCAAGAAATCATAGTAAATGGAAGTAAAATGCACTTTAAGAATCTATCTGGTCCTTTCTTGTCCTCCAAGGGTGACACCTAAATGATTCCTGATTAATGACTTATGTAGAATGTCGTATATGACTATATATTGCCACAATGGACCAAATAGTTGTCAGCATTTCACACATCCACCCTTTCTGCCTCTGTCTCTGTCTCTGTCTCTGTCTCTGTCTCTGTCTCTGTCTCTGTCTCTGTCTCTGTCTCTGCCTCTGTCTCTGTCTCTGTCTCTGTCTCTGTCTCTCTTGTCACTGTCTGTCTGTCTCTCTCTTCCCCTTAGTCCACTTTTATCTCAACAGATATTGTAGGGCATTAGACAACACGGAGAGGGCATTTTCAAGCATCTCTTCAGCTGGATCACAGAAGGAATGAATGCCCCAGATGGTGAGTTGTAAACAGACGTGAGGGACAGAAGGTGGTGGCACTGCCCATGGTCCAGATATGCCTTTCGTGGTTCCTCCCATTTTGACTGGGATTTATCTCAGATATCAAAGATGAGCTGGAGTCAGGTAGCTTTCGGGACTCAAATCATTCCCACTCATTTTCAGTGGAGACATGAGGGGAGGTCCAGTCTTGAACAGTTACGTCTCATCTGGACACTTGTTGCAAGGCACATTTCAGAGAATAATATCCTACAAACTGGCTTCCAGGGATAGGATTGTAGATAAGGAATGGTTGCCAGCTTGCTCTGGAGTGTAAGAGACCTCAAGGTCACAGTCAAGAATGCTACAGGTCTTTGCTGGCAGGAATGAAAATGCACAGGGTGATTGTGAACAGTTGATGCTACAAAGTGTTGAGTGTAACTAAGTGCTGCTGCCACCTTCTGGGTCTGGCAGTCTCATCTCTCTCCTTGCAGCTTGACTCAAAATATATGAAAGCAAGCTATTTAGAAGGAGCAAGAAATTTCCTGGCCAAGAGGTCAGAGGATGCTGGAATATACAGAGAAACTCAGTATGAAAAAGTCCAAATCTGCTACAATAGAGGCATAGATGTATAACTGGAAAGCTCTGAGATATTTCTGAATGGCCTGATTTTTTACAGAGATTTAGATGACTAAGAGTGTATAGACACTTTCTCTTGTTTATTTTTTGTTTGTGGTTTGGGTTGTTTCTGGACCTCACAAAACTGACTCCACTGGGAATATATGTAATCCTGGGGATAGAAAATCTCAGCTGGAAAGCTTTCTCTTAAGTTGTTGAGTATTACTGCAATAGCACTGACTTCCAGTAAGCAATATTGGTTTCTGCAATCTGAAAACTCCATCAAACCCTATTTATTCCCAAATCCAGGTGGCAACCACATACCTATCACTCTGTGCCGTGGTCTATAGAATGGGAAGAGAATTTTTCCATTCCTTGAGTTGAACAAGGCTGATTCTAGGTTACTGTCTGGTCTGTGATAATGAATGGGGCTATGATATGATGAGGGAAGACATAGACAAAGGGCTGCAAGTCTATCTGTTAGAAATTCCAAGATGAATGCAGCTAGTCATTTCCAGAAGTAGATATCCTCTGATTTTCGCTGTGTGGATGTGAGAGAAAAATCCTTAACCTTATGTTGGACCATATAATAATAGAAAGAGAGAGGTGAAGTCATGGTTTTAAAACCAAGACTGAGTATATAATTCTGACCACAGCAGTAGTTGTCAGCAGCTGGACGTGGTGAGAGATCTATATTCCAACACTTAGAGTGACTCACAGTCTTGATTTCAGGTCATTGAATAAGGATGATCATCTTTGGTCACATATAACAACCGAAAAATGAAGGATAAATCCACCGACACAAAAGCTCCTTTTGAAATCTGAGCCCCTAGGTTTTTTTCTTTCCCATATGAATGTTTAATTTCAAATGCTTTGATTCATGTATAATATTAAGGCAAGGCAAGGAAAGGCAAGGCAAGGCAAGGAAAGGAAAGGCAAGGAAAGGCAAGGCAAGGACTTAAGTGCATCTCCCAAAAGCACTCTCACTAGTTAATTCCACAACGAAGACATACATCATGAGTGATTGAGTTTATTGGTTATCTCATCAAAATCCACAATACCAGGGAATTATTCCAGCCCTCAATTAGAGCATAAGTGAAGAAATTAATCCAGCAAAGTATTTAATTCCTCCTACTTAATCAGTTTCTTGGAATATGACAAAAAGTCTCACTTTCACACTGGCAGCTTAAGATATGCAAAGGAGTTGACTTTCCAAAGAAAGACACCTGAACATGTACATTTGATTTAACAGTCAAAAAAAAGATGGTAATTTTACAAATCTGCATTAATACTGCTTCGTCTCCTTACTGTTGTTCATGAGGTTCTTATGGCTGGTGGGACCAGGTTTTTAAAGCTTCATATACACTTGATTCTGCACATTCATGTATTTTCTGTGGCTGCTGTTGGAAAATATTTGTGGTCAGAAGAAAACTCCCCTCTGACACTCACCTCTTCCCTATTTGCTTATTGAGAGCTGAGATGCAGTGTAAATGATTGCATAAGCAGATGTGTTGGCCTCAACAGATATGGATCAGCCTTTGCTATGACATTTGGACACCCTTTGGCAAGTAACTGTCTTAGGTCGATAGATCTACAATGGGGATAAAGTTCAAGATTCTGCTGTGGATCAGGTAGGAGTAAACTCTGAGAATGGGTCTCACGCCACTTATGCTGAAGCTTATCAAAAAGTGAATGTTTTCAAAAAAATTCAGAGGGCAAACCAACAGAGCTCTGGGATTTAGACACATGTCCTGACATACAGATGTAAGTAATAATATCAATGCATATGAGTGGAATTTTACATACTGTGCAAACTTCCTGGCAAGGCAGCACCGGTGTTCAGGAAGTTTGGAAGGATCTGGGTGTAACTGCGTTAGTTGAATCTTTCTGTGGATTAAACCTGTGCGGATTTATCCTCGGTTACTTACACTGCATCTGTAGTAGCTCATAAAACAAGATCAGGGTTTGGGCTCTATTATTGACCTGTGATTATCTAATTCAGTAATTACTAGCGCAGTCCCTGACACGGGTTATGTCAGGCACCGGTGAACACTTTCTGGGACAATTCTCAAAGAAACATCAGTGAACAGTAATTCCAGGGACTAATCCTCATATCTATATAGTTGCCGTTACCATATATTTGAAGGAAGAGCTAAATCACTCTCAATGTAAATCAAGCTTCTGCCACAATCTCCAGCAGCACAGAAAGGACCTTGGGCTGGGTAATTTTCCTGTGTTCTTTTTTTTTTTAATGAACTGGTATTGAATAATCCATGCTGAGCAGGACATTTCATAGGATTTAAGGAGGCAGCGTAGCATCTACTTCGCTATTTGCCTAGGCATAAGCACCATCTTAGCTGGAGACAAAAAGGCAGTAAATTCTCCTGTTTGCACACTTTCCCTCCACTTCCCTCTACATTTCTTTGTTAGGAAAATTTGTGGTGTATTTCAAAACTGATCCTGAACTTCAACTAGTCCCTGGAACTAACAGACCATAAATTGCTGGTTAACCTTGAGGCTCTCAGATGGAAGGCTTTGTACTCACCACTGTATATTTTGCTTCTAATGTGATGTATGCTGCCAAACTCTCTGATAGAATAATGGATCAAGCTCCCTGCATCACTTATGCTGCACAAATCCACACAGCTATTGTAAATTTGGTCCAAAATCTAGTTTTTCTACAAGGATGAAGTTCTTGCTTAGTACTGCAGTAAGTGAAATTGAATTGGACCACTAAAAAGTAGGTTGTGCATAGGCGAAAAGCTCTCTTTTTTTAGTAGTTGTTGGATGAAAAAGAGAACAATGATAACAATATCTGACCTGGTGACTTGCATTAGAATGGAAAGAATCAAGAATCCTCTTTTTTTTTGAGAATGCGAAAGGAAAAAAAAAAAACCAAAACCCCAAAAAAAGCATTGTACAGATTTAGAAGTGGAAGTTAAGAAGTAAGAAACTAGGACAGCCACTCAGCCACTGTCTCTGCCTCAGCTGAAGTCTGGTCTCTGATGACTCCAGTGACACATAATCAATTTATGAGCTTTGTTGTATTACATTTGCAGACAATGCAGATGTCAGCATTTCCATTTCTCCTGAGAATGGGCAAGTATTTTATTACATTCACTCCAGAGTGCAAAAACCAGCAAAATTTGGCCACCCTAATTCACATAAAGTTCACTTCTGCATAGTTCTGTCTGGATATTTTGTCTATCCAATTGTTGTTCCTCATAATGACTTTTTTTTTTTTTTCAGTCTTCTGAGAAGCCTATTGAAATACTGCCTTAATCAGAACTGCAAAATCACATCCTGAAGCCTTTCAAATTCTTTTTCCACTGATTGAGTTCCACTGGTCCATGTCAGCTCTGACCCTAAATTTCTTAATACTCCAGAAATCACATTAAAGGAATTTAAAAGCACTGCTTTCTTGCAGCTCAGCTCTACCTCCATAACTGAGATCCAGGTATATGCTCACCCTACCAATACCTCTGCTGAGTTCAATAAAACTGCCCCAGAATACAGAGTAATGGCAGAATACACCTCTTCCTCTTTGTCCAAGAGACCCCTGGCATAGATAAGTAATTAAAGAACTGTTATGCATTTGGGGTTAAACTTTCAGATTTAGTGAAAGCCTATATTTCTCAAAGGTTCTAGAAGACTGTAGGCTTCAATCCTTTCATCAGCCAAGAGGGACAAGTACCAGTTTCACAGATTATGTGTTGTAAGAGTCTAAACTCCAGATCAATGCCCTCTTGTCACTCATCTCTACTCCCAAACAATTATATGTTGTTAAACTTCTCTTCCCCTAACAGAATTTGTAGTAAGGGATTAGGATTTATATGGCATTAAAGGCTACATAAACTTTTGTCAGGAAGAGATGGAGGGAAATCGTGTACCCAAATAGACTATGTGTTGATTCCTATTTCAGTCTTCAGGTCTTTCAGATCTTCCATAAGTGTTAGGGTTGAACTTTATTGCATTTCTGAGGGATATAATACTGATTGGTCCAGCTTAAAATCTTCTGCTTTAGTGAGCTGCTCTAAATTTTCACTGTACAGTAAGGAATATTCTGCTTAGGAAACAGCATCTTGTTGTGGTAACTAATAGGTGTATTGATCAGCTGATCCTTTGAGCAAAGCAGGCAATTGTGGCTATAATGGAAGAGAAATTGTTTCTCCTCCATTGAAATACCAAGCATAAGTGAGATACCATCAGGCAAGAGCTGGGAGTAAAGTAATGATGATGTGCTTATCAACTAACTATTCAATGTTAGCGTATTTTTGATGCCCTGTCTCTGTTTTGTAGAGTTTGCTTTTGATACAAACTTACAATTTGAAATTTAAAGTAATTGCAAGTCTACTGGAGATCAAAGTTGAACGTGAGATGGGGAAAGATTAGGAAAGTTTAATAATGGAGTGTGTAGCGTTTAGCATTTTGGCAATTATTTCCATAATATATATAATACATATTGCATAGAATACTTGTAATACACAAAATTGTCATTATACTTATGTAAGTATATATATTGTCATTATACATATAGAATTATATATATGAAATATATTGTAGTATGTATTGCATACGTTGATAATATCACATTTTGAGTGCAATCACTATAAAGCAGAATGAGGAAAAAGGGTGACATGCTTTAAAAGCAGAGAGATTTGGATGACTTGGACATGAATGTTTATACATATGTTACTTAGGGATGCAGTAGTGATTACCCTTAAATTATATGGAATTCTGATGAATATAAACAGTCTAATTGTGAGTGATTAATATTCATTTAGGCAACTGAGATAACTCATTATTCTCAGATCAACATTTCCTGGCTTCTCTGTGGTAGTTAAGTGAAGACCTTGAGGAAAGGATTCTGACTTTAACAATATCTTAAGTGTTACCATTCATGTGAAAGTTACTACATACCTGTAGAAGATACCAAATAAATACTGTAAAAGGTGTCTACATTTAAATACTTTAAGCATATTGATCTTCCATTCATGTCAAAAATTTAATTAATTTAGAGATTTTTCAGTGGAGGAAATTTTCATAGATCTGCTTCCTGTTTCCATTTAAGAAATTGAGTTCCAAGTGCAATTCTTCATCTTATTAAGATAGTAGGTGTGTCCTGCAAATGCAGGAGTATAAGAAAAACAATGGCATCTCAGTTGCTGAGCAGGTGGGAGCAGAAGACTAACCTGGATTTGTTTTTCAAGCTGTCAACTTCTCAAACTTAAAAGCAATTTACAGTATCACAAAATCAGTACCTGGCTTTAACCACAATTTAAAGGAAGAGTAAGCATCAGATTTTGCTAATTTTGTGCAATTGCACAGTATCTAACAGAGCTTTGAGTCAGTGTTAGGTACACAAAAGGTCCAAGGCTTGAAGAACCACAGCACTGACTTCAGCAGTATTGGGATAACTTCACTATGAATGATAGTGTAGAAGAATTCAGCTAGAATTCAGATGTTAATATCAAGAGCTGATCTGGAATCAGAGGCACTAACAAGATTTATTTATACAGAAATCAAAAGCTAGTTAAGGAAAAGACCGTTGTGTGGGTCAGCCACAAGATGTGACTTCTGAGTTGAAACTCACTTTTTATGATCCACTAAACTAGGTAGGCGTTTGCCTTGCTGCAGTTGTGAAAGACCCAGAATAAAGCGTTTCTTGGAAGACAATCTCTGAATACAGGTCTCTGGTCACCATAATGCACATGATCCACTTGTGAGAGTGGGATTTGCTTGTCTTCAGAAGAATCTCATTGAACTCTGACACAGCAAAGTCGAGAGGTGGAAGTCAGCCTCTTCGTTTTGAAAAATTGGCCCCATGGGTTTTTATTCATATTTTAAGATCTACACAAGTGTTTGAAGAAAGAAGAGGTGAGAAGGGCAGAAAACCTTCCTTTTCCAAAGGGTTCTTGTAGCTATATCCAAGACTTCAATAATAGATAAGAGAAGAGATAGGATGCCCCTGACTGATAAGTCTCTTCCTTTCCTTTAGTTGGTTTCCAAGACATAGAAAACTGAGACATATGGATCCTTAATTCTTTGGGTAACCTTTTGAACCTGGGGTTTTAAGATCATGAACTTTTAAACAGGATGTGTAACAACTACACTGAAAATTATAATTTGGTATTCTTCCTTCAACATGACAGATAATGTGAATGTGTTTTTTATTATCTTCCTCTTCTTGAAATTATCTTTTCAGTTATTTTTTTCAGGTTGACATGGAATATTTCAATTTGTCCTTTGATCCATTTGGGTATCCTGATTTTTAGAGCTGTTTATAAATGTTACCTGATGAATGGTCAATACTTAAGAGATTGCTTACAATTCTATTGTGGGATCCTCAATAAAACTTAAAACAACAAGCTAGTTACAGTGACAATCTCTGATCACTCTAATTACTATATTTCCTGGGACCAAGCTGGAAACACCCATTCTTGTGCTGGGGAAATCTGCACATCCCTTGTGAACTGGGAAGCGTTTCCCTCAGTTTCCCTAAAAGAGTTTTCATTTCTGCATCTCTCACCAGGCCGGAAAACATGTACATAAACCAGCTGGGAAATAGTCCTCCAACCTTGACTTTTTTTGTCCTGAATGTTTGTGGGTTTTTATTGGAATAAGCCTATGTGCTCTTGTGGGTCTTAAGCAGCCCCACAAGGCTCGGTACAAGATATGTTGGCTGCAGTCTTTTTATTGAAGACAGTATAGAATGCAGAGCTATGACTATAAGTGTCTACTGGGGAAAAGCAAATATTACTTCCAGTTTCTGGGATGTGACTTTTACCCTACTGAATTTTTTGAGAGATTCATGTCTCTTAAATTTGAACCAGTTTTCTGCTGTAGTGAATAGACTTTTCTGTCTGTAATCAAAGCTCAGGTATCTAACTTCCTTATTTTAAAAGGCAGGAACAATAATTATCTATTTTACGTATGTACAAGGCATAATCCCTTCAAACAGAGAAAAATATGAGTATGTTTAATGGGAGAAGAAGGGAGAGAAAGGATAGGAAAAGGAATAAAGTGATATAATCCATGGAAGCAGAGAATAAAATGAGATTCTACTGAAACTTAAAAAGTTAAAATGCCAGGCTGCACTTGTCTTTCAAAAATGCCAACTCAAAACCAGAATGAAGTTTACCAAGTCCTCAGTTCCTTTACAGGCTGGCTTCCCTCCATGGGTTGATCTCCTTGGATACATCGTGCCTACGGTAGTGTGCTGTGAAAATACCAATTGCATGTTGTTGTATTTCTCAGTTGGTAAGGTGAAATTTTCAGTGGAAAATGCTTATTTTAATGTAGTTGAATGATCCATCAGATTTTCCGTATGTAGGCATGCTCTGTCCAGGCTAAGGGTAACAGATTCCTTGAAAGGAGCCTCATCCTGCAGACTCCCAAGGAGAATGACATTTCAGATGCCAGCCTAAATTTAGGCAAGATGTTTTATCCAGATACAATACATGAGCTTAGACAAAAACATCCTAAAGTCTCTGGACAGTAAAAACCTTAAAAGGCTAAAACCCTGAACCATATTGTGCGCTCCTCAGGTTTAACAGAATTAAGGATTCATCTAGTTCTGAACAAAGCTGGTTTTAAAATAGCCACAAAATAAGAGTTTTAGTCACTCTGACATAAGAGAGTGTCAATGAAATTTAAGTTTTTTTCCATATTCTTTGTAAGAAATATTTGATTTTCTGCATACACTCTATCAATTAAATGCTTCTCAAAATATTTCAGAGATTTATTCATGTACTTTTTACATGCTTACAAATGAATACTGTATTGGTTTCTTTCAACAAGTGTTGAAACTAAAAAAAATGCTCATATAACCTTGCCAGCCTCAAAATCAGGATATTTAATGCTTATAATGGTATCATTCTCATGCCAAAATTGATGCACGGATATCAAATAAATTAGAAGAAGAAAACCAAACCCCTCAAAAATCCATTGAAAATGTATTTTAAAAATATTTTCCGGAATTCCTACAGAATTTTATTGAGGTTTCTTCTTGTATTAGATTGTATTCTAAAATGAAAAATATTATTATTTTTTATAAGAAAATATGGCTACAGTGTTTTCTAAATGAAAACTTATATTTGAAATAGAGGTTCATTATGCAACAAACAAGTCCTAGGGCTGGGAAAAACTCTAAGTAATGTTGTTGAATTTGCATTTTTGCTTGAAGCTTGAATAAGAAATCTTTTCTCTGCTTTTGTAAAACAGGTACAGTGAAAGTAGTGATTTGAACTTGAATGAAGAGTATATACAATAGCTAAAGAACTAGTTTAATATTAAACTTTTAGTGGAATTAATCACTTAGACCTGAATCCAGTAAATACTTTGTTGCCTAAAAGCTGTGTGTTGGAGCATCAAACTTCTACGTGCCTGACCCTTGCAACGAAATCCAGGAAGATTTATTGAGTATACAGGTATCTCATATAGCGTTTGAAAAGATTCTGCATGTGTAGGCTGTAAAATGTGTTCTGAAGGACAATAGTGTAATTTGGAAGTTTAATGATAAAATCGAGCCTCATGTGGAGATGTTAGGATAGTTCCAGAAGCTGCGTTAATGAGGTCTGAAACCCTAAGTTAGCCTAACCTTGTCCCGTTATAACAGAGAATAGTAATACGGCTCTTTCGACCTGCACCCAGTTCAGTCTCTGTTGGTTTGAGGATCTGTGCATTGGTTAATGTCCCTGCACACCACTCAAATGGGATCCAAAAAAGTCAGATGTATTTACTTGGACTTATGGAAAGGCAACCTGATCAACACAACTTCATTAAGACCTTGGTAACAGGGAATACAAAGGTTACCGTGCATATATAAGTATCTTTTTTAGTGGCTGAGGCCTTTCCACACATCATGGACAGTTATGTGATACTTCACCCGAAAGCAGATAATTATTTTGTGCCTTTCAGCAAACTTTTCTCACTCTCTTGATTTAAGAGCAGTGGTGCACTGTAATCTGCCTCGTACGAGTACTCTCTCGTTTGCGACGGACAACTCGTACCTCAAGAGCTGCAGTTGTCTCGAAAACCTTTACTATTCCTGCATTTTTGATGACATGAAAGGTTAGCAAGGCTTTCTGCCACAGGGCTTTCAAGTAATTTCTAGCTTAGGTGGTTAATAATTGCTGCAGATCCCACATCATTTTCAGTCTTGAATTTTCATGGTTTAGCTCTTTAATAAGTTTACTTTTTTCAAAGTACTTAATGAAGAGTTTCTGATTCAGACATATAATTAGAGTGCTGTAAGACTTGCACAGCTTCCTAATTAAAAAGAAAGAACTTATACTGTCTTTCGACTGCTATCTGTAATATATTCACGTTGATTTTTGGTAGTGCCCATATTAGAAGAATGGAACTGAGTCGCACTGATCAGTCTAGAGTGCCTTTTGGGGAGAGGGAGTGTATGTTATCAGCAGGAGTTAATTTGTGGGAATCTGTTAACTATAGACAAAACTATCCATGAATAAGGTTAAAACAGCACATTGAGAGCAGAAATAATGCCTTATCCAGCAGTGGCCAGGAAAATGAGGTTTTGGTCATCATTTTCACCTGGTATTTAAGAGATTTGAGGTTCACTTACATTCCTGTCCCTGCTTCCAAGATGTACATGATGCCACTTTTATCAACATTTCTTTTCTTCATGTTTATAATAAACTCTTTGTCCACTTCTTGCCTGCTTTCCCCTTTTTACCGTCTCATAAACTATTTTCCTAACAAGTTATGCTTTTGTCTTGCAATTAGTTAGTTGGTTCTGTTACATTCAGGTATGTAATCCTTGCATATCGGTTTTACTTTCAAACACTGTCCCTGCTAAAACACTGCTAATCCGTACCAGAAGGAAATCCATGCTGGTCACAAATTACAATGACAACTGTCATTAGACTTCTATTCAAGAGAGGGTATTTTTTTTTTGTAGTATGGTAGTTGATTCAGCTATAAGTGACCACTTTTGGGTACCTCAAGGTCCAGAGTAGTCAGATGTAATACCAAACACAATTCTCTATAATGGACATAGTTCAACACTGTGTTACAGGCAGGTTTCCAGTTTTTGTTTATCCTGACTGAAGTGTAAAAGATTAATAATTTCTAGTTCTGGATAAAAAGAAAATTATGCAAATTTTGACCTTGTGGTCTTGGAGGAAAAAAACATTTCCTAACTAAGCTCTTTAACAGCAGATAAACAATATCTATATATTCTCTGATACCTTCATTATTGCTAGTAAGTCCCTTCAATGTGATAATATCTTCATACAGTACTGGGAGATTATAGTAAAAACCTTGTTTCTGCTGTCATTATTAATACAAAGGAATTAGTAACATATATTTTAACTAAACCAATAGACTATATTCTAACTAAACAGCTTCACTGTCTTCAGCCTTCACTGCACAACTTTTATTCTGATGTCTATGGATAAAACCAGCATCCCTCAATAGAACAGCTAAGTCCAAAACCATCACTAATGCATTATGACATAGGGTCAAGTTTAACAACAAAAGCTAATAGAACTCTCTCTCTGAAAAGAGGAGCTCATTTTCTATTAACTCTTCCAACCTGGATAAAATTCACCTTCCAAAATGTCCACTGCTACTACTTGGACTTATTCCTTATGGATTTTTATTCCTCTATGTATACTGACTTGACATTTGTATTTAAATGGAAATTTTACAACTGAGAGGGCAGAGTAAGCATAACTTAATTACATTTCCAAAAGGGCAGATTTCTGTTCTACAGCAGCTGTATCACTTTTGCACAGATTATTAAAAAAATGAATCCTATTCCAAATTCAAGTTCAGTATTGCATCACAATTGATTCTTCTCTTATTATTCTTCCATAAAACGAGTTATTCTTTACTGTTCTTGACATATTTAATCCTTAGCTAATATGTCACTTAAGTTAACTTTCTAAATCCATAGACAGCTCTTTCATGTCAAGAATTCACAACAATACCTTCACATTCTTACAATTAAACTCTGCAGTATTTACGTAAATACTAACTTTAAAGAGGAAGAATCACCTGTGGTCTGTCATTCTACTTCAGAATTTCCTCTGGGGTGTTTTATTTAGATCTGCAGGAGGACAGCTCAGCATACATAGAGTCACTGCAATGTTAACCTCTTGATTGAGGGCAGGGATAGTAGAGAAAAATCTCTGTAGGTCTCGCAGAAAGGAAGATCTTCAGCAGTACTGTAACAGTAATGACCTTAGAAAGTAATTTTTGTAGTGGTAGGCTGAGGCAGACTAAACTCAAACAGGATGAAAGCAAACCACGTTTGAGCTGGAAAGTAGTTATTCACACCAATGCCCTTCTGGATGTTAAAACATGTTGATTTCTTTGCCTCCTGTTAACTAGTTGTGCTCCATAGCAGGGTGATGAGTTCAAGCAAACCAGTTGAACATTTAGCTCTCAGTCAGCAGCTGGCTTGCAGCCTGACAGACCAGATGTTGGAAGCGAATTAGACATTTAGACTTAGAAGAAGTACCCAAATTCTTAGATTTGGACCATACAGGGACTATTGGATGCTGTGGGATAATATTTGATGTCCCCAGCATGGCAGGTGGAAAAATGCTTGGAGTGGTTAATGCTAGCACCAAAAAGAGCTCTCATTTTTTCTAAGCGTGCATTTGACTGGACAGTGCAAATTAATGTTCTAGCTGTGATGAATCTGATGTATGGGAGAAAAAAGCATGAGCAATCAATGTAGCTTATAAGTATTGAAGCACCACTATATAAAACAACAGAAAGCACCAGAATAACAAGAACAAGGAAAGAAAGAAACTTATCAGTATACAAAGCCTAACAACTGTCTCATCAATGATTCCTTCTATTGTGCAACAAACCTGGTCCTGAACGGCTGAAGCATTGTGAAATGCAGACCTCAGCACAGCCCACCAGTTCTGAAGTCCATGGGCAGTTCTGAAGTGCCCACACGGACACTATACACTGCACTGAAATGATGATACCAGAATGTTCCTTCCATCTGTCCAGATATTCTGTTAGCCAAGATCCTATTCTGGTTGTTCTGACCAGGAAAGCAGATTTGGTTTACTACAGGATGGCCTTATTAATTTTATTTCATATCTTATTATTCCTTTTTTTCATGTTTCTTGGGCTTCCTTTTCTCTGACTTTGTACCTTCCTTTCTCCACCCTAGTCTCTTCACAGATAATCAACCTGTCCTAATTATTTTTATTAGCTTGGTACTAATTTTATTACTTCTGTATCCAAATTTTGTGTTTCCGATATGGTTACCTAAGCAATCTGACCTTGTATGGTATTATTGATATTGTTACCTAGGTTTTCCTCTAAATATTTATTCCACAAAGGACCTCCAATAATCTCCTCCCATTATCTGTGAAGTTTGCCCATTTATTTGTATAACTCGCCCTTAACCACCTATGAAATCCAGTCATCTCTTGTAACTCTGTCTGTAACTTGTCAGGATCTTTTATTATTACAAGATAATGCTGTATGTCACATCCAGCAGTTTATTGTGTCACTTCCAGTGGTTTTCCAGGTGCACCTTAATTTACTTGACCTCAAGGTAATGCTGAGCCTTTTACTTACAGCCCTGATGATGTACTTTAATGAAGGGAAGCAAATCCACTTGTTCTTGATGAGACAAGAGAAGTAGAACACCATAGGAATTGGTCCAAGGGCTGGCACTTTTGCTTCTACATATGCATGGTATATTCTATAGCTTACAAACCTTTGGTGCCATGTAACCTTCTGCTCATTCGTCTTGCCCTTTCTGTGAAAACCATGTCTATCACACAACCACTGACCATCCCTAATAAGCCCTAAACCATGCCCCTCAGCATCTCATCTACCCATCCCTTAAACACCTCCAGGGAAGGTGACTCTATACCCTCCCTGGGCAGCCTCTGCCAGTGCCCAAAATTTAAATAGAAATGTCTGATAAGAAGGTCAGTGCATAAACTGAGTGAAAGAGGCACTCATAATTTTCTGCATTTCTCCTACAGAACTATTTAGGTTCCTTCTAGATGTTGATAACCTAGGATGCAGCCACAGGTTTCTATTGAAGAATTCCTCTTTTAAGTGACTTGCCACTTGACTAACTTTATCCTTTGTAACATTATCACTTTATCTTTTTTTTATTTTTTTAAAGAGAAGTACATGGATGTGAACTCAGGGCTCACATATAAAACTCTTGGAAACTTCAAACTTGACAACTGATTTTTCTTTCCATTGTATTATCTCTGAAGTTTGAAATATGGAAAAAGTCTTCAGGGTTTTAAAAAAGCATGAGGGAAATTGAATGATCGATCACTGAATCTATAATATAACTTTGGCACCAATGCTGAGAGTTAACAGTCACTCACTTGAAAAGCTTGCACCTAAGAGCTGGCTTTACCTGCAGGTTTACTGAACAGATGACATATTGCAAAAGATGTTGAGGTTTCCTTCTTGAAGCTGTAGATCTACTGCCAGTCAGGAGCAAAGAAGTAAATTGGTGGAAAGCATCTTTCCCTGAGACAGCTTACTAAAAGAGATTCTAGAGGTCAGAATCGAAACTGACCAATCTCAGATTTGGGAGTCAGACTTGTTTAAATAGAGGTTTAGTAGCTCTCTGACCAGACATGAAAATTTTTTTTGGCCATCATAGAAGTTATTCTGTCTTACACAGCCTTCAGCCACTGCGGGTAAACAAATGTAGCAGGGAATTTTCTGCCTTACTTTTCAGATGAGAGTATTGCAGCTATAAAGTAGAGATTACTATTTGGTTTTTTACATAGTGTTATTTTGCAGGAATGATTTGTTTACATTTACATTTATATGATATTGAAAAACATCAAATCGTATCTTTCCTAAAGTTATTCTATCCCTCTCCCTTAGAAATACACAGCAAGTGCACTACAAGCAAACTTCCGAGGGATTGATGCAAATAATTTAAGCAGCTGCATTTTTACATTTTGTTTAATAAAATTGCTTTTATGGAAAGGTCTGCTATTAAATATTTGATAGTTTCCCAAAAAAACAAGTCCCTGGTAAGGAAAGGCAATTATAATTTGAAGAATTATTGCTATAAACTTTAATGGTTTTCAATTTCAATCTATTGTAAGGCAAGAATTTCACTAGAGCAGTCGCATTCAATGTTTCATCATAAAATAGAATAATGGAATAAAAAATACTGTGCAATGTATGAAATTTTATGACTAATAGGCAAAAAGCTTCAAATCTCTCTCTCTGTAGTCACCTCTGCCTGTAGGGTAATTAGTTGACAGGAAAAATATCTCAGGAAGTGCCTTTAAGCCCCAATAATTGTATAACTGGTTCCATGACTTGTTGATATAATCTGAATATTTAAACATTTTTTATACCTTGGCCTTGCAGCTAGTTCATCTTGCCACTGCTGTGTCTAGATTTATGTGTTTCAGCTAACTCTAGCTCTTCACTCCTAGGGGGCTGAGATTATGGGAAGTCCTATTCCAGATAACTAACTTCATAGAGAATTATGTCATAAATGATCGTGACATCGTTAATATTACCCAAGTCTTATGTAGCACTGAGATAAGGCTGTGGTTCAATTAAATCAATGTGAAAGAGGGTCTGTGTGTTGTGAAGTTGTGGGATAACTAAAGCTTGGGTGACTTAAGCAATGCTATGGTAGTCTCTAATTGCTTTGCTCTACTCAACATCTATGGACTACTCATCCTGGAAGCACTGAGGGAGAAAAGTCAACTTACATACATGAAACCTGATGTATTACATTAAGACACTACTGCTAAATAAGTAATGTGGCACTGATGAAGAATGGCTTTGTGCAAATCAGCTCTACAGAGGCCAGCTCTACAGATTGAAAGCTTTGGCAGTAGATGCTGAGCTCAAGGACCTATTTTTGACCTCCTGAATGAAAGAGCAGCTGGTGACTCCATGAAAGTTACTGCTGGCCTATAAAACACTGCCTCAGGCAGTCAAAGGGAAGGTAATTTGCAAAAAATTACTACTTTTATTTAAATGTTAAAACTATCTTAAATGATCGTGTGTTGCATTTCCTTCCAGCGATGGGTTGGGACTGGCTTTGAATCACAGTTCAAAACCGCCACTTTAACAATGGGCTAAAAGGAGGAAAGAAATAACAAACTCGAAAACCTCTGCTGATTTCAGTGATAATGAAAATGCTGATCTGCTGTAATACATCAGAGCAGTTAAGCATGTGCTTGTTTTTAAGCTTACAGACTGGCACAATGACTTCAATGGAAGATGCATTTTATTAAGTACGCCAACTTGAGTGCTTTGTTGGCGCCCAGCTTAAGGCAAATGCACCTTGAAATGATTGTCAGTGTATCTCTATAAGCTAAATTATTGACTAAAAAGTGTTGGAAGTGAGCCTAAATAAGTCATATTAACTTTGAAGTCTTCAGGATGCCAAAACAAGATTTAGTGTAACCATGAACATTCTTTTCTAGGGTGGTACAGAATTCATCTTCAAGCCACAAAAAGGAGGAAAAAGTACCTTCATTAATAGTTATGAGATCTTATTTTGATACCAAAATCTTTATCTACTGAAATATATGCAAATAAAAAATAAAATTACATTATGTAGGAGTGTAGAGTTTTGATTTTTTTATACTTGGAGCATCAGAATAACTGTCTTTAAATAATGGCATCATTCTGACCAGGTTTTTCTTATATTTTCCTTCCGAGCAGCATGCTTTACAGTCATTTAAGAACAAAAAAAAGGTAAAAATCTGAAAATGGAATCTTCTTTATCTCTTAACCTAAAATCATATAACTAGCACCTCAGAACACTGTCAGACAAAATCCTAGGTAGTTCTCAAATGTTTTCGTCCCTCAGCTTATCTCCTTCTTTCATGACTATCTCCATATACATTGGCTACTCCTCCAGCTGTTTCTTGTTTCAAACTTAGTCTTTCCTGGTGAGAGATAGATTGAAAATATGACCTTGATTTCCCAGCATGATTTGATGCCTAAACCATTCTTGGGAAATACATTCTTTTAAAATGCCTATTATTTAGTTGGCATGTCCATAATTCAAATATTTTGGTGCCAAAGAGGACAAACACTGTTTTTCCCTTACACAGCTGTGGTGAGCTTTGGGCTAAGTGTCCGTTTTAGTTACATAGAGACAATCAAATATTTTCAAAAATTCGTTTCTTTGGGGAAGCTAAACTATTCCCACTATTTGTGAAGAAGTAGGAAGGAAATATTTGAAATTATACATTAAAAATGCCATGGCACTTTATGATGGTATTGTAAAAAATTCTTTTAAAAATTCAGTTTTATTTAAAAAGATAAAGTAAATGGAAGAGTTAATACAACATGGAATTTGAAATCAAATATTTGTTTAGGGCAAAGCAATTTCTAGTTTATCATTAGTGAATCTAGAGACGCTGCTTGTAAGCAAACTCATCCTATTATTCTTTTTCATTTAGAAAAAAGAATTAAAAAAACTACAACAAACCTTTCTTGTGTTCTATTTATCATTTCTATGTCAGGAAAGCTGTGTCTTGGATTCTGTAACTGAACACAGCAGGAGAGCAGGTGCAAATGAGACAAGAGGATAGGCTGGTAATTTGTCTAATACTCCTAAGAGGTGGTCTATTCTGAAGAATGATATAGGCAAAATAGCTTGTAGAAAATCTCAGAGCAGTGATTATGCTACCTAAGGGTCCAATGGTGCGTGTATCTTCATGACTACTGTCTTTAACTGCAGAGTGTTTAAGTGACTTTTCTGTCTTCATTGGACAAATGTGTTCTTTGTTTAACCATCTTCTTTCCAATTTGAAACATAAGGATTTTCACGGGGTTTGGACACAATGGCTGCAAATATTAAAAGGAATGTGCAAACAGAACACGGTGATAGTGATTACCTAATACTTTCAAAGATAATTTTCCAATGCCCTTTCCAGAGGAGGAGACTGTATGTCACAGGAGGGGTCTTGGATACTCATTGGCTGTTCTGTGTGCCCGGGCTTGTAAGATGATGTACAGAGCCTATCAGGTCACTATGGGAATTTGCTTCTAATCCTTCCTTTCCAGGCTGTCTGCTGATGTTAATGACTGAAGCCAGAGCAAACTACACAACCGATAGCTGACAATACCTTGCTTTTCTAAATAAATAAACACATTGATCTTCTTTGGATAAGTGGTGCAATTGAAACTATACATTTTACTTTCATTGCTGCCTTGTTTTCCCTGAATTTTTCCTTTAATTTTGCACTACAGGTGCCCAGTTTGGAGTTCCCTTTAGATTCAGTTAAGCTGAATGTATTTAAGGAAAGTTTCTGGGTCCAATTTTCCAAATAGAGACATAAACCAGGACACACTTGCAAGTGACACTGGGTTACTTAGTTGGGAGGAACAACATAACTGACACCACTATAGATTCAGCATCACAATACAGGTGATGAGCATGGAATACGGAGGAATCTTGGCCAAACCAGCCCAGGCAATGACATGCAGCTGATTAAGATATCAGCACTCCATAAAACTCAGCATAATTTCAGAAAGTAATGTCTGACTGCAGCCCAAACAATAATCAGAAGAGATTTAGTTCATTCTCACTTGAAAATGTAGTTTTGGTTCCAATCTATTTGTTTCTAAGCACAGTAATAAATTTTGGTTTTGAACATATGAAACCTTTTTTACCTACATAAATTAAAGCTCTGACAGGGAAATAACCTGGTATTTTTTTCCTTCAACTGACTTCACTTTCATAATAACTCTCAAAACACTTCCGCTATTTTAAAATGCTGAAACTTTTGCGTTGTATAAAAGCTATTATTCTGAACTAGGGATCAGTCACGGGGGTTATAGAAGCTAGCAGAGCAGAAAGAAGTAGATAGTTGAATAAAACTGGTAATGTTAACTTTAGTACCGTTGAGTCGTAGTAAAAAACTTGTTGTGCGATTACCTTTCCAATGGCATGATAATCACATTCCGTTCTGTCTATAGTTACGGCTCTATTGTATACTAAGTTTCTCTGAAGACAAATGTGCCCTTACTGAATCATCCCTTCAGCAGGTGGGAAAAGCCATTTCAGCAGCTTAAAACCCTGTGAAGTACAGGGGTAAAAGCAAGGTGGACTCATTTTCTTTGGAGAAAAATTGTTTCACATTTAGCTTAAAATTTTATCTTGGTAATTGTGTTCTGTGATGTATTACTGTCCCAGCTGCATCCAGAAGGCAAGTGTGGTTAGTTTACAGCTGAGTTATAGAATCATAAAATGTTTTAGGTTGGAAAAGACCTTTAAGTTCATCAAGTCCAACCCTTAACCTAACACTACCAAGTCCATGAATAAACCATGTCCCTAAACACCAGAGCACCAGGTCCATGCTTCTTTTATAGACCTCCAGGGATGGCGAATATACCACTTCCCTGGGCAGCCAGTACCAGTGTGTGACAACTCTTTTGGCAAAGAAATTTTTCCTAATATCAAATGTAAACCTCCTTTGACACAACTTGTGGCCATTCCCGCTTGTTCTTTCCCTGAACACAGCTGCATTTCTGAGAGAGGAATGCCTTTTAGCCATCAAACTACTATCATGGGATCTTGTGTAGCCAGGGACTATGTTAGATCCAAGGATCTACAGAATTTCAACAGCTCCCATTAGCAGGTTGGCTTTCCTACTGTTATATAAAAACATGGTTATCTTTAAGCAGTTCTTTGCTATGTCCATGGTGTGGTGACTGCTTGCAGGCTCTGAACGGAGAGACCCTTTGCACCTATTTTGCTAAGCTGACTCAGTTTCAGTTTCAATTTTATTGCCTTTCTCTAAAGCTATCCTACATAATTGAGATTTAACTGCTATCAGGGTACAGGACTACATTAAAAGATGCTGGACTGAGTACAGTTAATTAGATAATGATTTTTCTATTTTGGCCAAGCCTAATTTGGTGATACACCATGTAATGCATAGCATCAGCTAAGAACAAAAGCCTGTTCCTCATTGACCATTCAGTCTGCCATCATAGTATACTTCATTATATGCAGCTCCCTTCAGCTTTAATCTCAAGTGATAGCCTCAGCTATAGTATTTTGTACCATTCAATGGAATTTCATAAAATTCAAATCCATAAAAACTGGTATGCTGTGATACATGTGGTGTTTAGTAAACAAAGCAGATGAGGCTGACCTGACTGAAAGCTGTGATCAGCACGAAGCACGCTGAGTACAAAATGTGTTGATTCGCGGCAGAGCTGGGCTGTAGGCATGTGCATTTATCCAGCTGCTTTGGAAAGACCTCCTCTGTTTTAAAAAATTACATGCTCTAGTCTTGGTATAAATCTCAATATCACATGTTTATACAGCCTTCGCATTTGTTTCCATGTCTGAAAAACAAAAAATGAGATCCTTGTATATTCTGAGTTCATAATAGACACTACTGCCTTACTGAAAATTCATTGAATTCAGTGGACTGATATTGCCATTTATAAATTCCCCGAATAGAAAAAATAGGGTAACAGAACAGATTTTTTTAAAGCTTATGAATTGAAGATGTGCTTTTAGCTGATTTTGAGTGGAAGAGCATTATCGCAAAGATCTTGTTAAATAATCTTCTCAGGTGTGGGTTAATTCAGTTCCTCTCCTTTCGTCCTCTCCCTCTCCGTCTTTCTACAGTAAACAAAAATATGGGATGTAAACACAGGTGGAAGCAAATGTTTTGCACAAGAAATACATTATTTTACTAATTAAATATCTTTCTGTTTTCCTCAGTATTAAATTCTATTTCTTTTCATTTAGGACAAAATGACTATAGGAAAAAAAAAAGAAATGTGGATACTACTCCAGCTTACGGAGGTTGGCAATCTAAAATTTCCCGTGCCTTCAAAAGACCATGGCAGTGTTAATTTTCCTTTCAGAGCTGCTGTGTTGGGACTGAGTGACTTAAAGCTAATGAACTGTCTGACAGAGGAAAATCATTAATTGATGTGTCCATAGGAAGATATGTGAAATTATGTACAGTGGGGACTTGTCATAGAATAACCAGGTGCTGTGATCAAGTTCACACATTAGGTCAGTGGAAAACAAGGGATAGACTTTAACTCCCTTGATTTCCACCCTTCCATCTCTGTGAATTATGCAAATTCTGCTAATGAATGCATTATTAACTGAGATAAAGTACCAGCTGAATCTCCAAGGAACTTGCTATGAAATTGTATTTTAGCTCACATACATTTGCCAAATCTAGGAGATTGTCACTTGGTGTAAAGATAAAATGAAATGAAACCGTGTAGACTAAAGAATATATGCCAAGCTGTCCTTAAGCTAAGGTGGCTAAATATTAGCCCAGTCTGAACTGGTTTCCACTGTTTTTTGTTGTGGGTAACTTTTTTTCCCCCTTTAGAAAATCACAGTCCTCCCTCCTTACCTCAATGTTGCCCTCTAAAGCTGATATCCAGGTATATTTTTAACCTAGATACCAGTAATATGGGTAAGAAATGGCATTGGAATAGACATGTTTTCTCCTAAAGCTCCAGGGGAGCAGCAGAGAAACAAATCTCATTTCTAAAGCTGATCTAAAATAGGGCTCGAAAGACTCTGGAGGAGATCTAGAAAAAATCTGTGATCCACAGTCCTATGAAAATTTTTAAGCTCTGTATTTTCTGTGTGATAGTGTTATTATACATGCAAGCAGACGTGACTTAATCTTGGAAATACTAAATGTCCTGTAAGATTTCAAAGCATATATAAGCTCAGTGGTTTTGATTTAAACAAACATTGTACTTAATTATTCCAAATGGCCACAATATATATTTTTTATTATTAAGATAGTTATGCTATAAAGAATTGTGGTACTTTCTCCCTAGCCATGAAAATTGCCTTTCAGCACACAGCTGTCTATGCTCCAATGTCCGCAGTAAATGAAATTTGGAAGATGATACTGTTAGCATAGTATGAAATTATAAGATGGAGAGCCATGGTAAAATCAGAAAAATTTTCTCACCCCAGGAGGAAGAAAACCTCTGTTAGTGTCAAATTTACATAAATTTAGGTGGAGGTTGTCAAACATAAAAGCAGGGAAAAAGGGAAACTAGATAACAGGGGGACTGACTCATCACTACCTTCAGTGAACAACTTTGTGACCACGGAGAACTCTCTTTCTCTTTCTCTTTTTCATTAGTCTTTTCATGACCAGATGATTGGTTCCTGCCAGCTCAGTAAATGACAGGTACCAATATTTAGTCATTTTCACTCATTTCTAACCATTCATTATTTTCTTGGCTTAGCCAGAATGGCAGTGAGGGGATCATCAGGTTCAGTTTGAAACACTTAGCAAGAAGAGAGCTCTGTTGACAGTTTCTTCAGTAACGGGATGTTATCTGAATAACTAGATGTCATCTGCAGGTTGTTCCTACTCAGTTGCCTGAAACTGGGAAATGGAAGTGTCACTAAGCAAGTCAGTAAAAGAGAAGAAAGATTCATTAAAATTTAATGTGGCAGGATGGAGCTAACAGAAAACAAAGACAGTATTCATGTTGTAAGATATTATCTTATGAGACACAGAAGGTTTTAACAAAACAGTCTGTGTTAAGATATTCTCCCAGCATCTATTTTTATCTCTGTGCTTTTGAAATCAAGCTCCATTAAGTTTTTATAAACCTTAGGACATGTGTCATGTTCTGTCAGGAACTGTTACGTAGCAAATGGTGTGTGAAAAGCACCAATAAAAAAATCTGGACAGGGATAACTACTTACTATAGCCTACAACGGTTTGCTAATATATGAGGGTTTTTTGGTCCTCTATCCAGACTTAATTTAGCTTTTTGGCTCCAATAATCTCAATGCCAAACCTTATTTGCTTATGAATGGATAAGGATGGATCTATGCTATTTAGAAATACAGATGAAAACTATATTTGAAAATTAAATATGCTTAGAACAGCACTATTTGAAAAATATAAAAAGATATTGAGTTTTGTTGGCGTGGTCATACAGTTCTGCAAGACTGTAGTTATCCTGGGAAAAAGGTTTTTTTTCAAGGTCCTGAAGCTGGTAAGAGCAAGAACAGGGATCTTTCTCAAAATACTATGGAAAAAAAGAAGGTTTAGTCTATAAAGTATGCTGCAAGATATCTCAAAGATGACTTTAGATTATTAGGCAGCAGAAACATCCCTATTGTGTCATCTCTAAGAAGCTATATTATTGAAAATGGTATTGAAAGTGGTTTTGACAGCATTAAACATGCTGCCCACAAAAAAAATGTAGGGACTGTGCACTCAGTCCTTAGATGTATTTTGACAATTTTAACATTGTTTCCACCAGATAAGATTTTCCATCTGTTTCCCGGCAGAAATGTTATTTCTAAAATCTGACATAATTGGAGAAAAAATAGCTTTTGTAGTTATTTTGTTTTCACTTTAGAGTGATACCTTTGAAGTCCCAGTTCTGATATTTCTGCAATTAAATTCTTGTTTGCTTCAGGTTTTTAAACTTAGCTTATTTTCCATGTAGAACATGGAAAGAGGAAAAATTGGAAAATTACCAAACATTTTCACTTACTGACTTGTCCACTTTAAAAACGACTTTGAAACCTTAAATGCAAGTGTCATGGATAGACTAATTCCTTCCCAGTCCTACTCACTCATATCCCATTGCCATTTTTAGAGGTCATCACCTCTGTAACTGGTTTGGACCAGGACTGGATCTCACTGTTGCAGTTGCTAAGCCAGTAAAAGGCCGATAAGGTTAAAAAAAATTAAATAATTACACACACACAAATATATATTTAATTACACTGAAGTATTGCTTGTAAAGCCTCAAATAAAATAGGAAGGAAAGACAAAAAAACTCAGAAGAGGAAGACTCCTCCTTCTCCTCATCATGAAGCATTACATGATAATAAATTAAAGAAAGGCAGGAGCATATAGGACTCTATCAGATTTGAAAATATGGATCAGTATGACACTATTCATTGGAGAAAAAGACAACAGATCACAGATATACCTCAAATCATAGCTATACAAACATTTTTATGCTACTATAATACTGTCATGCAGCTCTTGATGAGATTGGAATACTGAGTTTGCAGCAACAGTTAAAACTCACAGAGAGTAATAATGACAATCTTCAGCTGCCTTCTTCATCTGGCAGGAGATGTTTTTTCTTCTTGAGACAAGTAGGCAACACAGCTTGTCATCTTTTCATTTATGGTGTCCTTTTTTATTATCTCCCAGAGAAAAATTACCATCCATAAAGCTTGACATATAGGACGTCTGGAAAGGTGACTTCAATGATGATTTCTGCAAAAACAAACATGTCAAACACACCTTCTTCTTCAGCAAATGTTTAGAAAACTGGTTACTCAGTTTTCACCAGAAGCCAGAACTGAAAAAAAAAAAAAAAATTTTTTTTTTTAAAAAAAAAAGTGTTTCCTGAAATGTCCCACACGTGTTACAAACAGCTGTAAGGGGAAGGGGAAAAATGCAACAAGAGACAGATATAAGAACTGGGAAGAAGACACATGTAGCTGCACAGTATTTATTACGTAATGCCCTGTGTCAGAAGAGAATTTTTTCAAACTTTAATCAATATAACAACTCAGAGCTGGTAAGAGGGAGATCTACACTGTTTATGACATCTGCTGGGAGACAGGAGAGGCCACAAGCCCAGAGATTTCTTCTGATCTGTTCCACACAAAGAAGAATGTAGTCTTCCTATATCAGAGAGAAAAAAGACACTTGTCTTCAAGGATGACAGAAACATCGAATCATAGAACGGTTAGTGTTGGAGGAGACCTATGTCTTTGTAGGAAATCCCTTTCCTGGTTCCTTGTAAGCCTCCTGTCCGTACTGGAACATTACTGTAAGGTCTCTCCGGAGCCCTATCTAAGCTTAAAAGCTCCAACTCTCTCAGCCTGTCCTCATATGGGAGGTGCTCCCGTCATTGCCCCAGTAATTTCGGTCTTCCAAATCTATTACTCCAGGTGAGTTTTCTGAAGACTGAAAGCACCTATGTTGCGTTCAACACATTTCCATGGAATAGTGAACTCTGCTTTTAGCCCAGACTCAGCTAACTCAGAGCAACATTAAACAGAGTGATATCCAAATGCCATTTGGATTCACATTTGAGGAATTCTTCGAGTTCCCTCATTCACTGGATGAAATTACTTTGTGTCTTCACAAAACTCATTCAATCTATGAACTAAGAACTGTTTGAAATCCCAGCTGTGATCTCTCCAGCTCTCTTGAGTGTCTAAGATGATAATCCTTGATGAGTTCAATGTGGTTTTTTAATGGATGGCAAACTACTCAGTTTTACTGTCCAAATAATTATGTAAGTGTAATAGCATAATATCTAAAGATCAAAACTAAGAGTGAGCGATTCATACAGCTTCCCTGAATAAAAAAAAATTTAAAAAATTAAAAAAATGAAAATTAGTCTGCTGTTACAAAGTAGCACTGACTTTATTTGGGCAATATCAATTTTATAAATGTGTATTCTGGCTCCTTACAAGGACACAAAAAATTTTTCACACTCCAAACAACGTGGCTTGTCAAGTTTTTTTCTCTAACAGTAGTGACGAGCCTGCTTTATGATTCAGTGCACTACAACAACGAACATCTCCATATCTTGCACAGGAAATAGTACCTGAAAACAGAACAGGTCATTCAGTGTATCAGTTTGGCTATTCTGGGGGATGCTAGCTATATCTCAGCCTTTCAGTCTATGAAGAGGCAGAGACCAGCAGTTCACTGGTTTGTCTTTGACCTATGCCTCTTATTTTTTTCCTCTAATATATGATTATGTTGCTGCATACCAATTTGCATGTTTCCCTCATGCCAGTGGTTCTCTTCCAACAGTTTCTTCAAACACTCTGCACTCTTCTTTACAAGCTGACGTGCTGACAAACTGCTTCACACAATCGTCCCACAGCTCTGCAGCTGCCAGTAACAGAAAGGGGAAAAAAGGACCAAAAACCCCCAAAGGATAGGAATCTTCTTTCTTCCCCTTTCTGCTAGGAATAATGTTGTGTTTCTTTTCCACTATTGTGATATTCACACAGAGCATCACTCACAACACTTACAAAAAGTGTCATATATAGAAGGAAATAATACTTTAATAATGAGGCACTCTCTAGAAGAAATAGGCATATTAAATGATACAATGACTGTAATTTTTTTCTGTTTGTTGAAACTTAACACGTGGCTGGAGCACTTCCCATACAAGGATAGGCTTTGAGAGTTGGGGTTGTTCAGTCTGGAGAAGAGAAGGCTCTGAGGAGACCTTATAGCAACCTTGCAGTACCTGAAGTGGCTACAAGAAAGCTGCAGAGGGACTGTTTACAAAGGCTTGTGGTGATAGGACGAGGGGCAATGGCTATAAACTAGAGGGGCAGATTTAGACTGGACATCAGGAAAAATTTCTTCACCATGAGGGTTGTGAGGCACTGGCCCAGGTTGCCCAGGGAAGGTGTGGCTGCCCCATCCCTGGAGGTGTTCAAGGCCAGGTTGGATGGGCTTTGGGCAGCCTGATCCAGTGGGAGGTGTCCCTGTCCATGGCGGAGGGGTTAGAACTGAATGATGTTTAAGGTCCCTTCCAACTCAAACTGTTCGATGATTCTGTGATTCTATATAATACCTCATTCTATTCTGTTTCTGCAGATAGGACCTTTCCTTTTCTTTCTCCCCAACATGAAAAAGATATTACAGAAGATTAGTAAGACAATTTGTTGGTAGTTTTAATTCTCTCAAATTGTTTTTTTCCACCTGATTGTTCTCCACAGAGGAAAAGAAGAGGACTCAGTGTGCATTTCATACACAAACACAGCCAAATACTTAGTTTTGCTCCCAGAACTGAATGGACAGCACTGCTGTGAAGCAGCTGGGAACTGAAAGTGCAGTCTTGGTATCGGCATACCAAGAAGCATACAAAGTAGCCCAGCTTGATGTCTCAAATTCCTGGAACTGGAGTTGCTCTGAGTAACTTTCACAATGCAGGGCAGGTTTTCATCTGCTGAGGGGTTCATTATTGCAGTCACCTTTTCTGTCTTATAAATCTTCTGGTTTGCTTGTGTACTTCTCTCTGCTTCTTCTTAATCCTCGTTGTTACCCTCCAGGTCTTAATCTTTCTCATTCTCTCCCTATCTCTTCTCCTATTTTTTTTTTTTTGCTTTCTTTTCTGTTTGTCCTTAAAGACTTCTATAGACAAGATAATAATTCACATTGGAGGTAGGTGTTTCTAAGATGTATAGGAAAGCATATGGCTTGATATAAACACCAGGACTATAGATCGAGGATTGCACTGGAATATCTTCTACTTTGCTGCCATTACAGCTCTGACTATGTTCATAATCAGAACTGGTATAACTGGAGAAAGAAGACCTCCCATCTCCAGTCTCTGATGTAATTAAAGAGAACAGAAATAACAAGTTGAAAGTATCAAAACAGAGTTATGTGCCTTTGCATATTTTAAACACACACACTGGTGCATGTAGCGTTCCACAGTCTTTAAAACATACCAAATGCCTTACATTAAGAAAAAAATGTCTTTGAACAATAACAAGAACAAGAAAAAAAATGTTCTGAATTCCATAGTGCCTATAAGAAAATACCTAGTGGATCTGCGTAATTCATAAACTTGCCTGAGTTTCAACTGTAGGTACTACCTAATTTCTCTTTTCTCACTGACTTTTGTAAGTATTTGTTACTTTACAGATGGAGAAAGCTAACTCAGCATAAATATATTTGGTAATATATTTCAGCATCATTAAATCTCAGTGTTATGGTACTTCACAGACAACTATTCCCACGTACAAGTCCTCGGCCAACAGATGTTATATTTGAAATACCCGACACTGCCATCACTAAAGACAGTACCTCTCTGCCCTACACTAAGGAAAGAAATTATATGGCAAAAAAAAAATTCAAATCCAAGTCTTGAAAGCTAAAAAAACCCAGCTTTTCACCTAATCTGTTACCCTTTCAAAGCCAGGAAGAGGCCTTGCACTGGAGATTTTACAATCTAAATAGAAATAACAGACAAAGAAAACTCTCTTTCAGCCTCCAAAGCTACTGCATTCCATTACCTATTTTCTCTGACCTTGACAAGTTGAGACTTTCTTTGTTGAGTTCACCTTTTCATTTAGGCCTTTGCACACTATTCTATGTACTTTTCTGTGTGTGTCTCTGGTGCATCTGTAAAGTTCTTCATCTCAAATTCTTTCATTATCACCATTCTACTGCTCCTGTTATTAGGTGTCCTGCTCATTTCACAAACATCCTTTTCCAACCTATTCAGTTGGCAGATAGGTATGTTCATGCTTTTTTTCCATGGGGACATACTCCTTCCTGCACGCTGGGAAGAAACTGCCCTTTCTCTCCATTATCCCAGGTCAAAACTTTCACTGAGACTTACCTTTGCCTTGATACTTCTAAGAGATCTTGATAGAGGTTCTGATGTATAAGCAACCCTGCTTCCCTCACAGAAGAATAAAACACCAGTATTTCCCTTTGATTTCTGATCTGTTTGATAGAGGTTTTGTGCTTCTAGGCTCCTATTGAGATTAAAATCTGCTTTAGATTCACATTTTAAAAGTTCCTAAAGGCAAGTCCTGCCTTGTGTGAAAGGGCATAGGTGTCGCCACAGCGATGATGAGGATGGATGGAAAAGTGTTATTATCTCCTGCTTACAGAGAGCTGTATTAGGAAGGCAGCAAGTAACGTAATGGTGGCAAAGTCAGAAACTTAGTCCTCATCTTCTGAATCCTTTAATGGGCTTTCCGTATGAAAGCAGCCTTCCTCACTTACGAAGTATGCATTGGAACTGTGCATTGCATCTCACTCATGTGCTCCATGTGTGTTATTAACTTGAAGTCCTGTTATTGGACTTTCATTGTTCTGCCAATTTTTGGAGCCCTACATTTATTCATTTAATCAATATGGTGACCAATTGTGTCTATCCCACATTGCCCTTTACTCTCCCAGTAGTTCTCTTCATGCGTTCAGAAATGTCTTACTTCTAGAGATATTTAGCTATTGGATTTCCAGTGTCCTCACCTTGCTTAAAACAAAGGCAGATGTGTGTTGATTCCTGTTAAGCTGCTCAATTTCAGGTGTAGTGTCTTATTTATGTGTATATTTTATTTTACTTGCAGCTACTGAAGTGTAAATATGTGCAATACCAATATTTCATGTTGGCTGTTTAGTTTGCTTTACAGTACCTTACTAAACTATGCATAATGGAAAACTTTTACAGTTTTCAAATTGCCAATAAGCCAGGTAGAAGAAGTTTGCACTGGAATGTAGTAGTTTTATCTTTGTTTATATGTGTGCAATAGACCTCAAATCTGCAAATAGCGTGCATTTCTAGTCAGAAAAAATTCAGCTTTTAATAAGATTGAGTGCATCTACACTGCATTATGGCACGATTTGTTTAAGATTTATAACGTCTATAAATGGATGTAAGTATTTATCTTTTAAATAACAGAATGGACTAAGGCAGAAGACAGTTAAGCCAGCCTTGCTTGATGTACATGTTTAGCTACTTCTGTGTGCCCCGAGACCCTGCCACTTGCTTTTATCTTTGCAACTGTTTGCAGTACCTGTGTCCCACGGAGAGTTTTACACATAGAGAAAGTCATGGCACTGATTTAAGTGTCTGAAAACACATTTAGATATGTACCTTCAGGGGCTGAATATTCTTGAGAACAGCATGTTCTTTGCAAGCTGTGTTTCAATGCCCAGGACATCACATCACACTGGCCCTCAGCTGGTGTAAACTGGAAGGGTCCATTAGTTTCCCAACAGGGAGTTAAGCATTCCTGAAGTGTGATCTCTTAGAAATGATGCAGTTCCAGAGAACTGTCCATGTGAGTGTCTAAAGTACTTTTTTTTTTTATAATAGCAGGAGTGCTAGCAATTCAGCACTGCCAATTTTAAACCTGGATGATTGTTACCCGTCTAGTCTGCCTCCCTAAGTTATGATTGATTACAATAGTCATCCCAGTTTCCTTGGCACCAAACTGATATGGAAAGAGCTGGATCATTTTATAGTCACCCAGATTTGCCTGCACCTTTTCCACCTGCAGGGGGAAGTTGCTAAAAACTGTGGTGATGCAGTGTATTTCTCTCTAGAGGTTGAAATCATGTGGCCCTACTAGACTTGTGTGCTCTAAGAAGACGTGCATACACCAAACCTCATAAATTAACTTAATTGTATTTGAGATAGCTTATTAGTAACGGCTAGATTGTTTCCAGATCGTATACTTATGGGGGGCATAAGATAGTTATAAGGGGAGCTTTGGGTGAGCACTTCAGATACAACGTCTACTTCCATCTACTTCCACTAGATAAGACCCCCATAGCAGATATCTAGAAGTTTGGCACCTTAAAGTTGTTATGAATTATAAAAAAATTGATTCAACTGGTACTTCGAATTATTTTTTTTTTACTATGAAATAAATCCCATACCAGCTGAAGCTGCTAACTTCTATTGCAAAGTTCACCCAATAGATGTTCTGTGCGTTCTTTTCTTGGTTTAGGTTTCTTGAATCAATAACGGCTGTGACAGGTAATTTATTCCTCAGTTCTTATACTACGGTCAATACTCATAAATATAACTTAAAGTATATTTTTTTCATAATTTAGAACTGAGAAGTTAATGGAAAATATTTCTATTTCTCTGGATCTCACTAAATGTAGTTTCCCTGGTGATAACAAAGTTGGGTCACAGAATCGGACTTGTTTAGGAACTAAATACGAAATTTGAAATAAAGGAGCAAGAGAGCAGAAGACTAGAGACAAGAACAGAGCATTGCTATATTTAATGGGTTTCTGTGTTTTTTAAAGTTAATTACTGATAGCACTGAGAAGCGGTCAAATCGAGTGTTTGTGGACTGGTCCCTGGCATAAAGGATCCTTCTTGGATGTATAGTATAGTTTAATACTCAAGTTATTTTTTAAAGGACTGTAAAAATAGCCTCCAAATTAAAGATAACTTTTAGATCATAGGGAAGATTTTGTTTTATGACCTACATTCCAATAGCTTATTTCTAGATTAATGAATCTTTTCTTTAATAGTGGTCATTGTGGTAATTTCTGGTGTAAGGTACTTCATGGCTGGACTCAATGATCCAAGATATCTTTTCCAACCTAGTGATTCTATGATTCTATGATTCATTAATGAGAATAAATATATGAAATGCTTTCCCTAAGCCTATATGTGATAACTGGACGCTGCTGATAAAACGGGCAAAAGTAAAAAAACTTGCTTTTTTTCCTTCAGTATTAGAATTGCTATTATACATTCTGAAAAAAAATAACCCTCAAACCATCTACAGCTTCTTTAAACATAATTTCTAGCTAAACAAATGTAGGAAAAGATTCATGACAGATGAATGGAAAGAGCTGAAACTGAGTAAAAGAACACAGCAAACTGTAGGCAGATATTTTGTATAAAACCAGCAGAAAGTCTGAGGGGATGTAAGATGGAAATGAATGAGCTCTGGTATAACTTTATGGCTATATGGTCTTGACAGAGGCAGACAAAGCTTTTTTGCAGAGCTACAGAAGGAGAAAAGAGTTATCTAAATGAGAAAAGGTGAACGCCAAAGTCCTCTCAACTGATCACACCAGAATATGTCAAATAAGGATAAAGGTTTGATGGGGTTTGCACATGAACACAATAAGTTTTACACAGTGAAGTTACACAGACATTACATAAACAATGTTGTTAAAAAAAACCCCCAGAAACATGGAAAATTAAAAAAAAAAACAATTGGGAAGGAGTAAGTAGCTTGTTTGTGAGCCATATTTATGTGTCATCCTTTGTTCATTCTGCACTAATTGACCAGATTTGAAATAAAAGTGCAGCTGCCAACTTATTTGCCTGCAGAAATTTAGTGATACTATTTTACGCTGCACTTTAGCATAGCCTGATTTACGTCTTTTAAAACATAGTTTTGCTGCCAAGATTTTAATAATTCTGTCAGTAAATAAAATGTCAGTCAAGAACTAAAATGTCAATGTAGCCATATTCATGCAGGAGGCCTTCAGAACATCATAAACCCCTTCTTAGCTTCCATATGTGCTGTGTACTAGAAGACTATACGATTTTCAACTTTTGAAACTAAAGGAGGATAAAAAATGTTTCCAAATTAAAAATTTCAACTCAGATTTTCAGGAAACTTAATATACACACAAATGTGTATATATTTATTCAGACATCCCTAAGACCCTGGTCTTAAATTTTCCCAGGTTTATAAAATGCTTTTTAGTCATTTAAGTGGCTCAGCCTGGCAGGACTTGCAACTGTTACCTTTGATAGTTGGCCTTTAAAACCAACTTTTATATGTAGAGTTTAAGGGATAGTATTCTCTGTGGTACATAAAAGTCCCAACAAAAAAAGAGAATCGATTTAATTGAAGCCCCTTGGGAATAATTCTAATAAAGATTAATGAATAAAAAGTGCAGATTTCATACACAAAAGTACAAAAGGGGATTGCATACAGCTATAAATTAGAAAGGACCCGGAATGGGTGGTATCCACAGGTACTTGAAAAAGTGCTTGCCACACAGAACAGATTTGTGAGAAATGTTGGGGAAAGGTGCCACTAACTGGACAGTGCGAGAAAAGGTTTTCTTTTTCAAATTGAGAATAAAAGAGAAAATGGCTGATGTTAAAGGTTTAGGATATGTAACTTACCTTAACTACGACCTGTAATCATTGCTGGAAACTTCAATAAAAAAATGGAGAAACTAATTATATTTTTCCTGGGGAGGAACAAATGTATGCTGAGGGAATGCTTTTGTCATGAAGAATTAGGTGATGGAGATCAAAGGTGCTGAAGAACATGAGATATATAAAAACTTGCACAGTGGGTAGATGAAGCAAAAATAGTTTACAGCGTATCACATGAATGGACTCTCACTGTCTGAAATGATGAAAGTGCACCTTTTGTTGGAGAAATGTAGATAAATTAATAAGGGAAAGCACTCACTGCATCAGAAAAATAATCTTAAAATATGAAACAAGATAAAAGCACAATGTGAGATTTACCAAAGTGACTGCTTGTCACTTGTGCAATTTGTTATATTCCTGTTTCAGCTGCACGTCATGAAAGAAAAGGCAATTTAATGATTCAAGGGGACAGGGGGCAATTTCACAGCTGTTTCATATAGATAACCTGAAGTTGTATGGCTGGAATGAGGTAGAGGTTTATTCTTTGTGTTATTCTCTGAATATTTTTGAAGCTTAAAGCAAAAACTTGACAAGAGGATGAGGAGGAAGCTAACAGCCTATAAGAGAACGCAGACATGTTTTCTGTATTTATTGGAGTCTGGAGGGGAAGAGCTGAGTGCAAACAATATATTGAGAAACACAGGGATATTATTTTAATGCTATAAATATAATTACAGAAAAATACATGCAAGATAAAATTGAACTTGCTGCATCTTGTATCACACTGAAAACCCAAATAAGTAGCACATTTCTGCTGAGAGCCACGACTTAGATGGATGTAGCCAGAAAAGGCATAGGTAAAGAGATTATGTAAAAATTATTTGGAAAAACTTGTCCATGGGAAAGAGGTGTTTGGTTGGTTTTCACTTATTATTATGTGATAAAAATAAAATCACTATTTAGAAGTGAATTATTAAAGAATAGTGGAAAATCAAAAAGACTAAATTTATCTTGCTAAACTTGAGATATCTACAACTATATCTTCATTTAAGCTAGCTGTAGTCACCCATTTACAGCCAGTGAAAAGAAATGGACACTTTTAGGACAAAATTCCTTTCATCCTAACGAAGATATCTAAATTAGACCAGATGAATTGTGCTCAAATAGTGACTATGTCTTCCCAATGAATGCACAGAGAATTTAAATGCCTGACTCATATGTAGGTACCTACATTTGTAGACATTTTGAGTCAGGTGATTTGAACCTCATTCTAATATCTTATTTAGCATGGCAGTAGAAAACACTCATAGCAAGATATGTTAAAACAAAGGCATTGGATAGGAAAGGATTCTTAAAGTAAGATGGCCATACCCTAAGTCTGATACTTAGATTCAGACATTGGTTTTATATTGTGAGATAACAATATGGAACATTACCAAGTCAGAAGTATTTCTCCCTAAGACAGGGACAACAAGGAGAAAATAAGTATTAAGAAAGTGTTCAAAGCTGTTCACGTTAACAAAATTGATTTTTTAACCATTCCTTCACTTTCTTATGAAGTGCATGCTAGATGATGGATATACTACATATGAAAATAAAAGGTAGAAATTGTACTTCATAATAGACTTTAACTTTGGTGAAAATGTCCATTTGTCATTTACATTGATGTCTATTAACAATGTATCAATATCTTCATCAAGAGCTGAGAAACAGCTGGATAATTAAAAACAAGCTAAAGATCAATTGCTTTTAATCTTTTGGGACCTAATCACAGGCAGCATGGCAAAACTCTGTAATGTGAGGTTGGATCTACGTTACATTTTTCCACAGTATCATTCCCATTCCTTTCCATGGGAAACTATGGCAGAAGGAGGTGAATATAGCAATAGTATTTATGGTGCTAATATTATCCAGACCAAACACAAGTGAGCATATGGACTGCGTTAAGAATATGCAGTTTTGTAAGCATTCCTGTTCATTCAGGAATCAGAGACCAGACACTGAATAATAATAAAAAAAAAAATCTCTTTGAAGGTACTGGAAGAAGACTGTAAGTAAAAAATCTGGAAGATTATAAGTTGTATTCTTTCAAAGTTGTTCTGTTGCTGAAGTCTCATTACAATTAAAAGAAGTGTGTTTGGAGATACATGCCTGGTTTTGACTTTGAGGCAGTTTACTTCTGTAACCTCTTCTTATAGCTCATATTGGTCAGGTCTTCTATAAGCTCACACACATAAACCACCCAGTATAACACAATTTGAAACTCTGATGAACTTAATGTAAATCCATCTTTTTTTTTTCCTCACTTCAACCTTTCCCATAACCTCACAGGAACTTCTTTAAATGGTGTATCTCAAGCACAGAAAACCTGTCAGTAGCTAAACTACAGCTTTCTAGGTCTATCTTTGGTCTTTATGTATGTATAGCTTCTTTCCCTCCATCTCCCTCCCACTCTCTCCCTACTTCCAAGACACTAAGGAAAAACTTTAGCAAAGACAGACAGCATTTCATGGAGGAATCTGTGATTCATCATAGTGCATGGACAAACAACACACACATTGTGGGTCACAGCCCCCTATATATAAGTGATGCTCTGATGATTAAAGGCTTTAAAATTGTCAGACACATATTGGTACAGACACACTTTATTTGTATTATTATACTAGGCAAAAACAGAGATGAACTTAAAATTTCTTTACTGGGAAAGATTTCTTGATATTGGATTCCATTAGGCATTTGTTGCAAACCGGATTTGCAGCAGAAAACTAATACGATAGAATTTAGCATCTTAAAAACTGAATTATAAAAAACATACTAACATATGCCTTCCTTGGTTAACAAGAAGAATTCAGTGCTGTAGTAAATAAAGCCAGATTATTTCTGTGAATAGTCTTTATTGCGAAAGTCTTCTCTTGTTCTGTTAGTAAATAACTTGCAGTGAGTTTTGATTCTCTACAAGTATATTATGTTTATTATTCATAAAATTTGCCAAACAAATGCAGTTTCCTGTAATTCTCAAGCTCTGAATCATTTGCTAACTGCATTCTCAGACACTGAGCTACACATGCAATCTTAGTATTAATGGAAACTATTCTACACTGGATTTGGGGTCAAGACATATTCTTAGACTGTATGCGTTTTATTATGTTGGTTGCTCACGTCTTTTTCTGAGACTTAATTAGCTGATTGATATTAAAAACAAGAAAAAAGAATGAATAAGAAATTATACACATTGGCTTTTTTTTTTTTTTTTAATTAAAGGACATGTTGGATTTAGTATTATCTCAAGATTCCACAACTTTTTTGCAACTGAAAAGTACCTATTCTGGTACAGAAAAAATAAATAACAATACCTTATGATTTAAGATAAAATGGATACCTTTTCTATTTCTCCTTCCCGCAATGAATTCAGAAACCACAGGGAACAGGAGCCTTATTCTGCTTTGATCCGGCAAAGTATGAGGCAGAAAAACTTAAAAATTTGCAGCTTCAAAAATAAAACATGCACAAGGAAAGAGTAGAGTATGAGGAGTGATGATGTGTTCTATAAATTTATTTTGAGGATAAGGGAGATTTTCTTACGATACAATACATTACATGAAAAGACAAAACAGAAGACAAATGCAACATGATGAGATGAGGGGAACAAGAAGAAGGAAAACATTATGAGAGGCAGGCATAAAATGTAATTGAAGACAAAAGACTGCAGTATAGGAGACAAACGGGACCAGGTCTCCTGGCCAGCCATGAACAGGCGTGGCAGCAAAGGTCTCCTGCCTGTTGATGACAGACCACCAGCTACTTCTTGAGAGCAAGTATCTTGATGGGCTTAGGTCTCCCTGGTGCAAAAACTTACTTTTTCATCTGTGAACATATCTGAAAACCTTTGGTTTCCTGGAGCACATCCATTCCTCCTTTCTTTCAATAAATGAACACTATCAAAGGAGTTATAGAGAAGAGAGTGGTAATGATGTGTTACTCAGGGTGATGTCAGATGTTGGGAATCCTGCAAACGTAAGTGCAGAAACAATAATACTACGCTGTCTTTGGAATGATCTTCACTGCTTCTGCAGCCATACTCCACCATTCCTTTGTCCAGCTTACACATCTTTGGGTGCTCAGCTTCCCACCTGTCATGTGCCCACTACTTCTTTCACAAGGATCTAGATTCAGTAGTGAATGTAGTGAACAGGGAAAACTCTGGTATGCAGAAACCCAAGCAGAGTTTTAAAAGTGAGACAATATTCTTTTTTCATCAATTTTGCTTTGTTAATTTATGCAAAAGGCTAGAGTTAATTGATTATTTTTCTAAATATTCCTAAATTCTTAAGCTAATTCTTCAATAAGTTCAGCTTAGTTCAAATTTCTTACAATGTTTTACTACCATGCTGCAAAGACCTGTGTCTATGTTGATTCATTCATTCCTTCATCTCTCCAAAAGCAATAAAAATTCCAAGTTGCTCAGTTGTAATAAATAATGGTCCAACAGTAAAAACTTCTGCCTATGAAACTGTCATTATTTTCCTAGTCAAAGAAGTCATTCAATGATTCAAAATACATTGATGGATGGGTCATCTGTCTCTGTATTGTCTTCATCAGATCCACCCTGAAGCAAGAAAAGAAAAGCTAATGGATCATATAAAATGAAACAGCAAATAAATGCATGCAACACTCTGTCTCTTTTAAGACATTAATGTTGAATACTATAATATGTCAATACATATTTTTGCTTCCATACTTTCATAATCAAATCTGGCCCATGCTTGATTTGAATCAAATAAAGCTTGCTTGCCTTTCAGGATGCTAATGAAATATCAAAAGATCTATAGAAGAACAAATAAAGGGTAAAATGAAAAAAAACCCAGTAAGATTTAAAGGTGATATTTTGACCTAAATAACGTAAATCTTTTTAGAAATAAAAGTTTTAAAAGTTGTAAATTCCTATAATAAACATTTCAGAGTATGATGGCAGTTAAAAAATTCTGTATTTTATTGAGGCAGACAACTAAATGTAGTATATGTGCATGGACAGAAACTCCAAATGCTAACGTTAATGCTGTTTCAAAAGTGATTACATAAAAAGTAAAAAGCAAAAGTACATCGCAATTTTCATATCAGGTGACATTTTGTGCATTGCCTGTGTTTCTGAATGTGTATACATGTTAATACAGCACTGTTTAAGAGGTTTCTTTAGTGTGGTGTCTGATATGATGATATGCTTGTTTTCAAGTCCATTGACTATAAATTTGTACATTTCATTTACAAGTCGCAGTTCAACTTGCAATTAAATATCTCTTATTTAAGAAAAAAGATTTTCCAGGTGGAAATGTGTCATTGTTGTGGCTCTAAACCAAAGCTGATCATCTGATATTAGTTCTTTTAGGATTTTTCTTTCCTGTATGTCTCAAATTTCTTGTATAAAACCCTCATACTTTCTAACTAATTATATTTTAAGATGAAAGCCATTTATGGGGCAGCTGAAGTACAATTTTTTGGACAAAATATAGGCAAGAACATAACCAGTCTTCTCCAAGGAACCCATTGGATGCTTCATGTTCTTTTCAGCAAGCTGGAGGCTTTTAGATAGTTCAGATACCCACTTTGGAATTAATTGAATTGTGCTGTGATAATTCTTCTTTCTCACTACTACTAGAAAAGGATTTTAGTGTGGCTGAAGCAGGTGTTACGCTGCCATTGTCTAAGGTGAGTTAAGTCACTCCTTTTTCCTCAGCTGAACAGATTGAATGTCCCAAAACACAGCAATTAGAATTAAATTATCTCATACTTTTTAGGTAACTTGGAGATGTACATTTGAGTCCTATAAGCAGCACAGAAAATTTGGTGATGCACCAGGATAAAACTATACTTAAATACACTAGGATGACAGAGAATTACGATCAGTGGTATTTCTCCCATTTGCATAAATGAAAGGATATGTTGCACAACGAACAATGTTAAGGACTTATTGTCTCCTTAGACAAGTCCTTTGCTCATTCTGGGTTTCAATTCATGTGCAGAAATAACTATCAGCTTCTTTTTAATTGCAGGCATTTCTATTAAAAAGTCTTTAAGACAAGACTGGTCTTTGTTGTGTGTTTTCTTACTATCGTTTCCTAAAGAATTGTCTGCCTACTATGAACCCCCAAAACAATGAATATATATAGGTTTTTTTTAGAAAACCATACCTGCCATTATGATACACGTACGTTTTAAACTTCTTCAGAGATACCAGTACCAGTGCTCTGAGATCATACCATGTTCTCAGATGTTCCTTCCCTTTATTGTAAAAATAAAAGCCACGCTCAGATGAATGACTGCGAGGGAGAATATTACATGACACCACACCAAAGGAGAATGTTAAACTTTGCATTTTGAGATGTAAGCAAACTGATTGCTTGGTAAAATGGTATCAGTAGTACAGGAAACCCCAGGGCCCCTTCAAGAGCCAGGAAAGGGGCTTTAAAAAGACTCTGCAGTAATTTCCTGCAAAGAGTTGTGTGATCATTAACTGTTAACCTGAAACTTCAGTAATGTTTTATTTCACCCATGAGTGCTTTTTCACTTTCAGAGTGAGCTCTGCTATCCCGTCAGTATTCCCAGAAAAATCCCCTTGACTTTGCTGGTGCTTTGGTAAGAAACTCGACATAGTCTCTGACCAAACATTGCTTGGCATGTTGCTGGCACAAGCAGAAAATAGTAGCGTAAATAGTAACTCATGCAAGGTGGCTGCAAGGATTGCCAAGAATAATATGAGGGTTTTGTTGCAAGGAAAAGAAAGAAGCTGGGAGAAGATTGTTAAACCGAGTGCAAAAAAATATATGCTAATTAAACTGGATTGTAGAGTTATCCCCAACCAGCTGAGATGCAGTGTGTACTTATGGCATTGTGTAAGCAATGCAGAGCTGTAAGTTTGTATGTTATGGTATAACTCGAGTCAGCAGCAAAACATCACACAGCTACTCACTCACTCCCCTCACAGTGGGATGGTGGAGAGAATCAGCAGAGTAAAAGTGAGGAAAAGTAGCAAGTTTATATAAAGACAGTTTGATAGGTAAAGTAAAAGCTGCACAATCAAGCAAAGGAGAACAAGGGATTCATTCTCTACTTCCCATCAGCAGGCAGGTGTTCAGCTGTCTCCAGGAAAGCAGGACTCCATCACACATAATGGTTGCTTAGGAAGCCTAATGCCCACCAAATGCCCTCTTCTCCCGTCTTCTTTCCCAATCTTTTATTGCTGACAATGATGTCATATGGTATGGAATACCTCTTTGGTCGGTTGGAGTCAGCTGTCCCAGCAGGGAACCCTCCGACTGCTTGTGCACCCCAGCTTACTCGTCAGTGTGATGGGGCGAGGAGCAGAAAAGGCCTTGACACTGTGTAAGAACTGCTCAATAATAATGAAAACATCTTGTTATTACTAATATTGTTTACAGCACAAATCTAAAACATAGCCCCATAGTTGCCTCTATGAAGAAATTTAACTTTATTCCAGCCAAAACCAGTAGAATGTCCTGGAAGAACTGTAGACAGGTTAGCTTGTTATATCATTGGTATAAATACAGGCAGACAGACACAAGCAAGCTGGAGTTGATATATGAGCTCTATTTCTCCTATAAACACTGCTAGGTGTTGCGGTTCCCTCTCCACTTACATCAGGACTAATTAGTTGAAATGAACAACATGTTTAAACAATCACATTGCTATTATTTCAGGAGTTTTCAGGAAATGTGATTATCTACTTGAATATATGCAACCTGTATCGTGGATAAATATGCACTTGTAGAATGCCAAATATTTATGTCCTTTTAAACCTAAGCTAGATCAAGCATGGTCTTTGCTGTATCTTTTGAAAAGGATGGAGCAGAAATGCAGAGTTCTAGGTAAAAATGTCCACAAGCACTGCCAAGTTATTTAAAATGGGTAAATTGAAGAGGTTTGTAGCTGTCTCATTCACTAAGAAGGAAGAGGAAGGGTTCTAGATAAAAAGGTTTGGGAGGAAATGTAAATTAAATATTCACTTAGGTTTCATAAAAAGCTGAAATATTAAGACAAATTTGGGGTTAGGTGGATACTCAGGCTGGATATCTTCCTCTTTTGTCTTTTCCAGAAAACCTGAAACCTTGTCATTTCAATCATCGCTTTCCTATGGAACCGAGTATCTTCGTACTTACCAGATTCTAGACCGAAACACCAAGATCCAGTAACCAAGGTGCTTATGGAAAATATCTTTGTCAAGAAGAGGCAAATAGGACATGCAGATGATTCATGGAGAAGTGGTAATGTATTTATTGCAGCTGAGTTCATCAAACATGAATTGTAAGGAACACTGAGTAGTATCTTAGAAAAGTCTGAGGTGGCAACATGGTGCAAATACGGAATAAAAGCCCCAAAGATATTAACTGTAGGTTAAATAGAAAGCTGAAGCTGGGAGTGAAGAAATAACCTTAAATTACAAATTTCATAAATAGAGGTCAGTAGATAAAAGTCATTTCTATCAAAGAAGAAAAGTCCTTGCCCTAACCTCCTGGAATATAATTTCTATTCAGTGATTGAATTTTACCAATATCTTTTAGTCATATTATACTATTTAAAGACTTCAGTATTGTAGACATTGCAGAGGAATTATCTACTGATGAATGTAACCAGAATCATACTAAACCTGAGAAGATTGTTTATTTGCATCCCCAGAAAATTGGGGTCTGACAAAATTTTATTCTTTCTTCATATATTTTCAGAACTGGAGTGAAATGTACTTTGATGTCATGTACTTTTCTTTCCCGTTCATTTTTGCCTTGTATCTACTATCTTATACACAATTCTATGTTCCGTTTTCTTCTTGTTCTTTGCTTCAACACTTCAGTGTCTTCTGCCATTCTCTGGCTACCTGAGTACACCCAATTTTAGTATTAAACTAATCCTGAGTGTATCTAATTTGAGTATATATATAAAAGAAGCACTGCTAGGTTCTATCTTTCTAGTAAAAAGCAGGTTGCAACATTTCAGTTTTCAAGATATGATAACTAACAATATATTGCCAGAAAAAATAATAAAAAATGTCAAATAATATGTAATGGCTTGGGCATGGCATCTTTGTGATGAATTAATGCCTAGATAGGCTATTTTTGATGCCTAATAAGTGATTAAGGGATAATTCATGATCAGTCAGATTATGTTTAACTATAGCTTTTCCATGTTAAGGTAAAAAGAAGAATGATGCAATGTGGAAAGGAAATTCAGCTATGTTTAGAAGGGACTGTTGTTACTTTGGGATATGAGCTCAGGGGTTTGCACAGGTGGTGCTAGAAAGGGGAAAATATCAAAAAAATAGTAGGAAATAAAAGTAGAGTAGTAATTGTAACAGATTTAAACAATGAGTGAGTGAGATTGTACCACAGACTTCTATGATTGTTCTAATTAGTAGAAGTATTGGGAGTTACGTTCTTGTCTTATGCTTTTCTCTCAGCGGTAGCCTGGAAAAAGGTGTTCTGCTGTAGGGCAGTGCAGAACAGGAGCTTAATGTAAAGATTTTCCTTGCTCTTCTTACCTTTTTCCAATCTACTGTAAACTGATTCTCACAAGCTGGAAGTTTGGTAGAGTCTGAATTCACATTTCTGTCTGCTCTGAGAACCCTGTGGCTCCAGGGTCAGAAAGGACTTCTATGACTGCCTACTGCCGTACAATATTCATCTCAGTCATTGAATATTTCTCAGGAATTGAATGGAAAAGCGAACACAAGTAATCTCATGAATATGCTTCTTATAATTTATAAAAACTTCAGATTTTCAAATACAAATAGGACCTATAGTCCATGATTCTTAACTTTACATCAGACTGAAGAGATGTGTGTGTGTACACGTATATGTAAATATATAAAAATTTAATATAGATAAAAATATTTATGAATATTTTTTAAAATTTTCTAATATCAACAGGGAAATGAACTGCTGTCTTCTAATAATATTTAAAAAAAACCCTCACTCTAATCTCTAGCTTTCTGTCCCTTATGTGCAAAAATATAGTTGAAAAATCATGTAAACAAGCACATATAAAGGAAGGGAGCTATACATCATCCTAAGCAACAGGTTATAGAAAATCAAACTCAGTAGAATGAAAATAAATTAAAAAATAAAAATCTTTTGTTTTCTTTTGAACTATCCAGCTAGTTTATGACAAGGCCTGTGGAGAAACAGAAAAATAACTCTGTACTTGCGCTACCTAACATTGCACTGAATAAAGCTCCTTAAACTATGTTATAGAGAACAATTCCACACAAATAGCACATCATCTTAGATGGTTTCCGATTATGCTTTCAAAGCTGATTCTTATGGGGCTACTTTTTTCTCTGATATATCCTTTAATGGCTTTTAAAGGAGAAGTAAAGAGAGTGAATGCAAAAAGCTATTATAAAAAAGATTCCCTCTAATTGGTCAAAGGATCTCTTTAAAAGAAGATACAAATTTCAGCCTCTAGTACCTCCACTGATATTTTCAATAATGTTACATATTTTTGCTAATGTAGTAAATTTAGTCCTTTTACATGTGTTGATATGTGGTTGCGTGTTAGAAAGCTTGACAAACTAATGTAGGAGATGTTTAGATTGTTGCATGCTTTAACATAAGTTTTCTAAATCATCAGTCCCTTTTTTGCTCCAATATGTTTTATTGCGCGATCAGCAATGTCAGTTTGAAGTTACACTCAAAGCACAGCCCTTATGATGCAGTACTGTAAGTAGATAGCTGGGGCACATTTGTGCAACTGGCATCACACCCAGAACTTAGATAGTCTCCGTAATATTAATAGCCTCTATAAGCAAGGTGATCTGGATTGTATTCCCACTGTGCAGTGTAAGAGGAGATATCTAAGGTATGAAAAGTAACTGCAGCTATAAAGTCCTAAAAGGCTGCAGATGTGCTACAATATACAACAGTTTCATAGTACATTGGAAGTTAAAAAGTTAGAGTAAATTGCAACGTGACACCTATACTATGACCTCCAAAAAGAACTCCTAAAACCCAGAATGAGCTTTTCCTACTCTGCTTAGTCTCGTAAGCCATTGTTCATCATGACATTGCCTTATAACTAAAGAATATCGTCACTGGAGCATTGCTGTTGCATGGTGTTTTGCGGTCTGTTAAACACTAGTGCTGTTGTGGCTCCTACAAACTTTTCTATATTGTCCTTGGAAAGCACTCCCATGTACTCATCAATAAATCAAATTATAAAGAGAGTTAATGAAAGCAGAGGCTTTGTTCGGTAAAATACTAATGCCACATTTTGTAATTCACTCAGTAAAAGTATGGTTGGTTACACGTCACAGATGATAGTTCAGGTACGGATTGCCAGGAGGGTAAGCCATCATCATTTCTCCCCAGTGGGACACTCTCCAGCTTATCCTGAAACTGATAAATACTTCCCAAATTACTTGACTTCCTGTGAAGTAAGTGAGCTGCAAACCCAGAATTAAGACAGGGGATAAATACGATCTTAAGTATATCAAAGAGTCACCAAAAATTGCAGATCCTGCTTTTACACTGTCCTTACAAATTGTTTAATTTAGTTTAAGATGGCATGGACTTCAGGTCTCATCTGTACAGTAAAGGATTTAAATGGCTCATTCCTATTGTCATTGCTTTCGTTTGCACCTACTTACCAACCACCCCAGGGTCTTTTCTAATAACTGGGAATTTAAGACACGCAGCTGAACTCCTACAATTTGAACTAACAACTGAAAGTCAAAAGAGCAATATTTTTTCAGTTTATTACATCTGGCTTGTACCAAAGATCTCCTTTCATCCGTACTCATATTCAGTGGTAAATGACATAACAATCTGATTTCTTACCTGGTGCAAACATGAGATGAAGATCCAGCTGCCATTCCCTCCCTTGTCCTTGTAGAGGGGTTGTGTCTCCATCATGATGCCAAATCTGTCATTCTACAGGGAAGAGGAGACAGCTTCCATCTGAGTGAACCTACTGAAAACGTCTGCTGAAGAGGACACGGATCACTCAGTCCAGTGCTGCAAAATATTTGCCTGCAAATTTTTTCTCTGTTTTACAGTTATAAAATAAAAGACATCTTGTAAAGAAAGAACCAAATAAAACAAATGCCTATCAAAAAAGAAAATCATGCTCAGATTCTGTTGTTTGGAACTTGTACAAGGTTACACAAAGATGTCAGCAGGGCAATGTATTTCTGTTCTCTATTGTTTCATGATTTTTCATTTTGGTATTCTCACAGAGAAACTTCACCGCTGCAAGGACCTCCAAATACAAAACATAAAGTAAAAGTACACAGTCATTTTTAATCTATATTTGTTCTGCTAAAGACAGAAGAATTTTTTGAGATGGTGAACAAAAAATTCTCCTTTGCTGTTCAGATATGGGAGCCACAACTCCTGCATACAGAGTTATTTATGTGTAGAACATTGTCAAAAATGACACGAACAATAATTCACTGGAGAAGCTGAAAATGGCAAAGCACTGTGAGTAATCTTATTCAAAGTGGCAAAAGAGGAGAGTGGTATTCTTTGACAAAACAAAATTGGAACTATACTATGCAGTGTGTGTTGCCCATTATTTGACATTACCAGTGAAAACCCTGTGATTCCAAAGCCAATCTGACTATGGAAGATGACAAGAAACAGGTAGTTTCTCATTTTAGCTATTCTGCCAAAATCAATAGTATTTTAGAGAGCTTCAGTGAGAAACAACTTTTCATGCCAGCAACTGAATCTGTGTGTGTCAAAGAAATTAAACTCTTCTTTTTACATGCTTTGGTGTAATTGAAGGGAATGTGACAGATATTCTGTACGCGTTGCAGCAGTAATAGGGATGGAAGTTACCTCTCTCTCTCTCTCCAGCCTGCTGCTCAGCAAAGCTGCCCTCAAGGTCAGAAAAACTTTTGCCTGAATAAAGTCTGAAGAACTGGAGTAAGAAGTGGATTTGAACCAGAGGCGTTTGAATGCCAATTTGAATGCCTTAATTTGGAAAACTGATCACAGCTACCCAGTGTGAACTTAAGCAGTCCTTTTGTTTTAAAAGCAAGCGAAGGCTTCACCCGACCACAGCCACCCTCATGTATATGGAGTCAGAACTTCAAAGATGTCTGAAAATTGATGTCTGTGAACCCTGGAGATTTATTCATTTCCAGCATGCATTAGAGTTTCTATCAGCTATGAGTCTGTACAACTTTAATCTCCTGTTCTGTCTTCCTCTACCCACCTACTCTTCTCTCCACAAGCTGGTATGAGCAAGGGGAAACTGGGGGCAAGTCCCAGCAAGGGAGCACCGTCACAGCTAAGTGTCCCTCCTTCGACAGGTCAGTTCCTTCCTGGCCATTACCTGTGAAAAATTCACAGCTACACAATAATCTGAGATCCCTTTAATCTTCCTTTCTCATTCCATTACACCTTTAAAACAATTTCTCATTACTAATAAATGAGCTGCAACTATTGAAGTTTCCAGGGCTGAATGACATCCAGCTTTGGATGTATTAACAGTGCTTTAGGTTTGGTATAGGCTGGAGATCAAAAGTACCTTAGTTGCTAAAATCTATTAGAGTTAACCATTGCAGTTTCCACTATTTGTCTTTTAGAGATAAGAAAGAGTTGCTTTCCCTGAACTGGCTAAAAAAGTAAAATTGCAAAAGTCCTATCAAAGAATAAATGAGGCTTTTTTGCCCTGATGGAATATTACCCATTGTAGGGCAGGATCCTCAGGTCTGGTAGGGAGTTTCATTTGCCACTTTAGTTTCTGTGCAAATGAAGCAGGCGTTTACAGCAAGACCTGCTTCATTTAGTGATTTCACCTCTTGGCAACCCTTTGCACTGATTTTACTCTTTCCAGAACTGATCCAAAGGTTTTGCACAGTCTTGAATAAAGCTGCAATGTTCAGGACCATGTTTCAGCTCCCGTATTTCCCCAATTCCTGCCTGCATTTGGAATCTCAGCTGCTTATCCTTTGCCATCAAAATGTCACTTTCCAAAATTAAGGAGATTTATTCCTTTGTATGAAGGTCTTCTGCAGTTCCCTCCTCTTCTGGCAATCGCTCAGGGAAGGCGGACGTGCCTGCATGGAGGGCCATAGATCATTGATGAGGGTAGTAACAAGCTTTTATTTCTTCAGTCTCATACTTCGCAGTGGCTCAAGTTTTAAACTCCCCACTGATTTCCTCAGCTGCTCCTCAAGCAGTTTCAACATTGAGTCTTTAACTGCCACCTTCACAACTCACTAAAGACATCAGGACAGAGTAGGGCTTTGGCTTGTATCTAGGCAAAATCAAAAAGTCTTCCAAATTAATTTTATGAGGTCTTCCAGCCCATTACCCGCAAAGGACGGCTCTAAAATTCAGGACAGTAACAGCATGCACTGTTTTCCCCATCACATATTCGTCTGAGAAGAACAAAAAGGAGAATTTACACCCAAAACTTCCTACAATCAGGAGGTTTGTCAGAAAAGGGACCCACTGTACAATGTCTGGTAAAGTTCTCGAATCACATATTTTGTTTTACCTTCTTTCCTTTTTTTTTCTTCTATTGTATCTATCCATCTACCTATTGAGTGAACTATCCCGTCTGTCTCCACTTGTCCTTTCATTGTGATACTAAGCAAGATGTGAATGTAGAAATGTAGAGTTGACCAACTCTGACTCTGAGATTAGAAAGACCACCACCACCTGAACACTCTTTAGTCTTTTTTTTTTTTCACCTCATAAGTGTAATTCTTTGGTTGAAAATGCTTCTAGTGAAGTAAATATTCCTAGGCCCTAGTATAATTTAATTTGTCATTTAAAATGGCATTTATCCTACATTCACTTAATAATTTAATTTGAAAATATTTACCCTTGAGTATAAGTGAGTAAAGCTTTTCTAAACCCACTTAGTCTGTGAGTAGTTTTACTTTCTGAGGCATCCATAAATGACAAATAACCTAAAGGGTTTAAAAACATTTGTTTCTAACAATAAAAATAACATAAAGTGTTATGAGGCTTCTGAAAATGTCATTTGCATAGAGAAGCACATTGCCACATATGTTTGTCCAGTTATTTTGGGGGGAAGGCAATGTTACTGGCCTGCATAAACTGATTTAAAACATTGTTTTCTAGCTAATAGTCATATCCAATTTCTGGATAGCAAATGTTACAATGTAAAAAGAACCTAATAAAATCCTATTTTTTTTTGTCATATGAGATTTTACTATCAAACATATGAATTTACTTTTACGCCTTGCACAATTGGATAAATCAGTGTGTTCCAATAGCAACAGCTATTCAATCACATATGTTGTGGCCTCATGGCTTCAGAATACTAATTTCAAACACTCATTTCAAAGTGTCAAATTTCAGGTGATTACTTTCCCAGTGTTTATTTTTAGGCCCCTTTTTTTAGATATGACTGAATATAAATATAGATATGTCAGCAGCTCAGCACAAACTGTGGTAGAATACCATTTATCTTTGCTGGTTGAAATAGGTTTTGTAGATATTGATTCACATTTATTTTTTCGGTAAAGATTCCTTCTAATGTGGCTGTTTCAACAGTAGATAATAAAGTATGTCTTTAATGGAATAATTTTGCATATTTGTCTAGATTAATAGTCTATTTAAAATAGAGTTTGTCAGACTCAAATGCCACCACCTATTACTTATCAATAGGAAAAAGAGAGAAGTAGTAGGTAAATAGATACATAAAATTTCTGAAACTCTATACATTTGGTGCACAAGAGAAAGGGGAACTTCTTACTGTCATCATGAGTATTGTGTTAAGGAATAGCTGAATAAATTGCTGAATGTATACTGTCTATTTAAAACTGGTATAAGGCAAATCCTGATCTGAATGATTCTTCTGTATGGATTTACACGTGATATACAGTGATTGTACTGCAGCAAATTTTAAAATGGAGGGTTACTGTTCATAGCTCTTGACCACGTCCCGGTAGATCTTAAACTGCTACCGAGGCGTTCCACAAATTCTCCATGTGAACAAGGAGAAGTTTATTTCTCCATATCACCACTTCCCAACCTCAACCTCATTTTAGATATGTAATTTATTCTAAATGTGAGAATTGAATTGCAGTCACAGACTCATTTTATATCTGACATATCTAATAAATATCTTTAAGGAAAGTAAATAGTCCTTCCTAACTCCCAAAGTTATCTAATGCTAAACCAGGGAAAATACCTTCTCTTGCCTAAAGTCATAACCTCTGAACACTGAAACACAAGATTTAACAGGCTGCTTAGCATTATCCTAACTCATGGAACTGCAGAAGCAGTATGTATCCACAAATGTTTATCTATTTCTCTAAAAAAGAAATCAAACTGTTATCAAAATATACATATCAAAATATTCTGTTGTGGTGAACTCTAAGAGTTAATGGCATAAAGTGTCTTAGCAGTTCTATATGAAGCTTTTTTTTATGTTACCATCTTATGATTTTCAGGATTAGCTCTTCCCATAGGAACAGAGTAAAGCAGGTGACTAAATTGGATTAAGCATAATATTTGGTATAGCGACACTCCAGAACGCATGTTGATGTATTATTAAGTGCTAGGACTAAATCTTCAGTAGTGCTCTTGACCGTCCCTAGGGTTTCATTAACATCTATCGCAAGCAGTAGCCACCATACATATAAACTTCATATAAGACAATACAGAGAAATGAAAAGGAATTACTGAGCATCACTCTCTACTGTCCCTGTTTATTGGCAAAACTACTATGTATCCTGCATCCCAAAGCCAATATAAATACTCCCACTTGAAGTAATCAGGAGAGTAGTAACACTTAAGAACCTAATCCATGGGCTTACTAAGTTTTTAAGTGTTTTCTTACACCATGATAACAATTTCACATCAAAACCACCTTTTCAAACTTTACTTTTCTCTTGCATAAAACAATGTTTGTTACTTACTCATCCTTGTTGACAATACAAAGTTTCAAAGTTGTGTATAGTTTGTAGGCAACAAATCCCTATTACCTTTGAGGAAAATAGGGATTTTTTTCTTTACTTCTGTTCTTCTGAAATACCATAAACAGACATATTTGGCTTAAAATTGAAATAATATATTCAAAGCAATTAAATGTAGTTAAAATACATTAATTTGCTGAAACTGAAACATTTGTAAACAGTGAATACTCTTGAAAGTATTGTTATTACTCTGCTGAGAAGGAAAACCAAATTTCAAAATCTTGAAAGATGTTGAAAACTTCAGTAAGAATTCTTTAAAATGTCATCTGTAGTTCTTGGAGAGAAAATGCTGATGACACATTATAGATTCACACGAGTACTGTTAGCAGATACTCATCGTGTCTCTAGTAAAACTTGGGCAGTCTTCCTTCTACGTCCCTTGTAAATGTGTGGGGAGTAGTGAAAATGGCTCCTAACCAACACACTAAATAGGGAGTTTTGTCATTAGGATGGATTAAAGCTTTTGACTAAATGAAATGCATTTCCAAAAGGATCTTCAAACTGTACATTAGCAAACCCATTTATTTAACAGTCTAATTCATTGTATCTGTCAAGGTGCTGCTCTGCAGGACAGATTTAGCTACTTCGACAGAATGCCTTCCCTCTGCAAAGGTAGGGGGTTTTCTTGACAGATGAGGCTTCCAGCTGAAGACTCTGGTGATACACGACTACGTGGTACAGATCAGGTGTTTACAAGTGAAGAGAGAAGAATTTTTTTCTGTGTGTCTGAGGAGAAAATTGTCAGTCAGACTTTTCTTCAGATACATGGAGTCACACCAGCATCTTGTTGCTCATGAACTTGGCACTCTCATACCATGTTTAAATGGAAATATCCATGAAAAAGTCAGAATTAGAAGATTGAAAACTGAAATACACTCACAAAATACATGGAAAGAGTCAGAGAAGTGGAGTTCAGCAGGCGATACGAGATAGTGTAATCAAAGCTTCTGTATATCTTAATTCTTGAAAGTCTGTGGGAGAAAACTCAAAAAAACCTCAGTAAATTTGCCCAAATGACAAATTTTGTGCTTAACAATTATTTGGTTCAGTATTGTTAAGGAGAATAATTTCCTGTATTCCTTAGAGGTTAATTCACAGGCAGCATCTGTACCAGATGGAATCGAGTAGTTCATTCAGAAATAGAAAATGGGAACAGCTAGAAACTACCTACCACATGGCTTTAAAACTTCCATGTATTGGATAGAAACTGGTCTACATAATTTCACTCATGGAAATCAGAAAGTATTCTGACACTGATATGACGATAGCGTTGACAAAAACACACAACAGTGTGGACAGAGACACCAAGTTGCTAGTGGCTTCTACTTCAACTAGGAATGGACAGAGATAGACAACATTGGAAGGTGACATGTTCTAGATAGAGAGGAGGGTAAAAAATGCAGAAGGAGCCTGTCATTCTGGTGTTGAGGAGTACATTTTCTTGGCCCCATGGCTGGCTTTTATTTTGCCTAAAAGCTGTGTAAATAGATACTCTAGTCACAAATCATAGAAAGAACATTTTCATAGCACGGTAGCTTACTGCATTCCATGTCTGCTAACTTAAATATTGTGATATCAAACAATAGTTTGATATGTACAGAGCTACAGCTGTCCAAGCTAATTTTGTAGTAACTATAAGCTCTTTTAACGCCTTTTATTGTAACCCAATATGCCAAGATTTCTCTCATAGCTAGCATTTGGATCCCTGAACTACAGAAGCATCCAGATGACACTAGAAAAGAACTCAACTAACTTGTGGAGATAAAGCAAAGACAGCATTGAGTTGTCCAGAAAGAGTTAAATGGATATTCTCAGGAGCAGCCCTATTTTAAGTTAGCATTATTATTATGACTATCCTAGCAAAATAGTGCTTGAGTGTATTTTTCATTTCTATTTCTCCCTTAACTTCTCCAGATACACTGTTCTAATGACAGATGGGTAAGTGTAGGCAGCAGGCAGGATGAGGACCAGTAATCTTAATCTTTTGTCCTTCTAGCACTACAAAGTATGTTTAAGCATTGACATAAATAGAAATATAAAATGTTGGTGAACCTACTTCCACCTTCTTTCTCATCAGCCGTATTATTTCTTCAGATGTCATAAAGTTATACATTCGGCAATGATGTTCAAAAGCTCATTCAGTGAAGAAGTACTGAATGCATAAAAGTCTAGCATTAGCCATGTAGAAATTGCAAGTATGGGTAAGCTCAGCTCAGAGAAAAACATTGAAGAATAACTTGCATATATTGCCATACATGTTTTTATTTTTAGCATACTATTTGCTTGAGAATCAACCAGAGGAATTACGGTAAATAATACTCCCCAGATTTTGTTCCAACTGTGGGCGTTAAGGAAGCCGAGAAAACCCTCCAAGTAGTTCACATTGTCTCACTTTGTGCAGCCATAGACCTCTGTGCAAAAATATCCACACTCCAAAGCACCAGTCGTTCTTCTTATTCAGCTTAGAATACCCAGTTTAACTTAACCTGCAGAGAGCACGTATGTGGTTTATTACATTATGATAAAGATCTGAAAATCTCTTAATGTCGAACTGTATGTTTAAAACTGTAATTTTTTTAGCTTCTGAAAACCATTGATTCTCTCTATACTTAGTGGGAGTACATTCATGGACCCACTCAGACACTAACTTCAACAAAATAAGTGACCAATTAGAGTGCTTTGAATTGTCTGAACAACCGTGGTCCTGAGGAAGTCTCACAGCACAGATGAGACCCCTAGAAGACTGGTTACCTGGTTCTACCACCCTCCTATTATTGACTTTTAACAAGTTACTTGACTTCCAAGGACCTTCTTCTTGACTTTGTATATCCTATTGTATTACACTGAGAACTGCCCAAGATCAGCTGCCTATGTGTCGGCTTTTGCTGTCCACTTTAAGATCAATAGACCAAATTCATGTTCAACCATTCCAAGAAACTGCAGACAACTGCTACTTTAGGGCATTCCTTAACTATAAGGTGATAGCTTTTCCTCAAGTAACTGCATTTACAATAGATTTCATTCACACTGGGCTGCTTTATAGTTTCAAAAGGGGATGTCCCAGGAGGAAAGAAATCAATGTTCAAGCACTTACTCCCAGAACTACATCTTTTATATTTTTTTCAATGGTTTTGATTGAAGAGGAGACTGAATCCAGACTTCACTTTACAGTGAATGCCCTCACCAATAGGCTGGAAAGTCATATTTATTCTGACTATATTCTGGCAGAGATAAGGTTCCTTATCCGGGCTGCTTCACTATTGAAGCCCTCTGGACGGGATTTGGGTTCTCTCCAACACCAAAAAAACACTGAATGTAGGTTTTCCACTTATTCAACAAGTGCTCTCCCTGCTGATAGTTTTGCAAAAAGAGATGCTGGTTACCTCTGCACTTGTCCTAAATAACAGCACCAGACTTCAGACTTCCACACTTTGATTTCCATGACACCTCCATTTGCCAAGTGGGGTGTGACATATTTGCTGTCATTTTAGAGATGTTTTATTTTTCATCATTTTATTTTGTTGAATACTTCAAAAAAAGAATAAAAAGACTTTGGCATCCAGAACAAATAGAACAAGTTATTCTGATTTCATAGCTCCTTGGTAGAAAAGAAAGAAGGAAACAGGGACAGTCAGCTCAGTGGGAAACAATGAATCACAGTTGTTCATAGTAATACTACTAGTTTTGGCCTTTGGACAATCTGACAAGCTGGACAGTGAATCATTGTTTCAACTGCTAAGGTACTCAATTTCTTTTTCTCTATTTCCAACATTTATGATAACATGTGTCCACACGTGTCTACAGTGTGAGGAGATCTGAGTATTTCATGAGCTCAGAGGCATGAGACAATCTCTCTTTCCACAAGTAAGAGAATATAAGCAGATCTGACAGAGAAAAAATAGAAAACCCACATCTTTGTGTTTTTAATCCAACATATAAATTCATATTAGATTAGTTGCAGGAGAAAAGAGGGAAGAATGAAGTATTTGCATTAGCTGATACTCGGGGGTGTACGTGTTGTCTGATATCGTTTACCATTACAGGTTTTATTGTGATAATAATGTTGTCCTTTGTTAGTTACTATTTAATCAATCCAATGTATGATTAGGTATGTTGGGATCTTTACTACCAGAAAAAAATAACAAAACCCAAACAAGGTAGTCTTTTCATAAAATCTAATTTAAACTCGTTGCTTAGACTCTATGGCTTAGCTTTCTAAATACCTGAAATTTTATTATGACATCCAGTGTTGGAAATTTGCCATGAAGTGTCAGACTTATATTTTCACACGACTTTAATGATCTTGATATTGATAATCTACAACCAGACAAATGTGGTATTTCTTAAATATTGTTAGAAATTAATTATTTGCAAGAAGAAACTTAATCAGTAAAGTCAATTATGTCTTTAAAAAATTAAGTTCTCTCTAAAACCATGGAGGAGCTACATAGTTAGTTATTTTTATTACTAATGTTTTCCCTTAGCTTTTCAAAATATTAGCTTTACCAATGACCTTTCATCAAAAGTTTTACAATTTTATCTATCACAGAGTCATTAAGGTTGGAAATGACCTTTAAGATCATCAAGTCCAGCTGTCAGACCAATACCGCCATGCCTACTAAACTATGCCACAAAATGCCACATCTACACAGTTTTTAAACACCTCTAGGGAAGGACACTCCATCACCTCCATAGGCATTCTGTTCCAATGCTTGACCACTTCTTCAGTAAAGAATTCTTTTCCAATATCCAATCTAAACCTCTCCTAGTGCAACTTGAGGCTCGTCCCTCTCATTCTTTCACTTGTTACTTGGGAGAAGAGACCAGCACCCACCTCACTGCAACCTCCTTTCAAGTAGTTGTAGGAAGCAATAAGTTCTCCCTTCAGCCTCCTCTTCTCCAGGTTAAACCATCCCAGTTCCCTCATCTGCTCCTCATAAGATTTGTTCTCCAAACTCTTCACTAGTTTTGTTACTCTCCTCCTATGAGAAGGTACAAAGACAAGGGATCAAAGCAAGATGCAAGAATAAGTAAGGAAGAAATAGATATGTTCCATGTTTACTACGTTAAGTTTAAGAAAACATAAATGTCTTTGTTAACATTATTAACACTTGTAGACTTTGGAGTAGAAAAAAACCACTGACAGGGATTGTCTACTTCATTCACTTAAGAAACGAGGTTTATGAGTCCATTCTTTCCTTACCTAGCACTTCTTCTCCCCATTAATATTTAACACATTTTCCAGTGTCAGTCAAATTCACGAGAGCAGTGCAAATCTGAAAAATGTTAAATTACAACAAATGTCTAAAAAGGACAGACAAATTCAGACAAGACAACCTATTTCTCTATCTGAAGGAAAGGTTTCTACACGGGCTCCACAACAGAGACTCTACAAAGAAGGGCAAAACTTTATGAATGTCTCAACGCAGTCAAAGCTTTAAGAGATGTTATTGTGGATATACTGTTGCATCACTATGGAACAGACGTGGACCACCACGGACTGTGAAGACAAATGCAGAGACAGATCTCAGCACTGTTGGTAGTATGAGGGACTGAAAGGGATTGAAATTCAGATCATCAGGCCAAAGGTCTTATTATTCAAACCTCTTTTATTTTCTTCTTCCCTGGCAATTTGAATTTCCTACTTTTATAAATGAGAGCAGGACCTGATACACTGATTCCCATCCAGAGCAACCTAATGTCTCTGAGTGTTTTATCACTGTTGGAATACGACAGAATCAAGTATTTCCGCTTAATTTTTATGAATTTAGGAAAAGATGAAGCTGCACTACAGAAGCAATATACTAAGCTCATATAACTTCAATTATACTCAGCTAATTAAAGCTGCATTAATGAAGTGATCAAATGAAGGTCATAATTAGGATTGTATCAAAAAATCAATGTTTTTTAAATTGTTCATTCATCAGAATAACACAGAAGTCAATATATCAAATTTTTATTTTAGTGCTAGACAAATTGTTGAATTTTAGCCTTTTCTTGAGATTATTTAAAGTCCTTGGCTTCTTTTATCCTGAGACCCATTCAGTCCGAGTTGATGTCTGCACCATTAAGAGTCAGATGCAAAAAGAAATATATCTAAAACATTTAGATGTCTAATTCAGTTTGGAAGCCTACACACAGAAGAACAACGCATTAAAAAAATGTTCTGCAACTATGTGAAGTCAGTAGATGCCTGGAGATTTTCCAAGGTGTATTCCCTTGTCATAAGGAAAAAGGTAAGGATGGCATGATTGTACTGAATGGTTTGGAATTCACTTGTTGTTCTGTGCATGCCCAGCACAATGCTGGCTCTTCACATACCATATCAGTAGTGTATATACATGGTAAGCTCCATTTGATTCAATGAATGTATTGTATGTATGAACAGGAAGAATTAGGCATCTGTAGAAGGTCAGGAATCACAGCCTAACATAATTTTAGCATTTAAGTCATCTAAAGGGAAGTAGAAAACTCTAATTTTATTTTTAAAGAAAATAACCAGTGGTATCAAGTTTTTTTCTTTCTCTTTTTCTTGTCACAGAGCCTCTTGTTAAAAACTTCAGACTAAAGAATTATGTAAGAGGTTATGAAACTCTTGGTTCGACAGGACTAAAATTCATGCATTTCAGAGAAATTTGGTACCAATCAGGCTAAGAAGCAGAACTGCGTGATTTAAGTGAAGAGGATATTATTTCTATTGAAGGTAGGACATGGTAGCAGAAGGAATGAGAAATTCACACAATAAGAGAATAAGAATATATTGCTATAATCTTCTTTGTGACCCAGGCATCTTTCAAAATGTTATATTTGCTTTCAAATGTCAAAATTGGACAAATGATAAGGGATGGGCATCAGCATGTTTTTGGTGTGTGTGTGTATGCATATATTTTACTTTATATATGCTTGTTGGCTTTAGTTTATTTTTGTTTCAAATTCTATTCAAACCAAGCCTACAGACACAACATTTTCTTCTTTAAAATGTTGAAATTAGATTTCTGAAAAAGGAAATATAAAAAGCGTGGACTTTGCCTATTATTTTCAACCAACTCTTTCTTATACAAAACCCATAAGAATGTTGAATTACCTAATGAAGCCCCTTCTCCTAATTAAAACACAAATTGTTTGCATATTTGGGCTTTTTCTCAACTCTTTTTTATTAGCTAAATATTCCAGTCATTTACTATTAAAATTATTGCAGGCCCAAAAATCTCATTTGGAAAATATATTTAGCTCATTCTTTCAATTTTTTTTTTAATATGTAGAAGAAATATATGCAGCATTTAAGGAAAAATCAAACTTTCTGCCCTGAGCTGTCTGATGTTTGTATATTGCTATTGAAATCGCATGAGGCGATTTACTTAATGTTTTAATTTTTCTAAAATCCTGGTAATGCAGTTCATGGATTGAAAACTCATTTGAATACAGGAAAGAATCCTCTCATAGAAATGAGCCGTTCAATCATTTCCACAGCATACAACTCACAAATATGTGTGGGTCATATGGATAACAGAAAGTTGCTGCTTAAATGCTTAGTGACAGCAGAAACAAAGCATCCAGGCTAAACCATTATTAAGATATAAATAGGCTTGTAAACAATTTAATTGCATAAACGAGTTGGTTTCCTTGGGACTACAGCAATTTGCATAATGAACTGCAGCAGTAGCCCTACAATATTTTGCCCAACAATTCTTGATATTAACAGACATGAAGTGAGATTGTCAACTTTTGCAATGCTAGAAAACATTTACTTGCAGTCTTCTTCATAGGGGAGTAGCTCCGAGAAGGAGAAATGTATATGTGACGGGAAACTTTCCAACACATTATTTTTTAAGATTTCATGCAACTCAGGCTTTTTTATAAGTATTGGTATATAACACATGATTCTTTTGAACAATATCTTGATGAGAATGAAGACCTGTCATATTAGAACTCAGACTTCATAAAGAACCTCTCAGTTTACTATGCCTATTTTCTTGCTAGCTGTGCCAGAAACAATGGCTTAGACCTAAAGCTTTCACTTTTTAGGAGCATTGTCCCCTTAAAACACCATTTCATTTACCGTTATAACTTTGCTTTTGTCCTTTTGAAGGGAGATGATATTTTTCCATTATTTATTTGCCTAAACTAGTGCCATTTTGAATGATAATCTCAGGATAACCAAGAGGTCAGAATAAGACTTGAAGGTATGGATTGCAGGATTGGAATGGACCTCATGAGGTCGATTGCAGTATTGGAATGTACCTCATGAGGTCTTTAGCCCTTTCCGTTGTTAAAATCAAGCATTAATTCAGAGCAGGTTGTTTGAAACTTTATCCATTCTGATCTTGAAAACCTCCAAGGATGTAGATTCCACCACTTCTCTGTGCAGTGGTTACTCCATTTCATTGTGGCTCAAATCTGTGCACCATTTTGAAGGAGCAGCTGTAAACCAGATAAATTCTATCCTAGAGATATTATAAAGCCATGAGATGCACTGAAATATCTCAAACTGTACATAAGGAAGTAACCACAGTGCTACTGATTGAGGATTCACCTAATGACAAGAATGGAATTAAGCTGCAAAGTTAGACATTGTAATGCACAACGAGTAACCAGAAAAATACTGGTGCTCTTTCTTTGTTGATATAAATTGTCAGCATATTTGGAAGATGTACATGCTTAATGGTATTTGGAGGAAATCCATTCATTTTCATAGCCTGTTTTGGAAGCCTCTGAGAAGCTTCCCTGTCTGCTGGTCATGTTTGTAAGACAGCCTAAAATGCTGGTTGCCTTATTCGCAGTGAAAATGCACTTCTGGCTGATATTCACCACCTTTTCGGCAGGACACCACTCAGCAAGTCACTTTCAATTTAATGCTGATACCTGGGGTTATTCCAAAGTGCAGATATTGCACTTTTTCTGCCTGAACTTCATTTCTGAACCTCACTGATGTTATAATAGTATATTGTCGCTTTTACCTCTCCATATGCAATATATGCCTCTCTCTGAGGAGTAATGCTGTGGCATCTACCTGATAATTTAGATTTGAGCTTCTTTAAGGTGCACTACAATGTTGTATCAATACCATGACTAATAATGTAGGATTGGGCTGTAGGAGGCAATTTTTTCTAATTATGGCAATGTTATTGAACTAGTGTTATCCATAACCACAGTTGGACGTTCCTAAGCTGATTAAAGGCTATGCATAATTGTCCTTTTCCACATCTACATATGGCTCATCAACTTGTCTTTCACAAGCAGTTATCTGCAAAATTTTCATCATTCAGACACTAGAATTTTAGAGTATTTTAGGTTAGCTCAGCGAAATGCTAACAAATAAACAAAAAACCCCTCTTAAAATAGATATATTTACCTATGTTGATATTAGATTAGTGAAATCCCATTTGCACAATTACCTTGATATAACACATTCTAGGATAAAATTTTCAGAATAGGCTGAAAAATAACTATGATGTATTGCTAAATTTGCGCTCTTAAATTTGGGACTAATTTTTTTTTTCTTTTTTTAATTTTCAGAATTAGGATACGATGAAAAACAGATTCCATTGGGTTAGGATGTTTTACTAATAAAAACATTCACAGGACTTTGAAACTTTTTTAGCTATGTATCAGTGCACATCACTGTGCAAAAGACTACATTTTGACCAACCAGAATTCTCTGGCCTGAGATTCAACGTGCAGCAATATAACTGCAGCAAATGAAAATATTTCTTGAATATAATATTTTTGCCTTGCTTTGAACATCACTGTGAACCCTAGGTTCCTGCGTGCCTATCAAAGTTTGTCAGCTGGCTGTCTGGCAGAAAGGGATTTTAGGGGAGGATTAGGGATAAGTTCTTTTTGAATGTATTTTTAAAGGTAGCCTTGGGAAACTCATCTAGGAAAAAAGACATTCACAGCTGTAAGAGATACCACTAAGTGTACCTTTCATTGCACATACTTTTGGCTGCCTCATTTCTGCCATTTTGCGCTTTGCTCAGAAATATTAACTCTGCTTTAATTATTTCTTTATGAACAGAATGAGAGAAAAATGGTTGATTTCGGTTTTTTGGTCTTTTCATGGCCTTTAATGCTTAATCTTTATAAAGTTTAGTGACTGTGCTAAATATTGAGCTGCTGTTACCTAGATGTAATAGGCCAAAATCTTCCTTAGGATATGTAAAATATTTGCAGTAGCTGTATAGGCCAACAACTTGCTGATCGAGCACATACAATGATTTTAGCAGTTTTGAGACCATAAGATGCTGGTGAGGACTTAAGGGTGGTGACTATACTACAGATTTGCATTTCACTGTTGTGCTTCATTTTATTCAATTTCTCAGAGTGAATAATATCATTACCCCTGAATTTCTTCCTAAGGAAACAACACAAACATATTAACTAAATTCATTTTGCATCTATTTCCCTTCCCTGTGTCAGCCGTCGGTCTTGGCCAGACACTCTGGAAGATTATTTCCTGGACAGAAAAAGAATGAGAAATGCTATTCTGACTAAAATTATCTTGCAAATAACATTTCTGAAGGATTATAAAAGTCATGTTAACAATAGTGGCTGATTGCTCACTGTATTTTCTTCGCTCTTCCCTATTTTGATCTATTCATGGTGGCATTGGAAGGAGAATCAAGAATTTCATTTCTGTGTGTGGCTGGATAGTTAGATAACTACTTTTTCAGCTTGCAGAAAACTCTTACTGTGTTCTCCTATAAATAGGAAATACTCATCTACACACAATTGCTTCGTTTATGGAAAAGATACAAGGAAAGTTCATGAGACTGAAGGTTCACAATGAAAGTGTGTCACTTTTTGGCTGAAGTTGAATTAAGTGAGGAAGTTGCTGCTTTAATTTATCCCCAGCTGCTGTTGACTGTGTAAGAAAAGGACATTTCTTCCCCTTCCAGTTTTCCAGCATAACAACTTCTGTGATGTGTCCCTGGGCAGGTTTCAGCCACATAAACATGATGATGCATACACTTTCAACACAGACGTTTTCTAATCTCTCTTTCATTTAATCAGTTTAGAGAGTTACCACTCATGCAGATGTGCTGGAAAATCTGAAAAGCCGGTAGCTTTTGGAGGAATAAAGGATAGTGGGTGAGGAGTCATCTGAAGCAAGGTAGAGCAGAATATATAATCACTGAATCATATAATCGTGGTATCATAGAATAGTTTGGGCTGGAAGGGGCCTTAAAGATCACCCAGTTCTAACACCCCTGCCATGGGAAGGGACACCTTCCACTAGACCAGCTCCATCCAGCCTTCAGCACTTCCAGGGACTGGGTATCCACAATTTCTTTGGGCCACCTCTTCCAGTGCATCACCACCCTCACAGCAAAGAATTTATTCCTTATCTCTAATCTAAGTCTACCCTATTTCAGTTTAAAGCCCTTATCGCTTATTGTATCACTACATGCTCTTGCAAAAAGTCCTTCTCCAAGTTTCTTATAGGCCCTTTTTAGTATCTGGAAGGCTGCTAGACGGTGCTGTTTGAGCCTTCTTTTTTCCAGGCTGAACAACTCCTACTCTCTCAGCCTGTTTCACAGGAAAGGTATTCCAGCCTTCTGATCGTCTCTGTGGACCTCCTGGAGTTTCTGTGTTTCATATGTGAGAAGAAACATGTCTCAGACATAACATATACCTCATGTTGACCTTTTTTAAAGGGGCAACTTCATTCTGTGAGCAATTTCATCTCATCAGTTCTGCCTCAACTAGGAGAATCTAAGCGCGGTGTAAATCTGCTGCTTAATATAAGCAGTGAATTGAGTGAAATTTTTAACAATATTTTCTACTGACAATAAAATTCTAAATTCTATAATAAAAATACAATATTATCCTCACTGAAATATGCCATGCAAGAAGAGCTAGATCATATTGAGCGAAAAAAACATTTGCCACTTTGTTGAAGAACAGCAAAGTCAATTTTGTTAAATTGTAATATATTACTCTTCTGCTTGCCTCCATTCAAGAAGTGTTTCTGTAATTACCACTTAGTAACCACTGTTAAATGATGGGGAAAGGAAATGGCTTAACTACATTTCTCATTTTTCATACATTTAAAGGTATTTAAGAGGAAAATTTATACATCTTCTTGCCATGGAAGAAAAAAAATCATATTGAAATTCACTTGATATATTTATTACAGAGGTAACAATAGGACACTGATATATATATATGTAGTTACACGAAAGGTATATGCAGAAAAAAATAAAATGAGATTAATATGGCACCTTTTCAATACTCCATGGGATAGTCATAATTTAAGTGTAGGTTTTGAAATATGCCACTTTCAACTACTCGCTGTATTGTTAGACACCTTGATAACACACTGGCCGCTGTAGGACAGATTGCAACCCAAATTCAAAGAGGAATGAAATGATGGGGAATCTAATTACCCACAAGACTAGCTGTTTAATTCATGCTTAAATTTCTGTTGACTTTGCAGAGTCAGAACTACATGTTCCTAGAGGATTTTTCAGAAGGTTGCATTGATCAGAGTCCTGCAAAGTTTTGAGCTGAGTATAAAAAAAGTGAATAGCATTAGCCAATTTGTGGTCTCAAGGCTTCTTTCTGAAAATAATTTCCTTCTCCTTGTGCGTATAAGCAGCCTCAAGAAAGCATTTTTCATAGGTACAAATACACCACTAAATTGGCAGTTTTGAGTGATAAAATGGAGAGGAAGGGACTGGAAATCATAACAAAAAGATGTTTACTCTTTGATATTTACCAATGAAGTTTGAATTTTGGCTTTGCTTGAATTTCTGGGAAAGACACTTAGAAAAAAAATTATTTTCCTAGCAAGCATTCACTGTGTTGTTGATTTTCTAGGTGGATTAATGAGACATTTGAAGATTGATTTTGGTGTCTGTTGAATATTCACAACATCCACTGAAGGAAAACTAAGAAATGCAGAAGCTCCAAACCTCTGACAAAAGAGGCCAAGGAGCCACAAATGTTGAATTAAAGCTATACAGATAGCATTAACCCCAGCTCCTGTAATCTCCTGATTTTTAGCACTGCAAACCTGCTACTGATGTAAAACATCAGTTTTAGTGGATATCTATTACTGTACTACTGTTCTGTGAAATAGTGCATGAAGAACTTTTAACTATATGAAAAGTCTTTTGATGTAAAGTCATACATGTATGTGTCTGATAGATTTAAGACTGATGGTACTAGTAAAAGAATAGTAAATATAATCATAGTATAATATTGGTAGTAATAGTAAAGAATTTTTTTTAAGCTGCTTGTAGAGTATTTTTAAGCTGTGATCAAAATTACACAAAAAGCAAAGGGAAAGACTTTTCTGGCCCTGCATGAAACACTTTAGGAATACAGAAATTAGACTTACACATTGGTAAGCGTTATGAGATGTAGAAGGCATAATTAAAATATTAAAGAATATAGGAAGAAAAAATATAGAACATACAGGGAAAGTTACCAAGGAAACCAGTGCAAACTGAAGTCCACAGTTTTAGCTTTTATCATGTAGAGACACACAGGCATACACACACATACAGCCCTAATTTTAATGTCTATGTCTCTTTTTACATTCTGCCTAAAGCTAGAGTCTTCAAGGATTAATTTAATGTAAAGGAAAGTCAATTTATTTTCCATGAAAATACTTTTGACATTATACCAGCAAAGTCATTATATTGGATAAATGGATCAGTTAGCTATCCTACTAGAATTGGTAATCTTTTATGTCTCTATAATCAATGCAAACACCACAATAATTTTCTTCATGATTGTATATTCAGTATGGAAATATTCTAATAACCAATGCAAAATCCTGATCTCTCTGCAGCAAACTGACATGACAGATAGTCCATCCATCCAACTAAACTCTCCGCAAACAGTATCTCCATTTGAAGAATTGCAACTAGGAATTGTTTGTTGGGATCTTATTGGCATGTGATAAAACCATACCATGGGGTAAAACCATGCCAGGGAGTAAAACTTTGTCGTAGCTTAAAACCAGGACAAGAACACTGCTAGCAAGACTATGGACAAAGGTGAAACAGCATTTAGTTCTGTGTCCTTGTACTAATTTACTTAAAATACAACAAATGTTGTCTTCATTCTAAGCCCAGGCAACATTTCAGTCTAATTAAAGCATAGCATTACTTGCCTATCAATTTCGGGAAGCCCTTGATGAAAAAAATAGCTTGGAAAAAGCCCTCAGCATTTTGTAGGATATTTGTGACAGGCTTAATGGCATCATATCAAAATCAACAAAAAACATCAGCATCCCAAAAGTGAGAAGAAAAGTATTTATATGGCTCTTTCCTGTGTTGTCTAGCAAAAGAAAAATAAAACAGAAAGAAAGACATCAGGTCAGTGGAAGGAGATGAAAGCAGAAGGAAAAAGCAACATCTTAACACACGTTATTCCAGAAGGAAGTCAGTGTGTCAAAGGAATCAAATGATAACTGAAAACAAATGCTGGACAGATGGACTGTGGGTGTTGTAGCAGCACAGAGCACCGGTAGTATTTTTCTCTCAGTTACATTGAAAAAAGAAATTGAAGAAGAAATCTCAATTATTCTTTTATGCCTAATATAAGTAATGGTGTAGGGAGGTAGTTTTTAGAAGATATTCTGATAAAATTCACTCTTGGCCCATATCTGTGTTTTTTTTACAAAGGGTCAAAGCAGAATTATGCAGTTGACTGTCCTCCGAATGTTGGAGATTTCTTGTTTGGTTTCAAAGTTCAACAGTATGACCCAGTTGTACTCTTACTTGTAGCTGAATTCCTCCTTTAGTTTTCCCACCCTAAACACACCAAAGATCATTTCCTGGACTCACACTGTTTCAAAGCTGGTTTGGGTTCTTCCAGATGCGAACATGATGGTGCAGTTTTCAGTGTAAACACTGTTAACAGATGCTCTCTCCCCTATGAGAGGCAACACTTGTGCACCCATGTATACTCCCAATACTGTGAATATACTACTCATACAGCTCTGCTGGATTTCCAAGTCATTAAAAACATGTGAACACATGGGTAAAATGCCAAGCTCACATTAATGAAGCCTATTCAGCCTCAATATATGCCACATTTAGCACTCAATACAACCTTAAAAAACCCACACAACTTTTGGGCCGACGTCAGCTCCAGTCCCACAAACTTGATGTACCAACAAAATCAGACCACATCTTTCTATAACTGCCCATGTAGAGAAAAGGTACACACTTCTAATGCTAGGCAGAAGCCTAAAAGTGAGTGGAGAAGTATGCTTCACCATTGCTTTATAGCAATTTTTTACTGACAGAACTATTTCAAAATTTTCATGTGGATATGACATCTGATTTATTTCCCCACATTTTCAGTTTATCATCGAGTCATGTTGTGTCTATCACCTTTTCTCAACTTCTCTTCCAGTGCAGCACTCAATACTTGGCAAGAAGATGCACTGTTCAGATCTTTCTTTATTGCCTTGGAAAACCAGCTAAGACATTTTCATTGTCAGCTGTTTATTCGTAGTATTTTCCTCTTTGTGCAACTGACAGAACACCTGAAGGGAAGAGATACAATGTGAAAATCTAAGCAACAAAGAGAAAAGATAGACCTTCAGCAGCACTGCTTGTTATTTACAATATGGAGAAGGATGCATAAAGTCTCTAGAAAGATAAATAGCTAGTTTTTCATTAGTACTATGTACTGCCCTGAAATTGTTTCAGCATTTGCTTTAGATAATTAAATAATATTGTCTCTTTATGAAATTCTGAAATGTAGTCTATTAAAAATTAATTTACTAGCCTATAGCAATGAATTCCAGTTATGGTGTTGCACTGAATAATAGCGACTCTGGCAATAGCTAATTAATTAACACTAAACGAACTTTCTCCAGTTACTGCTAAAATTGATTTGCATTTAAGAATGATTGCACAGTAGTCACTAATCCAAGATTTCCGTATTCAAGAAGTATGACTTCAGATAGACCTTTAAAGTAAGTAGTAAATCCAAAATGTTATCCTCTGGATAATAAAGCTGACCTCCTTTTCTTTCATTAGGTCAAAACATCAAGTCAGGTGATTCACAGATTTAAAAGCAGCACTCGGTAAATATATTCTTTATTTCATACTTATAACTATGAGTACCATTTCAAGTGGCAGTAGAATATCCTGTGGCTCTCTTTATTATCTTAGTGCAGAATTTACAGAAATAGTTTAAATGTACAGCTCTTCATGATGACGGTAAATCAAAGGTTGTGTTTTCAACATTTCTTCTACATTAATCTGCTATGGTTTATTTATTCATCATTTGTATTTAGCCACAATTAGATATTAACTAATTAGATTTGAATTGATTCACTAGATATTAAATCACTAGATTTAAAATGTTCTTCTACATAAATGAAGTGCAATGCCCTTCATTGTTGCTGTTGTTCTTGTTTCATTTTCAGTTTTGTGAGATTTATTGTTCAGAACTCAAACTTCATAGATTCTCTAATTACTTGAAAAATATTCAGGAATTACTTTCAGTGGTCAATACATATTTATTTGCTTGGAATCCAGTTTGTGACTGCAAGTTTATGTTGAAGAAACCTTTGTAAATTATGGACTAAAGAATGACAAATATGTAGTTCACAACACACACAGGACTGCTAGGAAAGTGGAATGGATAGCCACCTTCCACAAGAAAGAGTAGTCTGCAGATTTATAAGAATGGCTAATCCAGTCCTCCTAGTGTGTTTCTGGGAAGTCATGAAGTTAATGGGAGACAGTGATAAAAAACATCTCTTCCAGAAGAAAGCTGTCCTAAGATGCTCTCTCCTGTGTGTAGGCAAACTTACGGCAAAAGTAAAGTGTGGGTAAAAACATTTCAAATGACAAAACTAGGCACAAGCAAGAGTGAAAGAGCTGCATCTTCCAGCAATAAGAAATAGATATCTGGTAGGTCGAAGTCGAAGTTGTGGGCCTCACCTTTAGCCTGTGGAAATTCAATACCTTTGAATTGGAATAAAAATTTGGACTCCAGGCTTGCAGACCAACATTAATAATATACACATTTGAATAAGTAAAATACAATAGGATGTAAAGTAATTAAATATTTTTAATTGTATCTTATCCCAAAGTATACTGCAGTTCATGCTTTACTTCTATAAAATGCTATTTTCTAGTAACCACAGAACTCTATAAACAGAAAATGACTTAAAATTTTTACTGGACTGGTTTTATGATGGATGACCTTCCTTCTTGGGAGGAGAGTGAGGTTTCTGTCAGTCTACAGACAAACATACCAGAAGCAAAACATACCGTGATCTGCAGCAATTCACAAGTTGATAAAGGTTTGAAAGAACCTGACAGTGACAGAAAGTCAACATCATTAGTTCACAGGAGACTGACATTGTTAAACCTCTCAGGTTTCTCAGTCATTCCTATTTCAGGAGCTCTTGAACAGTCATTGGTCTTTTAATCTTTACAATACACAAGGAAAAACAAATGTTGGAATCCTGGATTTGTATTTGTACCATAAAACTATAACACATTTTTTCAGATGTCAATGTGGTTTCTTGAAATCAGACTTATTTAATCCTCTATTCTCTTAATAAAAATTCTAGAAAATTATGCCTTTTTTCCCCTAATAAAGAAGATTCATGAGGTAATGTATGCATCCTGGTTTAGTCTTTCAGAATTGCATCTTTATACTGTGACACTGAGAATATAAACGGTTTATCCTGGTGTGGAAAGAAGGAATATGGAATATTTCCTTAAGTGAGTAAATCCTGAGAGAGTGTTGGAGACTGTCTAGATTGTAAGCATGCAAACTTGATGCATTCTCAACACTGATGGTTCGTGTGATTAATTCTTAGCTTGAATAACCTTCAAAACTACTCACATGATTTTTTCGATACTTTACTAAACGAAAAAACAGGAGACAATTGCTGTTTTTGCAGTGTGAATGGTGTCCAGCTTTGAGAAATTCTTGACCTAGGCATGTAATCCTATTTGTTTATACAGACCAGATCATCCATGGAGAAATGTATAACTTTGTTTGCAGGAGAGATTCATATCCTAAAGAAAACAATTCAAAAAGTCTATTTTTTAAGGTTAAATGGGCAAAATTTCCCTGCTGGAGTCAAAAGGAATTGTGATGATGAAGGCCATCAGGGACAGAGCCTTGTTTCTGCGTTTAATATCAAGTGTCTTTCTCAAATCCTGTTACTGACTGGGGACACTGACTGTAGGGCAAGTCCATTTCACAATTAATTTCAAAGCTTGTTTTTTATAACATTGTTTTGGCTTAGAAAACAACCAGCAGCTTCAGTCTCATTGTTTCTGCAGTTATTACTGGACAGTCACAAAGAAAATATTAATCATATTAATGACAATGTACATCACTGAAATGTTAACCTTCAAACCAATAACTCACATCCAATGGATCATTTCGATACAAGCTTTTGAATTTGAAATGACCTTTCCCTGGCTAAGAAAAATTGACTCTGTCCCATTTAAGTCACAGTTTGTCAGCGTAGATGGTCACACACAATCAGTCAATACAATTTAGACTGGCATCTATGAAGGCAAAAGACATAAGTCCAATGGGAATCCAGACAAAAGCACACAATACAATCAGGGCAGTGTGGGCAAAGATGTAACATCTGAAAGATGAGTGTACAGCTGAAATGACGATGACTTACACAAACAGCCAGAAGTTTGCTGGTGAAACTTTTAAGATTTTTAAAGAGCCGGAGATAAAAAGTTGCTTCTGTTTTCATTGAGACTTAACTTGTTGATCTGAAGACAGTGAGGTTGCACATACATTAAACCATCTATGAACACACTTTTTCCCTCATACTAAGAGTGGGACACATGGTTCCAGGATTTGAAGTTGTTGTTTTGGGGTTGGGTTTTTAGATATAGAGTTTTTTGTTGACTGTAACACAGAACAATGATGAAAACAGAAAGAATATGACAGGGCCCATGAAGCAGTGGATTATTTTTTTTTAGCTTTTCAGCTATCCTAAGCCTCCATGATGAAGGGATTCACTCTTTCAAAAATTCAAAGAGAACTGTCCAAGTGAAAAAAATGTGAAAAGGCAATGAAAAGGAAGTTAGGTACTTAAGTTTGGTTTTGTTGCATATCTCACTTTCACTTTTTGTTTCCATTCATACTGAACCTCATCATGATTTATATTAGATTTCCTCATGTAGGATGTTTGACTGAGGATAGAACCTCAGACAAAGAACATTTTATGTTTGGGGATTTAATCCATTTCAGTGATAAAAATTATCAGTATTTTGATCCTCTTTCACAAAACTAGGCTTTGATCTTACCTTGTAATTATCATTGCTAATAATGAAAGATATGTAAATGTTTCAAGTGTTCAGCATCTGGTAATTTTCAGTGAGTGAAATGTTTGAGGATATGTGTATGGAGATGATTTATGAGAAATGAGAAGAGAAAAAAGAAAGCAAAGAGTCTTTTTCCTATGTGCATTTAGAATTCTAGTCAGTGCTTTTACATCACTGTAGGATTAATTTAAAAAGAAAATGGGTCAGATCAGATGAATTTTCATGTCTGTTGGGCAGATTTTTTTTTTAAAATATGCCTTTGTAATCATAAATACAAGTCTCTGAGTCTGTTCTTAGGTATAATGGAACCATTTTTATTTGAAATTTTGTGGAAGTGTAATACTGGAAAATTTAAACTCAAGTTTTGAGACAATTTTCTCCACATTTGTGTATAAATTTCAAAGATGATCACGTGAGAGAAGAGATTACAGTGATATAGATCATTTATCCTTCCTATAGACAAACAATATATAAAACCAGGAAGTGATTTAGGCTACAGATATCTCAGAACCTTTTCTTTCTTTGGAAATTATAATGGTGATGGTAAGACCTAACATGGTTCCCTTTGTTGATTGCACCTATAATACACTTTAAATAAGTGTTTGTTCTGAGCTGGTTTAAAGTATTGGATGCACTCCCAAGTTCATCTGCAAGTCTGTTGTTTAGTTTTATACATTACAATTTAACACTTAACTATTTAATCTTGTCTTTATTTTTACAGGTAATGCATTACCTTTCTGTACGCAGACATCTGTTTCTGTCCAAGTTTGAGTCTTGTCTTCAGGCTGTGGTTGGTTTGCACTTTCTTTTAATTACCTCAGCACTGCCTCTAGACTGCCTAAGAAAAAGTATTCTCTTGAGTCTGTGGCGCAAGTTTTCACATAAAAAAATTGGTCACTACTGATCTGAACTTATTTATAGATAATAAAAGGAAGTCATTTCGCCTACAAACCAAAACAGAAGAGCATGCAACCTATTGCTCTGACTTTTGGAAAAAAAAAGAAATGATGTGCCCATTTGAAATGCCACTATACCATTGTTCTTTCAGACTTAGCTTTTCTTAAGCACTGCATCTTTCCAGCAAAGTGCTGTTACAATGCTGTTGGTGTTCCTCATTTCCCTATTTTTACCTGATTGTTTGCCATACTTGCTGACAACCCTAGGAGATCAGGTTGAGCAGCTCAGCCAGATTCTTCCAAGGCCTTATTTCTATGAACGGAAAAATTTCTGTCCTAGATCCATTTATTTCAAACCTAGCAGCTATCCAGGCATTCACCTCAGAGTCTGCTGAGAGCAGAAAAGAAAGCAAGCAAGGCAAAGCATTGCATTGCATCTCATGGTTGAACTGATACCTTGTTCTTTTGAGTCTGTGCCCAGAAGCTGAGCGATAAGCAATAGACTAGTTCTGCTGCTGATTTTGGGGTTTTTGACCTGAGACAATTTTTATCTGTGAAAAAAAAGGAGTTTTCTGAAAAAGATTGTTGTGGGTAGGCATCCTCATTAGATTAACAAAAAAAAAAAAAGGAAAAAAAAAAAGGAAAAAAAAAAGAAAGGTGAAACCTACCATCTACCAGCACTACACTGGAACCATCATTAACTGTGGTACACTGCTTCTTACTCTTGGTGATGTTCTACTTTCAGAGTAAAAAGAACCACCTGAACCTTCTTTGTGGAAAAGATTGCTTTCTTCTGCTGCCCATTTTACCCAAATAAGTAATTAATTTGGAATGGAAAAAGAGTCTTAGCTAACACCCTAACCGCTTCTGCATCTCCACAGATTGTACTTTTCTTAAGGTTTCCAAATATGAGCTACTATATATGAAATCAATCCACATTTTGCACTCAAAGTTGTACAAAAAACATCTATAATGCCCTGTTCAGCAGTAACCAGCCACCAGGTATGTAGCAAGGCAAAGGTGAAGAGGAAAGTACATGTGTTGATACAGTGGTCAAAATCAACAATTTCTTCTTCAAGCTAAGCAAAAATATCTTTCTACTTAGCAGAGGGAGATGTAAAGCTATGATTCTGCTGCAGTGCAAAGTTCACATAGAAAGCAGAGCTTGTTTTAGACAGCTCTCTACATTCCTAAAGCATATTTAAGCTAAATGATGAACTGGATCAGGGAGGAAAACTGATGACAGATAATACCATGTTTTATTAAATGCTGCAGAACACCAATCACCTTCAGATAACAAACTCCTAAAGAAAAAGGAGGATTGGATTGTAGTTAACACGAAATTAGATCAAAGGAGTTGTTCTTCGCTTATGCTCTAATAAGACAGAGAAGTCTCGGGCTCTGTTTTGCATAAAACTTTCATTAAATCAAAAAACATGCAATTCATCAGCTTACTCAGAAACTTGATTTGGTACTGAAGTTTTGACCTTTGAATTCCAACACCTTTTTTCCCTATATTTTTCTCTCATGTGAAATTCAGTTGTTCAGTGGTAATGAAATCATTGTATTATAAGCATGGCATTAATAGCAATGTTTGTAGTTGGTTGGTTGTAAATTTGGGGGGGAGGTGTTAATTAGGCAAAATTTTAAAGTATGATCAGTTCTGCGTTATAACTCTCTTACCACCATCTGAGAGACAAACTGGGGCTCCTTTGACATCAATACTGTAAACTCAAAGAGAATAAGGGAAAAGCAGACAAGACTATGAACAGTATATTTCTCTATTATTTGAGGGAAATCAAGAGATATCTTTTTGAAACGAACAACCTCCAGTGTTTTAGCTTCACATGTAACCCTCAGCAGCAGAGCATTGGAAACAGAACCTTCATAAAGCAGAGTCTGGGAGCACAGAGTCACAACAGTCTCACCAGAGACTGCCGTCACCTCCACTGGTGAAAAGGTAACAGATGTTTACAAAGGAGTATATTTTTCTACAGTTTCAGAAACTCAATGGACAAACTCCTGGTGGTGACCCTAGCTGGCCTCTCATGGAATCCACATTCTTTTATACGGGTTACTAGTAAAACAAAAGCTTTGTTATGCTATTCATTGGGAAAAGACAAATGTCCATAAAAAACCCCAACCAGATGTAATCCACAGGTTGTGCTGCAGTGGGGACCAATTCACTGCAATCAACAGACACAAATGTGTGCTTCCAGTCTTCACTTGCAAAATGATTGATGTTACATTCTGTCAGGGGCATTAAGTAACCGCAAGCATCACCCAGGGTAAGATTTTGTATTCCTGGAGCATGTCTAAGTGAAAACTTGAGGGAGTCTCCCTCTCTGTGCCCATCCCAGGACGGTGTCTTCATCTGTTTCAAAAGCTGTTCTAAGAGACATCAGCGTGGCTGGTGAGGAGCAACCCTTGGACCACACCAAATGGCAGTATACAGATACAATAATTCTGACCTTGAGGTCCTACTATCTAAAAAGTTTTCAGTGTTATTCTGCTCCTTTTTTTGCCACTATGAGAGTCATCGTTTTTTTGTCTGTGTTCATTAGTACTGAGCCATAATCCGAAACCTTAAAGCAAGAGGACAACTTTTCAGCAGAAGATCTTAGATATTATAATCTACAGCATAGCAATCCTAAAATTTTTATATAAAACTGTTTAATGGGGTATGCAGGACTGCAGATTCTCTGAAGTCAATCACTTAATATGATATGGGATCTCAGAGCCAGAAATTGCCTAATGTATTGATATACTTCAGCTTAATAAATTTTACCTAATCATTCTTGCAATCAAAGAAATCCCCTCTACTGACCACACCATAAAATATTTCCATTTTTAAAATTCTTCTGCTAAAGTTTAGCCAGTGTGCATCAAGAATAAAAAGCTGAAAAAAACTTTGGAAAAGGGATTAAAAAGGACTCTGACCTCAACTTAAAGCACAAAAGCAAAAAGAAACTTTTCTTGAAGTATGAATCTTAGATTCTGTTCCCTCAGCTTTTTAACTTATATTGAAATAGTCATTAACTTAAGAAATAGAAGTAACTTAAGAATCAGAATTCCAGTCCCTTTTTCTGTAGCTAAATGCTGATATTGCTGGAGTAGAAACTTGGTCGCTCTTGTTTGCTTTTCTTCAGGATTCTGGAATCTCAGCACTGGGTTATGCAGTGGTTATTCCCACTGTCTCTCAACATTAGCAGAATGAAAGTTGTTTCCATGAAGATTAACCCCTTAATTTCAGATGAAAGTGCTTCAGATTCATACCACAAAAGGGCAGGATCAATTCATTCCAACCTTAGAGCCAACTTTCTTGTCACTAGTTTCTCATAAAAGCCACCTCCAGCAGCAGTTTTTTAATGCAACACCTTTCACTGCAAGTGAATAAGACATGGTAAAGATTCCTAGCTTATTAGGCTTCCTTCAGATGTGTGAGCAAACAGTAACGATTCTTTTTTCATCATTAACAGAAATTAGAAGGATAAAGATAGAGAGATATCTCTAGTATCTACTAGGGATACCCTAGTACTCAAGTGTTCTGCTCAGTGTATGTCAGACCATTATCTATTCAGATGAGGAACCAATATTCACTACCAGATGGTTCTCATGATTCATCAGCTTCTCGGGCAGACTCAGTGATAAGGAGGGAGAACAGGGAATAGACATTCACTCGCTTTTACACAAGCTTTTCACAAATCAGAACATACACAAAGATGCTACCATACTTTTCCAGAGATGGAAGGCAGAAAACCACATTCATCGCTTGGAGAAGTTCCACAGAAGGCATGAAGATTCTTGTCTTACGAGCTGACAGACTGCAACTGGAATTTTGCAGTTTGTTGTCTGCATATCCAGGAAGGAATTTATAGTGGAAGTTTAGTTGTGATAAGGCAGTTGTTTATTCAAGTAGGTACAGCAGGAATGACAAATGACTTCCAGACTTTGAATTAGATCGCAAAAAAGGAAACATAGAATAAGGCATCTCAGAGATACCTGTGAGACCACTGATTTGAACACAATTTTCTGGCTAATGATTTTAAGCAAATAGTCATCATTGGTAAAAAAAAAAAAATAAAACAAAATACTGAACAGAAACAACATTCAGGGTTGTTTTAATATTACGGTGCACCTCTCAATTTTATTGAGCACCGTGCAGAGAGTCTCTGCTACCGAATACTCATTTATGCACAACAATGATGGAGTTAAGTTAACCAATCTCACTTGGAGGGAGTGTTACCTAGGGACAAGACAACGTTCATCAGGTGTGTGCCAGCCTCTTCTCTCAAGTAATAAGAGATAAGATGAGAGGGAATATTCTCAAGTTTTACCAGGGGACACAGGCTATGATAAGCTAGATATTAGGAAATATAACTTTACCATAAGGGCTGTCAAGCACTGGAATGGGCTGCCCAGGGAAGTGGCAGAGTCAACATCCCTAGTTGTATTTAAAGACATGTAGATATGGCACCCAGGGACATGATTCAGTGGTGTACTTGGCAGTGTTGGTTTCACGGTTGGACACCATGATCTTAAAGGTCTTTTCCAACATTTATTATTCTGTGATTCCGTGAAGTATCAACCACTTCCGAGAGCAGCGACAATTACTGAGCTAACATATTAAGAGACATTCCGAACTAGACCACGAAGGAAACTCAAGCGACTTACAGTGAATAATTGTCTTTGATTCACCCATCCTCACTATAGGCGTTAATTGTCAGAGAGCTCACAAGAGAAAGATTAAATTCCACATCATTATAAAATAATCTGTTGACACTTGAGGGCTTTTCAGAATTGGGATTTAGATATTCACATCAACTGAATTCAGACCTTTCAATCTACTGACCTGCTTTAGTTACTCTGAAACATAGCTGATCAGAACCTGGTTTTGAGAATTCATGTAAGAGAAAAAATCTTTGTTATAATATGAATTAAACAGAAGAAGAGTGATGGGCCATGTGGATGAATCTCCATCCTTGCAGCTTACCAGAACTTTCCTAGGCAAAATCCTGACACGTCTGGTGTCCCCATATGTATGTCTTCCCTGTATATTTATATATAAACATAATAATTTAGAAAATACATATAAATAGATATAAAATTTCAATTACATTTTGATACTTTCTTACTCCATACATACTTGCAGCAAAAAATGTAAAGCATCAGCCTTAGAAAGGAATTGTGCTATAAATTTTTATTAGATGGATCAGAAATGTTTTCCTGCTGTGGGCAGTGTCGGTTTATAAGAAGTACAGATTACTATCTGCTATAACAAGGAGCATTAACTATGATTAATGAGATGACTTTGAAAGTCAGACCAACTCTACAATGTAATCTTTTCTCCTTAAGGCAATTTTAAAAGAAAATTTAAATATTTAAATAGGTAAGCAGCCTGCTGAAGCTGGTGCTGTCTGAATGTGTTCAGCAATTGCTTTTTAGACTTAAATTGAAAAAATAAGATCTAATTGTCCATTTGTATACATGAACAGAGATGTAATATATTAATATAATTGCATATTGGGAAAACTCGGTTTTGGTAAAAACACTCATTTTTTTTTAAATACATTTGGGCTCAATATATATAAATGAGGAAATTTTGGGCTGTGATTCACTGTTTTATTGGAAAAATATGTGAGTGTCACTAAGTATGTTCCTTTAAAACAGGATTACTGAACTTGTGATTAAAACACAGTCCAAAGATCAAACAAGCCTGGAAGGAACTGCATTGCTCATGAAGGCAGAAAAAGTTGCTAACCTATCAGAGCAGGTGAAAATGTCAGGACCAGCCAGGACAATAAGGTTAGCAGAGCTCACGTAGATTAAATTCAAAATCAACTGATGAGGAGGGGTCAGTCATGCTATTGGTTTAGGGCTCATAATGCCTTTTTATGACTTTCAAATGTGACTTTTGACATTTTGATGTAACTCCTCAAAACCATTCAGGCGTCTAACCCTCCCTGAGAAATCTCAATTGAATAGTTATTGTGCTAAACAGTCACTGGTTTGTAGTAGTTTTCATTAAACTGTCACTGTATGAAATACTTGAGTTGTTCCCACAACAGTGATTAGAACACGATTGTCCTCACCTGAGGTATAGTCATGCAAGCAAATATACTTCAGAGTCCTCTTACATGCAATGTACATAGAAGATAAAAAATTAACCCATATATACTGTACTGTCAGTGAATAATGCTTTAATTACCTTATATAGAAATAATTTTGTATTATTATATATAGAAATATCTAGATATTTATATGCATACATGAGAGCTATTATTTTAGCTCTGTTAGAGAAGAATAAGATACGCATTAGCTTTGTAGATATGAATTACTCAAATTGTAAAAATTTGGATGAAGTTCATAAGGGGATCCGTGTGTCGTCCTGACAGTGCATCAACTGTTTTCTGAGCTCATCTACTACACATTTCCTTATTTGCTGCTTTCTTGAAGATCCTAGACTGGTGGAGTAGATCTACTGATGTGCAGAAAGTGATATGCATTACAGGAGCTTGGGTAAAATCCACTCAGTTCTGCATTTTCTGATCTGCTCAATCACAGATGTCTGAGTTGTCATCTTCTTTGTCACTTAAACATAGTGTATCTCACTTGTGGAGTGAGCTATAGGAACCAGAGCATACTGGAACAGTAACATCCTGCTCAGGTAACTGTTTAACAATAGCTTGTTAAATTATGGTCCCTAAATTGTTTAAAATCATGTGTTTGCTCACACAGAAAAATCATTATGCTTCGTCTCATTGTAGGATGTTACTAAGTTAGTTAAATAATCAGGGCATTGCCCATGGAATCATCCAGATTTACAAAATATTTAGGTTTATGCTTTACATTTGAAATCGTACTAGAATTTTACTGGGCACTATTAAACTGCTGTTGCTGTTCACTCTCAGGGAGGCAGACATTTCAGGGCAAAGCCCAGTAACACAGCAGTATTACAGATAAGAATTTGGGCTATATCATTATTTCAATATGAAAAATGCCTCCTTGTATTTCTTCCTGACAGGCATTTTGTATATTTTTTTAAGTGCTCTGGGGTCTTTGTGAATGAAAGGTGCCAAAGAAATGGGAGTGATTATAGTTACCATTTTACAGTTTCTTACATCCATTTTGTCAGCTTTGACAGTCTCTACTGAAATATCGAGTTCAGTGAACTCATGTTCAGCTATTTGATTTTGCAAAGGGGAGTTTAACATAAGAAAAGACTATCAAGTCTTTTTGACATTTCACATACATCAAAGAAGCAGAAAAACAAGGGTGGTTACAATTGGAAATGTGCAAATCCCTGTGCTTTATTTCCTCAAACTTTTATTTAGATTTTAAATGAAAACCAACAATGATAGCAAAATGCAATACACTATATGACTTATGTTGACAATAAAAACCCATGGGATTTACATTGCCACGTGAAGGAGGACATTTACATGTTAAGAAGCCATTTATGATACCAATAAAAGTCTACGGGATTTACTTTACAATGTGTGGCGAGGCATTTATGATGTTAAGAGTCAATTTACAATGTCAACAATTGTGTTAGCAGTAAAAATGCAAAGTGAGTATATAAAGTTGATATTTTTTTCCCTTGTATTGCTGATATTTCCCTGGCAGTGATCCACATCTCAACCACACAGATCTTCTGGTTTATGTTTTAAATAAGATAGAATTGGCATAAATTTTTTTTGTTGGTTTTTTTTTCTTTTTTTTCCTAAGTGAGTTATTCCCAGAGAAAAACTGTTTATACATATGTATTCTGTACACCTCACATAGTGTTACAAGGCAGAGATTTCTGACTCTGCTAGGCATCTTTGTCTAGCTGTATGCTTTGGCTATATTATCAAAGATGTTCCTAGACTTACTTCTTCCATTACCCCTTGGACATTCAGTAGCCTTAATCCAACAGCAATCTTTGAGCCTTTGTTCTAGTTCTAATACTTTTTTTTTTCTTCCTTGGGAAAGGCTAAATAACAAATTCTTCTAGAGAAAAATTTGCTGTCACTTTTATTTGTATGTAATCTCCAGATTAAAAAAAAAAAATTGCTTGTATTCAATTAAAAGCGTTTAAATTGCCATTTCCCCTCTGTTTTTTCTCTCTCTGTTTTTTTTTGAGAAAAGACCATTAAATCAAAAACTTTACTTACATCAGACCAGCTAAACCTATTAATTGTCAAAACCTACTGTGTCATTACAATAATAATTTCACATAACTGAGAAGCCACCTATTGTTTCCTACTGTGGTACCAATTACAACTCCCTATCTGCTGGATTAATCTAGTTAACTGTAGGAGAAGGATTCAGTTGCCTAATAATAAATGTTTTGGGCTGTTTTAAATGCCTTGAGTTTTCTGAAACATCTGTATACGACTTACAGAGATGACACTACATACAGGAGACTTGTGTCCTTCCGAACAGCAGCTGAGAGTGACGCAAAATGTCTCCAGGATATGGCATATGGCATTTGACATCTGTGTATGAGCAACAGAAAAGTAGATTTCTAGATGGGAACACCAGCATTAAGATATATTCAAATGGAAACTAAATCACATCTTACATGCTTTATTTTTCTTCATGGTAAAGTTGAACTTGCTGTTTTTACTCATTCCTCTTTTCAAAGAGCTAAGAGTTTCTTTTCATCTAACTTACAAGAAACCATAATCGCTTTCTTGCACGACTGAACTCAGCTGTACTTTTTTCTTTAACTTCAGCAAATCAAACTTTGAATTCATAATTTTTTCATTGTTGCCTGTTTAACAAATTTTAATGGAATCGCAGCCCTTGGATTGCAGGAGCACTCTTAATTTAATGAGGTTAAATTTCTTCCTTGCCATATATCTTCATGTCCTTATAAATGTCTCTGTCTGTCTGTCTTATAAGCCTCTTATATGTATTGACCAGCCACGATAAGGTCTTCCAAGAGCCCTCTCTTCTCCAAGCTGAACAGCCGTAACTCTCTCAAGCTTTCTTCACAGCAGAGGTGTTCCAGCCCTCTGATCATTTGTGTGGCTCCTGTCTGATCTGCTCTAAAAACTGTACCTTTCCTACGGTGGGGGCCTCCGCCGGACACAATACTCAAGGTGGAGTCTCAAAAGAATGAAGTAGAGGGGCAGAATCACCTCCTTCCACCTGCTGGCCACATATCTTTTGATGCTGCCTGGGGTACGACTGGCTTTCTGGTTCGCAAATGAACTTTGCCAGGTCGTATCTAATTTTTCATCTGCCAATAATCCCAGCTCCTTCTCCTCAGTGTTACTCTTGTCCCCTAGTCTGTACTGATGCTGAGGATTGCCCTGACCCAGGTGCAGGATCCTTGCTGAACTTCATAAGGTTCACACTGGCCCAGTTCTCCAACCTGTCAAGGTCCCTCTGGATGGGAGCCTTTCCTTAAAGCATATGGACTGCAGCACTCAGCTTGGTGTCAGTGGCAAACTTGCTGAGGGTGCTCTTAGTCCCGCTTTCTATGCCATTAATAAGATTATTGAAGTTCCAGTACGGACCTGAGGAACACTACTTGTTTCTGATCTCTGTTTAGACATTGAGCCACTGCGTGTGACTCTTCGCATTTAAAAGAAAGTAATTAGTGATGTCAGCTATGTTTGATTCTTTCAAAACCATCCTACACAAAGCCAACTGCAAGAGTTCTGCACCATTTTAAAATATATTCACTGGGAAAAAAAAAAAGATGGACATAACTACTCCATGCTGCTCTATTTCCAGAGTGACAAAAAAAATTTTAGTCTTTGTAGCTTTTCATTAGTTTATGATTTAATATATTTCCAGTTTCAACTAAAACTATTTAGCACTCAAAACTCATTCAGCTTCCTTTCACACCTACGAAGTCAGGAAAAAGTTTCAAAAGACTATTCATACTGACTGTTTATGAGACTGACAGTTTATGAGTGAGGAATAATGTCATGCTTGTATGTGACTTGACTGGAAGAGTATTTTCTGGCCCATTTGCTCTGTGTTCCTCCAGTTCTAAACACAAAGCAACATTTTCAAGGTGGGTAACTTGTTTGGTGGGAATAAAACCTGGTCCGCAGTCATATTGCCTAAAGAGGATTATAAACAATACCGATACTTTCATCTGTACCTTACAAAGGAAATTATGTATCGCTGACCTGTTCAGAGGTTTGCTTTCAAAAGCTCAAATTCAGAGCTCACTGACGTGTTGAAATAGCTCAAATTTGAAACCCAACAACATTTTTGAGGCTTGTCCTGTTTCTATAACTCTGCTAACGACAAAGTTCTCCTGCAGGCTACTAATTTCAGCTGAGTTTCAATGGAATTTTAGTGGAAAGACACTGACTTTAATTTACAGCTGCAAAAGCTTTTCCTCTCTCCCTCTCTCTCCGAGATCACATGCATGTATTTACTGATTTAATATGGGCTGCATAATAATAATTTTGGCAGGTGTCAAAGGCTTTGGTAAAATGTCCAGTGCCAGTTTATTCCTCAGTTCTTATCATCCCCTGTCTGCATTTTCTATACCACATCCTTTCCACTTCTCAAAGTCTGTGCTGTTATCCCAGGGTGGAGTACCTCAACACTATGTCGTTATGTCAGAGTTGTAACAACCTAATTCTGCCTAGGACTGTGGTTCGTTAATGCCATCTCTGCAGAAATATAGTTGTATCACACAGAAGTAAAAGTAAAACAAATTAGATACAGGTACCTGGTTAGTGAGAGAAATTACTGTCACAACTGAACTGAAAAGAAAAATTGTTGGCAGCTTAGGAAAATTTCAGACTGAGCAACCCCTGTAAGCATCAATTCTGAGGCCATGCAAACACATTTTGAAGATTATGGTGATGGCAGAACAGTTAAAAGCATAATTATTTTTAAGCACTTACACTCAAGAAAAATACTGGGTTTGGAACATAGCTATTGGTAGAACTGCTAAAATTAATGCTTTCTTTATTAGGACATTACCAACATGTTTGAATCTTTTATGATTTTTTAAAGAATATTTCAATCTTGTTTATTGTTTCTACTTGGAAACAGAGTAGCGCTTGTTTATAATTTCCATTCCTCATTTTGTTAAATGAGTTATTTCAGCTAATGGCATATCAATAATTTTCTGACTACTGTCATAAAGGACAAGTCTGAAATCATAAACACATGAAGTTGTGAACAGAAATATATGTTTACACTTTGAAATACAGCTCTTCAAAATTTTATATTAGTTAAATGTCCTTTACCTTCCCCTTTGTAGCCAGCTTTCGAAAGTTTGTTAAAGAGAAAGAACAGCAGTTTCTTTAATGGTCATCTTTGAAAACCCAAAGAATTAATTAAGACTTTAAAAGTCCGCCATGAGGCCTGGAAGACTATAAAACCTATGCATTTTTGAATTTATGTGAAACAGAATCCCAAATGTAGTTTAATTTAATAGGTAATATACCACATTGAATTAAACACTTTAAATTTTTAAAAATATAGATATTTTTCCTGCCATGAGAACATCAGCACTTAAAATGCTGTTATCTATATTCTAAGCAGACTACATATTCATGAAGTTAAGATGTTCACGGGACCAACTTATAAATGCAGCAAGCCAGGGCAACAGGAGTTAAGGATTAGGAAATACACAGATGGATGAAAGAGCTCTATTTTTATATCACACGGTAAGTTACAAAACCCCAAAAATTGTTAAATACTTTGAAATAAACTGACAAAAAATAATATGTAAGTACCTGAACTCATCTACTGGTTTTCAAATGCCAGTTAGGGCGAAGGCCATTCTGAGTCAAATAATCAATACTCTTTCCCTATGCTTCTATTTTCAGTTTTATAATATAGAATCAAAGAATCACAGAACAGTTTGAGTCGGAAGGGACCGTAAGATCACCTAATTTCGAGACCCCTGCCATGGGCAGGGACATGTCCCACTAGATCAGATGACCGCATGACTGGGGCTTTGAAATGAATTGACAAAATAACACTAGGATCCACAGCAACTGATCAGGTTTGTACTGAAATTTCAACTTCTAGTAGATTCTTCAGTTAAACAGCAAATTCACTGCCATCTTGAATTTACAAACGAAAGTGACAAAGCATTTTTGGAAAGTACATTTTTGGTTATGTCATAAAAGTCACCTGTAGGGAGCTGCTTGGCTCATGTCCGTACTAGAAAAGAGTCAGAAACTCAGTAAACACAGCATCCAACCTCAATTAACAAGTTCTGCCTCTAAGTAGGAGTTATGAATGCAATTGATCCATGCTGGTGTGCCTAACATCTAACTTTGTAGACATGAATCTATCATATTGAGCTCTGAGAAAGGATGAAGAGAGTGCCCAGAATTCTGTGCCTGACAGAGTTCCTGATTATGTGTAGGAAACGAATTAGGTAGCATTCTTCACCACGAGGTACAACACTACTTACTTCTACACAGCTAAACTGTCTTATTTCCCCAAAACTAGGTTTTGATGGGAAAACTGTCCTGTGAGAATGTTTCTTGGCTTGTACTAGCCTCTGAGATGTGCCTGGGAATTGTGGAGTACATCAGCAAACACTAAAGCCACATCAGTGACAAACAGCAAGGGATGAATATTTATGTGTGATTGCAAGAGGCCCTATTGGGGCATTGTTTCATTGATTAATGTAGACGTAGTCCATGAAGCAAGAAATGCATGGTGAGCACAGAGAAACACTAAAGTGAGTCTTCAAATATTAATACAACAAATTGCTGTGAGGACTTCTGAAAGTTAATCCAGAATAATTTCTTCTTCGTAAATTTGGGAAGTTAATAGATCTGTAGATTTCCTAGATGAAAGGATTGCATTTTATAATCTTTTTGTGGACAGAGCCATTTCTAACTTTAGACAGACGAGGTGGTTACCTACAATCATTGACCAGCAGCCAACAACGTGGCCACAGTCTCCTTCTGCTTTGCCTTTGCCACTGGTGTGCCGGCTACTTCTCTCACTGTACACTGGAGCATGGAGTAATGGCTTTTACTGGCTGAAAAGAAGGGAAAACAACAGTTTCAATCTTACTAATCATTCTCCATACTCCTCCCATCCCTCCTCAGCAAGAAGAGCTGAGGGTCTCACCCTCCCACCCCCTCCCCAGCCCTTTCCTTTTGCTTCAGTTCTTCTCCTGGAAACTGCATCCCTTTAGCCTCAGAATAGTAAAATTCAGGTATTCCTGCTCTGCTCAGAAACTCAGAGTGTGTTACGCTGTCTCACGTGTTCAGCTCCCACACAAACCAACATGAAGATTACACTATAGCATACATTAAGATTCCTTTTTTCTGTAAAAATGAAACATTTTTTCACATAGCTATTAAACCTCTGCCATCCTTTTAAGACTGTGGTTATTTTTTCTTGAATTTGATAATGTAAGTACTCTTTTTTTATTTCTTGATCCTTCCGGTTTGGTTCTGATTCTGATTATACTAGTCCCACTCAAAATGTCATAGGGGATTAAAAGTTCCAGGGAGAAATATCCACTTTCTTTAAAAAAAAAAAAAAAAAAAAAGGAAATGTAACATCATCAGTCATGTTTTTCAAAGCCATTTTCTGAATTTGTACGAGGCATCCAATGTAATTTCAGTGACGATAGTAGGGTCATATCACCAGTGCTACAAATTAATGAAGCTTCACTAAAGAACTGTATCAGTTTACATCACTGTAGGTTTGCCCAGGCTCTTAGACTTTGTTTTGATGGAGGTCATACATGAAAGTTAAAGAAAGATAAAGGGAGAAAGATTAATTCAAACTTATGTGCTGTGATCCCATTTTAATTTTTCTTCTGCACGCAAAATGTCACTGTCAGTCCCAGATGCTTCCTGAAAAACCTGGATAACAATCCACTGGAGAAAGTTCCAGACATGTAGCACTTTGTAACTTTTTTTGTCTCTTTTCTTTTTCTGATCTCTAAATTTGATCTCACAAATATTTTTACACAAACATGAGAAACACTCCTGAACATCTCATCTATTCCTGCTGTTCCTCCCTCACCTGAAGTTGTGACTGTCTGTAATGCTGTTCCTGTAAGTGAGTCACGAACAGCAATGTTAGCTCAGCTGAAGGATAAGCAACAGGCGTGGGGACCTGCAGAATCAGACATCAGACTCTATCATAAACTAAACATGTTAGGAATGGGTGCTGAGGTGTCTGCAGGATACTGTATGTGCCATGAGAGGCACAAAAATGATCATAAAAATTCTGTAAGAGCTTTAAAATGCTTTTTATGTGAGGAACTAGAGCACTTTTTAAAATTCTACTTTTGTCATATTAAATTTGATTACTGTATATTCCTTTGCTTCAAAAGCTGACAATAAGAACACTTCCATACACTATTAAACTTGGTTTTCACCTTACTTCAACATGAGGAATCTCCTTACACACTCCTTGATTTGTTCTGAAAGCATATTTCTAAGTAAAGAATGGGAATCTATGTCATTGATATTTCCCAAAGAACAAATAATCAGTTCAGTTCTTTTTTCCGCTGTCTTAATCTCTTACCTCACTTTTTTCTACAGTGATCCCCAATTCAGTGCCTGAAACCTGGTCCAGAGGAGTAGTTTTTTTACTTGGTCTTTATCTCTCAACTTAGAACATTGTGAAAAAAGGCAAGAGCTGCAACTTTAAGTGTTTAGTGCAGTATTACCATGTGGCACATTAAGGACTGCAGAAACACTAGGCTATCCTCTATGGAGTCTCAAAATTGTCACTTATGAAGTAACATCAAAGACAAATGAAGCATTACGATTACAATTTCCAAGTAATGAAGTTGCGGTGAAGTGAGATCCTAGTGGACCATGTCATGTTCAAGACAATCTGTTGCGTATTAGCACAAGGAGTAAAATAATTAGGGAAGGAGTCAGACAATAATGAAAAGGAGACAAAAGTGTATTTAAGCTATCATTGTGTCTGCTCCCACTCTGTCCCTTTCCAGGAACAAAGAGGGGATGACCAGATAAAGCAGTGGATTGAATTTGAGGAGCATGAGTTCACATCTTGGCTTCATCCCAAACTCTCTTTATGACACCAGGAAAGCCTCTAAATCTATTCTGTATGCCATTCTCAAGCTGTCAAATCTTTGAAACCGTTTCCATCTCACAGGGATAAAATCTTGTAACAACTGCAAAGTGTTCAGCTGTTATAATTAAGGGTATTATATGATATGGGCACCGAGATCAGGAGATTTGAAGTAGGTATGCAAAGATATTTAGGTGTTTAAAAATACAGAGCAATTTAGTTGGAACCTGGGAAGTTAATAGCTTTTGAAAATCCCAATGTATGAAAATCCATAATTCTGCCTTTACCACTTAATAAAACACAGATAGATAATACCATGGAATTTACTATGAAAAGCATTCTAATAGTCTACTCCCTGGTAGGTCATGTATAAGTAGGAATCTGTAGTTCTTTGAGATCTTGTTTTCTGATTTAAAAATTCCTATTACATTCTTATGAACGGCAGTGGAAGATTTAGATTTAAAACTCTACTTGGAAAGTAAGATTCAAGGTTTAGGATTTAGTTCCACTGGCAGGCTTGTGTTTCGCAAGACTAACCACTGTAGCCTAAGTGCTACTGAAAGGCTCCGGTCCATTCCTTATGGATTCAGTCTATTTCCCAGTTTGGGACTCTAAGTATATATGCTTTATTTTATTTAGAGCGCAAACACTGAATTGAATTATTCAGCGAATCAAAGTATAAAACTCTGCAAAAACATATATTTTGATTTACGTGTAGTAGAAGCAATAAGAATCTCACAGTCTTTGGGGAATGGCTACAGAAAATGACAAATAATACTGACCAGGACATGCACTGCAGCCATGATTTTATTCTTGTGGCTTTATTTTAATGCACCATATAATGTACTTCTAAAGTGTATACAAGTTTGGATGAAAGAAGTATATGCTATTCCATGTATAGCAGTGTTATTATAACGGAATATTTTGCACTCTTAGTAATTCACTCATTTTTATGGCAGCAAAGTAGATTTAATGGTTAAAGGAAATAAATGTTATTTTACACTTCTACTGTAAGTAATGGGCATAAATCTTATGTGTTTATTTTTTAGCAGTATACTTATCTTAAAGCTGCTTATACTGTTTTTCATAGCTTTGAAAATATCTTCTTCTATATTTAATAATCAAATTATTTTGTATGTTTTTGATAGAAGGGTTGTTTCAGCATGGCAAACCAAACATGATCCACACATTCACCAAACTGCTATCCTGCTTTTATATTTTACACTTTGGGACTCAGAGACATTAAACAGCAAGAAAGCAGTCAGCTCATTTCTCAGTCCTTGACTGGTCTGCATTAACTCATATGATAGTAAATTTGGTATATAAGGAAGTCCAAACCTTTTTATTTAATTTAAATATAGATATCAATTAAATGAAGATCCTAATTTAATCCTAAAATGAATAAGAAGAAAACCAGTGAATCAGATTAAATTATGCTGCTTATTATGAAGTAGAAAATCAGGTCTAATCTTTTTAAATAAATGCTCCTTTCCCAAGGAATCATTATTTAAGCTGCTGAAGGGCTAGTTCAATTGGTTTTGCATAAGAAATTTCATTTAGTTTTTGAATAGTTGAAAACAATCAAATATATCATTTCTACCATCACTTTTCAATTTTCTCAGAAAATCTTCTTCTTGTTAACTTACTTTAGAAGTAGAAGCAAATAATACCAGCCTTTTGACGTGTGGAAATTTGGAAGAAAATAATTTGGAATGCAAATATGTACAGGTCTTAAATAAAATGCCTGGTTTTCCATTAAAAAAATAAGGGGCAAGGAGGAAAAAAGAATGAGAGAGAAACATTTTCGATTATTTAATAATATTTTTCTTTTTTTTTTAATTGATTTGGAAAACACATAGTAATAAGTCTTCATCTTTTATGCTGTTCAGTTTTTTCTCTAAGCACCATTTCCCTGTTGACTGTTATTGTGCCCATTAGGTATTCAGACATATTTTGACTCCAGTCCACTAACCAAGACTTTGCAGTGTTCCTGTATCTTTTGACACTTGATTTTATCCTCTCCTCACATAGACCTGATCTAAGACTACTGAGATAACTTGGAAGAATTCCACTGACTAAAGAAGAATATTGGGAGTTACTCCATAGATAAACCTGTTTGGAATATTCTAGTGAAAAGCTCTGTGAGGTTTGGGCATTTTGCTCCACATTTCCACTGGAAGGGACCTTTCAGTATGTGAAGGGGCTACAAGAAAGCTGAGGAGGGACTATTTACAAAGGCTTGTAGGGATAGGATGAGGGACGATGGGTACAAATTGGAGAGGGGCAGATTTAAGCTAGACATAAGGAGGAATTTCTTCACTATGAGAGCAGTGAGACACTGGCACAGGTTGCCCAGGGAAGTTGTGGCTACCCCATCCCTGGAGGTGTTCAAGGTCAGGTTGGATGGAGCCTTGGGCAGCTTGATCCAGTGGGAGGTGTCCCTGTCCGTGGCAGGGGAGTTGGAACTGGATGATCTTTAAGGTCCTTTCCAACCCAAATTATTCTATGATCCTATGATTCTATGATCTTATGATTCTATGATTTGTCTCAAGACTTGTTTACTGTAATATACAGAGTATAAAGATGATTTAAGCAGGTCTGACAGGTCTGTATGAGATGAAAATAACATAGATACAAAAGGGGACAACAAAATCTAAAATAAAGGAGAATGAACAACAGTTTGAGATTTGTTTAATGAGAAAAATATTTCTTTTTTTTCTTGTCCCTGCATTGATAAATGCCACTAATGTGATATTCTACACCATTAAATAACATTTTTAACAGCACCTGGATCTAAATAAATCAAATTATCTGTTACTCTTCAGAGGATCTGTATGTTTTCCCCTACTTGATTTCTGTGAAAAGTCCTATGCTGGTCACAGTGAAAACAATATATATTGGTGTTGGTGTTGACACTATCAGCAGCAGTAGCTGCATGTTACTGCTGTTCAAAGTGGTCACCTGCTGGCACAGAAGGTATTCTGACATAGCAGAGAAGGTACAGACTAAATCCATACCATTTGCATACATAATAAAGATTCATTCCTTCTCTGACTGAGACTGGAGACACATAGCAAGGTCTTGTTTCAAAGCACTGTTTTGTTCAAGTCCTATCACATAATAGAGTAGTTTTTTCTCAGCAATATAAAGTTTTGGCTGGGATATTCACTCAGTAGGAAAAAAATCCAGGTTCTAGTCTCCCTGAATGTTTAGTTATACAATGTAAAACTATAAAACTAGGCAAAATTAAGAAGACTACAAGAATATAAAGTTCTACAATCTCATCTAAAATACTGGAACTGAATTGTAAATAATTGGGGACTGAGCCTAAGGTTCTCACAGCCTAAGAAATCCATTAATTCTTGAATTCGTAAGGCGAGTATCCAAAAGCAGTTATGGTAACTGGTCTTTTTTTAACTTTTTTTTACTTTATTATATACTTTACAACCAAAGGAGTTGGTTTTAAATAAAATCTTTTATTATTTTGCCATTGTAAAAATAATCTTAAATTGAATGGAAGATTTCATATCATGCACACACACATTTAGGCTTTTCAGCTTCAACCAATCTATCTCTGTTTAGCTACACAGTTCAATTATTCATGCATTCCAACTATACTCAATGAGGAAATAATTAACAACTGGACAGCGCTGTCTCTCTTCTGTATTACTGTCAACAGTTCTTCGTGAAACATTGGGGTAAATAGGAATAGGTCTCAGAAAAAAAGTGGAAAATTTGACCTACTGAGTTTATTTGCCAAGCTTAGTGTCAAAATTAGTTTATTTAAGTGGAAAATTAAAAGATTATCCTGTTCTTTTGTAGTTTTGGGGATTTTTTTAAACTGCTTTACATTCACTGATTTACCCTATCCTAAAATAAATACAAAGATTTTTAAAAAAATTAAGTGCTCCAAACTCTCCAAGTCATTGGCAATCTAGAGCATTTTAATAGCTTCCTTATATACTCTGCGTTTCTACAAATATTCTCAGTGGGAATACCCACATTCATAAGAGCAAGATCTTCACACGTCTTGCTAACGCCTGCAGCTCATTATTAATGCAGCACTTACCCTTTGAGATTTGCTGAAGTAATCAAAAGTAATGTTAATAATTGGCAAACTGGGATTGCCTCTGGACAAAGAACATTGCACATAAATTAGTGTTTACTTAACTTCTAAGGCCATCAACAAAAGTAGATTTTTCCCACTTTCTTGATATCTCTCTTGGATTTGATTTTTGGTTTGTATGGTGTCAGCTCTTCACACTGTCACAAAGTGATGCTGAGGAAGTCCACGCACAGAGCTAGAAGAGGAAATATCTTTAGAAATTCAAATACTGATGAGTGGAAACTGCTGATCTTTTAATGATTAATAGTATAAGTGTAAGGTGATTCCTGACTCCCCCAGTGGAAAAATAAGATGGGAGTATCATGGACCTGCTCAGATCATATCAGATATGAGCACCTGAGATTTTGCCTTAGATAATGTTATATTTTTTAACAAAAGCAGGGAAGAAAACAGTGTTTAGGTCTTCTAGCCAATCTATGCATGAATTACCTACATATTCACTTCACCTGGACACAGTATATTATATACATCTCATTATACCTCCTGCCTACAAGAGTATTCCACCATTTTATAAAGAAAAATATACTATCTGAAAAATTTATTAATAGTAACAGTCACGAGGCATCATCTCTTTCTCTCTTGTGTCTTGTCCATAAATGTGAATTTCTGGCGTTCGTAAAAGGGAACAGACTATGAAATGTGTAAAGCAAAAATCTTTAATGTATTGCTTTTTATTTAATGCTGTGGCATTTTATTCTCTTAAGTGCCTGCTATCCTTCATAAGAAGCATTGTTGCCATACATTAAAGAGCCAGCTTGGGACACAGAAAACCTGATTTCAGTTCATAGCTTTTCCACTGCTTTATGGAATGACCTTGAACTAATTAATTTCTTCTTTACTCCCTGATTTCACTACACAATAGAAAAGCCACGGGGACCATAATAGTGACCCTCTTTATAAAAGCTGTAAAGTTGCTAAGTACGATGTGATATTATTGATATTGTCATAATCATAATTATTTCCTGATAATTGCTATGTTATTATTTTATATATTTTATATTGATATGTCACCTCTAACTGAACAGAAGCTAAGATGCAAAACTAGAAGATTACCACTTATGTAAAAATAGCCAATCCATAATTATTTCTGCTTCTCTTTTCCCACCATCCTCTTCTACAGAGTTCCAAATAACAGACTGTTTCAGACTGATGAACCCAGAAAGGATAGGCAGTTTTGTCCCCAAAAATGCTGCAAAACACAACAGCAATGAAACTTTTGCAGGGATTACAGTCTGTGAAAAAAAAAAAACCTCTGCCCAACTTGTTGCTTGTTGCTAACAAAAAAAGAGCAGTAACCACTGCTTTGGTAATAATGATCTTGAAGGAAAATTAATATAGTGTAATGCCTAGACTCATGCTATTCTAGTCCTGAACCCCAGCCCTAAGGCTGAGTAAGTAGTGCAAGGAAGGAATATTTTGCATCTAAATTCAGAAATAACTGTTAAAGCAAGCCATACTTATGTGTTTTTAAAACAAGAGCTTGAATGTTTCCCAAGAAGACTTCAGTAATTACAAACATCTATAAAAATTTCAAAGTTGCAAGACTAGAAAGGTTTAAAACTCTAGGAGCAATTCATGTAATTGATGAACAAGCACTGTTTCTCTCTAGAACAGTAACCCACAAGTTATTGTAAAGACTCCCCACTGACGTCAATAGGACTAACTGTGGCCACGGTTGATAAAACAGTGTTGGTAGAGCTATAATCAGTGAAATTGTTATGAACCTGCTCAAGCATTTAACATTCCACAAAGCATTAGTATTCATGCACCATAAATTCAGACACTTACGTGAATTTCTTAGGTATATAGGCCTAGCCTTCCTGGGTTCCTTCTCCAGTGAGGCATTCCCAAGGAATCAGTCATGTTTCGGTTGATTAGATTACCAGCTGGAACTGCTGAAATCTGTCCACTGAACACCAAGGGAGCGTATATAGATTTGAAGTCCTCCGTGCTATTGTATAGAACTGATATATATCAGTAAGCCTGAATTGTCTTGAATTCTCCTTTTTTTCCAGGTCAGTATGCTGATCAAAGTGTTCTGCAGTCACTTCCTGCCCTTGAGACTTAAGTTGCACAGCACAGAAATCAAGAAGTGGGACAGGAGAGAGGAAATACGTTACACGGTGTAAGGATGCACTCAGGAATTCTGTTCCTTGGATTCTGCAATTTAAGCATTGTATCCTCAGGTCCTTCAGATAAATATTCGAGAACAGGCAGCGTAGTTGTGTCAAAGGCTCTGGATGCGTAATAGCACCAGTAAGGATACATTTACAGATTCAAAATCTATCAGCCATGCATCCATTTTAACCACATTCTGAACTGGCCTGGAAAAACTGACTCTTGGAAAACATCATGGAAGCATGATTCTTCCAAGGTTACTTATTGGAACATGACTTTTAGCAAATAACCTTTACTTAGTAATAACAGGACCTCAAAATTTCAGTGACTAGAAATAGACATTAATTAGCACTGCTGGTACACAGAAAGTTTCAAGATTCTGATATATATTTACAAGTCACGCTTTCTAAGTAACAGTCTGACAGTAGAAACGTTGGAAATGTGTTAAATTCTGAAATTTTATATTAATAAATAAACTAAGTGAAAAAACACCTGAAACAAAGAAAAAATCTAGGAGGCGAAAAAACTTATGAGCCCTGTCTGTTACTCCGCTTTTGAATTTTAGGGATATTAATAGTTCTAGTCAACAAGCAAAGAAATCCAGAAGTTTAAGGTTCCTGAGTCAGTCATAGGTTAGTCCAAAGATCCAGGAATCTAGAAGCCAATACTACTAAAACTTCCAGGATAGTTAGCCAACTATCTCAGGTGTCTAAGGTTTTAGAAAATTGATATCCAAGGGTTAAAGCAAGCTCACAGGCTTCTTGACATCTTTTAGATGCTGTTTTAGGGAAATCTCCTGTACACACTCTTTAAATTATTGCAGTCCCCTATTACATTCCCATAGACAATACTTTGAATTGTAGTAACAGTCCATGTCAAAAAATCCAATTAGTTCCAGTAGAAACAGATGGGGATAAATTTGCTCAGACACAGCAGTATAACACCGCAGTGGCATCATGACCGGAGTCACGCTGAGTTTACGAGAGAATAAATGAAGGGTTTTACCATATATAGGTCGATGTAACCTACTTTAACCTTTGATTCCATGGACTTCAGTAGAGTTGGTCTGTGTTAGCTCAAGGAGGATCAGAGTGCTCTCATCTTGATATAAAACTGTTTTGGGAAAAGGGATGACTTTTGGTGACACGCTGCATTTGCACCTGGCAGCTGTGATTGATATAGTGTTGGCCAGTACATAATATCAGTAAGCTGCAAATGTCACACCTTTTAGAGTCACTTGAGGTAAGGCCACACAGATGGGCGCATCAAAAATATACAGTATCACTACTGGGAGTACAAGTTGGTGTCAGGAACACACTTTGGATTTGGGAACACCTGCTTTAATTTTTTTATCTCTTTTTTTCTTTTAAAGTTACAGTGAGTAAACTTCACTCATAAAAGAAACACTGTGTAAAAGGTTCTGGTTTTGGCTGCAAAGTGTGCTGTATGTCATGAAAATAAGACGATGCAATATGAGTGACAGTAAAAACAATTGTCTTCAATTGATTCTCTCTGTTTTATGTAAAATCATTTTTAAATTTCTTGCTCCCTTACCTGAAGCCAATGGATTAGTGAAGCAATCAGCTACAGAAAAGAGCATCTATGTCCCCTTTTTTAGCCCAAGACAGCTTGATAAGCTTCATCTGAAAAGCAGAGTAGATGACTAGCTTGGAGGAAATAACCAAAATAAGAACAACTAATCTCTTCGTGCAGAGAAAAAATGTGAGGAGCTACCGAAGTCAAAGAGTGAAGGCAGAGCTGCACCCCAAGACAGGGTCATCTCAGACTGAAAAATCCATGAAGGAAACATGGTTCTACGTCTTCTGTTTTTCCATGCTTCTGTTGAACACCTACTGCAGATTTTTTTTACTTTATGCTTTTTTTTTTGTTTGTTTGAAAGAGAAATCTGTCATTCTGTTTAATTCCTGGCAATGTGTATAACTGACTAAGGGATGGTTTGTACCCTTTCGATTTGCCTTTCCTAGAGCTAGCAAAACTTTAGTTAAAGGTAAAGTGGAAATTTGTGGTGACTATAGTACCACAGATCATTTGGAGGGAGATTTCACGGGGAAAAAAAACTCTGTTACAAGGCATGTGCACTCAATGCTTGAGACCACAGCACAAATACTGACTGATTTGCACTCACAGAGAAATTACTGCTTCTGCAGTAAATTCAACAACACAGATTCCCAGAGCTTCCTATCCCAAACTTGTTTTGCAAGGCCACTCTTGACTGCCACAGGTCTGTTTTTATATATAGGGCCTACTCACTGACTGAAGACCATGACTGAAGACCAGGTGTGGCCTGTGTCATACTGTTATACGCCACATGTATATATTAAATCTATCCATCTCATCCTTTGGGGTTTATGGGAGAAGTGTGGAAGGGAGCGTTACTTTATGTCTAAATGTAATCACAGCTAACTCCAGGAGACCTTTTTCAATGCCTCAGTTCCGGCCAACAGAAGGTCCTCTATACGTAAGATTTCATGAGCGTGCGTGCACGGGACGTATTGTTTCGGTCTGCTTTTTCTTACTTTTACTCTCCAACAGGATAAGTAGTGTGTTAGAAAAGACTTCGAGAATTTTGGCTCAGACCTAGGCCAGATGTCTGCATCTTCGCTCCCTGTGCTACCAATTGCATCTTTGAAAAAAGTAGAAACAATGCCTCATCTACTTCGGAGACACTTCAGATGAGGGAAAAAATTAGAAAAAGAAAACATTTTCTGGCACAGACTGATTCTATCATCAGGCCAAGTGGTTTTCAAAAGCCTCAGAGACCATGAATTTAATTTTGCTCTATGGCTCAAAATCCAGTATAGTTATTACTGGAATCACATTTGTGAGGGCAATTGTCTCAGGATGACATGGTAGATGTTTTGCCTTTCAAGCATATGTCTCTGAAACGGTGGCTGCCACCTGGCAGACTGTTAACTTTCAGCAAGGGATGGAAAAAATATTATTATTTTTCTTAGACAGAAGAGGAGAGGATGGAATTTACCATTAACATGACTTTGCTGCTAAAATGCAAATCTTCCATCCTTTGTGCAGGTCATGGTTCGAAATAAGGATAAAAATCAGGTCAAAACAGACTTTTGCATCATAATCTTGCTGGTGGATAGCATCAAAGAGAGATATACAATGAATTCCCAAAAGAGACACCTACATTAATTCTTAAATCAGCTTTTATCACACTTAGCTAGGATTATGAGCTGTTATCAGATAGTGCAGTTGAGGATGATCTCAGTATCATACCGTTTTTTTCAATCAAATGCATAGGAATCTATTTTTTGGAAAATTAAACTGACAGGTTTTCTTCTTGTGGATGGTCTGCACAATGTCAGTAGAAGTCAATCTGCTTGACTTTTCTCCTCTCCGGGCACTCAGAGATAAGAACTCGTTTAATAGCCACATCTTCCATAGGAACAGTATCAATTTGAATACAGACTTATCACAAGGAGATCCTCATGCTGTTAACTGTAACACATCATTTTTCATACTAGTGTCTCTAGAGTAAGAAAACTGATTGTAACAAATTTCAAGTTAGTGCAATACTTCATTTTTTTCCAGCAATACCTTCTTCCAGATCTTTTCAATTGTTCAGCAATGCACCAATCAGTTACCAAAATTACTTATTTTAAATTAAATACTTCCATTAGCTTTGAACTTTTTCACTGCAGTGCAACCTTTTCTTTTTCTCTCTAAAAGATACCTCAGTGTCTCTAGGAATTTATTGAACTTCCATAACTCAAATACTTGCAGGGATATATTATATATATATACACACACGTATACATATATGTTTCCAATGGAAACAACAGGAAAAATGAAAAATAATCACATTAATATGTCATCATACATAATGACAGATGTTTTTCGTTGTTTCATTCCTTCAAATTCTGAGGGATCAATTTTAGGAAATGATTTAATGTACTAACTTGATTTTTAATTTTTTTTTATTATTATTATGCTTATGCCAGTTGTACTCATATGAATTCTAAAGACTCTGATAAAATTTGTAATTTTTTTTTGTGTTAGAGACTCTAACTCAATCTGATCAAGCTAACATTGAGTTGACTGTGTTTGAAACACCAAGTCTGTGAAAAATCTCACCCACACTGAGGTCTCTACAGCTGAGCTGTAGATTTAAACAAAGTTCAAGAAGTCAGTGGGAACAAACAGATAGTGTTAAATAGAGATTCCTTAGAATATTTCAGATTGTGATAAATCACACTATCTTAATACCAATGTAGATATCCACCTTCTGTCAGAAAAATTTCCTTCCTCCTTCCATCATATATAAATAAAGAAGGTACATAGACAGGTGATACGTTAAACCTCTTTGGGGAACGAGATGGCTTGTTCTCTCAATGTGCCTCTTCATTCCCAGTAATTATAGCAGGACAATAGATGCCTCTATTGGTTTATATTCCGTCTGATTACTTCCAGCACAGATTTGTTCTGGTAGTCATGGATATCACTATGCCAATCTACATTTCTACAAAACATAGTTTTACTGGGAAAAGTTGTTGGTTCACAACTTGATGGTTTCACCATAGTGTTGTTTTACACTTCTCTTGGAAATCATTACTTTCCTTTACCTGAATTAGCAACAACCTTATTATTCCCTCCCTCATATTTTTTCCTGTCAAAAGACAACAACAAAAACAATTAGAAAATTGTAACACCTTGCTGACAACACACTTAAAGTTGATCAAACACCTCAAAGGTGACAAAATAATTTTAAGTATGCATCGTTTGTGTAGTAGTTTCCAAAGGTCAGATTATTTCTTTCCTTTTATTCAAGGACATTTTATGAGTCGATCAATTTCAGTTAAGCATCAAATCTTCCTCTTCTGTTTCCACCTTCAAGATTAACTAACATAATTAAAGTTTGGTTGCTAAGCAAAATGCTGATTACAGTTTTGATGCCTAGAAAACTCCATCTGGACTTTTCATAGCTTTAATTCATTTTATGCAACTGATTTATTTACCTTTGAATAGTACAGAAATATTTTACAGTTATACAGTGTGCAAAAATAGCAAATTCATGCAAATCCCCAGAGCCGTTCATTTTCTAAAGCTAGAAGGGTAGGAAAGGGGAATGAAAAAGGTTAAAAAAACAACAAGTACAATTCAGTAAAATGTCATTAACAATAAGATTTTCAAAATTTGCTCACACAATAAGGTCAAATTTTATGGTGGATTTTTAAAAAATATTAATCATTGATCTTTACCTTAAACAAATATCATACATTTAAGACTGGAAAAAAACAAACCACAAGACCTACAGGGCTATCAAAGAAAACAAAGTCAATTAACAAATGTAGAAGGACATTAATTTTTTATTAATTTTATGATTTTTACTGCTTATTTAAATTAAATATTTAGTATTTAATTAAATTCTGTGATATAAATCATGATGTACATGGACTCTAGGATGAATTTGTATCAATATGAATACAGCAAGAAATTCTGAAAAATAGAAAAAAGATGTAAGAAAGAAAAGATTTTATGCAACTGAAATAAATACAAATGTTGACATCATATTCCAGACAGCACATGAACTGAATTACACTTTTTTTAGAAAATGACGTTTGGCTTTTCACTCTTACTTTGGGGAAAAAGGGTGTAGGAAAACAAATTTCCAAGATCAAAGGAATCCCTTTATTTGGGTGCCTTTTTCTATACTAAGATGCATTGATTTACAGTATTTGTAGGACATTTCATACCAAACACAAAGGAAAATGCTCTTGGCTTCAGTAAGCTTGATATCTTGATCTGAGTTATGACAAAACAAATAGCTTCCAGCGGATGGAATGAGTGGCAGCAGATTTTCCTTTCTGTCAATGATACAACACCAATATCATCAATAATAAGATAAGCCATGTATTTACCTACATTGCTCTAATACACTTAGAATCACAATGCTCTAGAAGCTGGAAAAACAGAATATCCCTGTCCCACAAAGTCATGCAAGCTGGAACTCTGCTACCATAATTTTCCCTATAGTTGAAATGTCAGCCTATTAAATATCAAAATCCAAGTTGGTATTCTAATACAACCCTCGACATCCATATCCCAGTAAAAATTCAGCAAGTACATTCTTCCTTTCCTGAACTATTCCATTAATTTGAATTTCATCAGTTTCTTTATTACAAAGTCCTGTAGGACAACCTGTCTGGAACTTTACTTGTCATATATACTACAAGAAATAATGAATTAGTAACTCATCCCTTCCCCTTACAACTAAATAACTATGAAATAAGTCAAATCTGCACCTAAGATGGTACAATCTCATGAGTCAGTACAGTTCAGGGAACAACAGGACAGGTCGTATAGCTCTGAATAAAACCACTTGGGGGCAGAGTGGACAGTAGGTTCTATATGAGACAACACTGTGCCCTCATGAATACAGAGGCAAGCTCTTGTCAGATATGTCCTGTGAAAGGAGGCGATGGGTACAAGTTGCAAGAAGAAAAATTCTGGCTACGTAAAAAGAAAATGTATTCACTTTGATGCAAAAAATTACAAGAACATGTGCCTGGAGAGGTGGGCTCATCTCCCTCCTCAAAGGTTTTAAGAACTTGACCAGACAGATTCCTTATAAACCTGCCCTAGCTTTAGTCCTGCTCGGAAAAGAAAGATGAACTAGAGACCTAGAGGTCTTCATCCTTTAAAATTTTCGTATTGTCTAGTGGAATATTTGGTTGTCTTGCATGTAATTTCTGCAGACATGATCAACTTTGGTTTCCTCACAATTGCTGTCACTACTTCTACCATCCAGCCAAAGGCTACCAAAGTTGTTTAAGCTAAAGTTTTGCTGATTCATTATGGAAGAGTTTCATTGTCTTCCTTGGATTTTCTCCCAATCTGTTATTGCTTGTGGATGAAAAGTTATAATTCAATTGAAAGGCTTACAATCCAAATTAAAGTCAATCCAACTTCTTGGTGGAAATGCTCTGTTCTGCTGAGCGTGGACCAAATCCTTGGAGGGAGACAGCTTCCTGCAGAGGAGTGTTCAATCATGAGCATTATAGAAGATGATACTCATGCACCATCTGGGCTCAAATATATGGTTTCTTATTGTTTATTAATAAATGACTGAGCATGTGAATAAATGGGAATAATGGCTATTTTCTTAGACACTTTTTCTAGTTAACATTAATATTTTTACATAATGTGAAATGACTTTGTTTTCTTGGCTGATGATACCTTGTTGCTTAGGTAGAAAACTAATTAACAGTTAGAAACGATGCACGTCACTGCAATGTTCTTGGGTTCTATCAAATTACCGTGATGATGAATTTCTCATTCCCACCTTTGTTCTGATAGTTCTATTACTAAATTTTCTGCTGCTCTACAAACAAACACATGAAACTTCTTCCTTTATGTTTCACAGGCCAAATTAAAAAAAAATCACTAAAAAAAATTAAAGCATTTAAAATTCTTGGTTTATTACACATGTGATTAAAACTTATTTTTAACAACAAAAACCTGATGATTCTTTACCTGGACACACATTCCAGGAAGTACATCCATCCTTAGGAGCACATAAATATGCTAATGTAAAGTAGTAACTTGGTACAGAGATTTCTCTAAGCCAGTAGTGGGGATAGGATATTAAATAACCATTGAGTGTAAATGTGAATCGATGCTCAATTGTCCTCTTGTTCTTTAAAATACCTCCCTTAGGTATACCTGAGCAGACTTAAACAGACATTTTGTCTCCTCCTTTAGGAGAAACATGAAGATGGATTCCCAGCTGGCACAAATCAACACAGGTCTGACAGGTCTCTGTTGATTTATACCAGCTGAGAAGTTGGATCTCTGCACAGATATCTATCTTTCAGCTGTTGAATGATTAATATTCACATCCTTATTTAGCTTTCTACTTTTGTCTTGTTTGTTTCTTTTTTTTTCTCCACATCCATCACATGATGCCTGAAAAGGTATTTCATACTAATTTATTTTCACCACGTGCAGTTACAAGATTGTCTATAAAGGCAATGAATATTTCCTAAAACTGTTAAAACTGGAAAGGTTTAGAGAGCAAAACAAAAACATTTTCTTTTCTAAACTGTTTTTTTTTCCCAATTTGTGCATGCAATGCATATTCATTTAGGTGCAAGGGAATATATTGCCTGCCAACACAGAAGGAAAACATTTGATGCTAATAGAACCTTAATGTGTCTGTATTACTATATTTCTCTAATTTATATTAAAGGAACCGTATTTACACTCATTACAGAGTAAATTGTCCAATGTATGTGATGGGCTACATGAAAAAGGATGGTGTAATTACTAGTATATTACCATAGGACTGCAAAAATGAGGACAGGATAGGACTGCAGGACAAATAGAGCTATTGAGAAATTTTGTAATAGAGTAGAGCCTGAGCCTTGTAACAGACTTTTGACACAAATGTGTTTCTTATCCTTCCAGCTATACATAAGGGAGTTAGATGTGGCTTGTGAAGTACTAGAAATACCATTCCTTCATCTTCAATTTACTACAGAATTTATACTTCCTTTAACCTGTAAGTCTACTAATCTTGTGAAATAATAGTGTGCTTTAAATACTACTTTTCATCCCAGACCTAACTTAATTTGTTTGTAGAACCGCTTTGAACTCTGAGATACTGATATTGTTCCCTTGTTTTGTACTTGCCTGAAAACTATTTTGCCTTAAGCAAGTGTGCATCTTTGTACCGGAAGCCTTCAGTGCCGGACTGAGATCCTACAAGAGCAAACTCTATTATTTGGTTAGAAGAGTACTAGGAATGTTTCTATTAAAAATTATTATCTGAGAAAAAAAAAAGTCAAAAAATAAGATAGAGCTAATGGAATTCAGAGCTATTGTTCCTAAACAGAAAAGGTGGAAAGAAGTAGTGATGATGTAGTGCCAAACCCATAGGTTAACTTGGCCACATGGGGAAGCTGAGACTTAAGAATTAAAGACTATAAACCAGCTATAGTTCAGTTAAACTCCGTTTGAGAAGATTTTCCAATAAAGCATCTGTCATTGTGGTTCTGAGGGGAATTTGCATAGCCATTCCACTTAAAAGAAATATATTTACTTAGAAATTAGATCATTATAAGCATTATATGTATTTCCACTGAAATCACATGCAAGACACTGATTATTTTCTTGTTCTCTTGGTTTTCTTCAGCCTCTTTCCTGTGAACGATTTATAAAAGAAAGTCTCAAAGAAGCAATATTAATTCCTTTGGGCATAAATACCACATCTGTAGACCAACCTGACTGACAGCGTGGTGCTAGAAATTTAATGTTTATTTATGTACGTGGGAGATCCAATTTAATATTTGCTAGGGGTTTTTTTATCATGATTTGTATTTGCTTGCATACTGAAATGTAGGTAATTTCAGAACATGCATAAATTCTTCCAACTGAGCTAAAGGAGAAGTCTGATAGCTTGCATTGCCTAGACATTTCCTGGGATGACTAAACTTCTAAAAGTATTTTTTGAAGGCTCACTACTTCAATTTTACTTCGATTTTGCTGCCTTGAAAACAAACAAAAAGCTCGCATAAAATGAAACTCAACCCTGAGTCCATGCTTATTCACTCTTACAAGACCTTTGAAACTATTTTAACTCTTTAAGGCTCATTTTGGTATTTTTTGTCTTCAGGCATCATTTTGATCCTTTGCTTAGAGAATTTCAGAAAACCTTGAAGCTTGTTTTTGCCACTATGATTTTCATTCCTACACAGCAGGTGAGGAGAAGATCCAGGTGGAGACAGAGTTCACATTCAGGAGACACAGGTCTGGGTTCCTGTTGCCTTTTAAGGTTCCACACAGCTATACTACTTTGCCAACATGCAATCGATCGGTCTGGCTGTTATAATCAAGTTACTTCTCTTAGCAGAAAAGTAAACATTATCTCTGCAGAGCAAAGCATGCTCAAACTATAAGCACATGCTTTTGCTTTTTAATACTCTGGCTCTTAAAATGTAGATAAATATCTGGTGCGATATTATATAATTCACTCTTTGATTTGCTGAAAAACATCTCCAGAGTGCTCCTTAAGTGGATCATCACTAAAAGAAGGATAGTTACTGAAAATCTATAACAAGCAAAATTCCCCAGCTGCTCACTCTGAATGGCAATAGAAAGAAAAGCTGCAAAGAAGGGACTGTAGCTGCTGCTACAGTGAAGGTAAAAAAATCAGCAGGTTGACTGAGTATTGGGGCACCTCCTCAGCTTTCAGGACAGAGGGATTTTAAAGGGTTGATAGTCTGCTGGGGAATCTGAAAGCTGAAATGATCCAAGGACCAGCAAGCAATGAAGGAATATTGAGTAAATGCAGTTTAATTGATGACTGGCTCAGGCTGTGCAAACAGAGGCCAAATTTGGCTGAAAGATGTGCAATTCCTTGCAGAGCAGAACAGCATTTAGAGCTATTGTTCCTGACAGAATAGTTAGGGAAAGGGAAAGAGGAAGGAAAAAAACCTGAGGGAATTGCATTATTGTAATCCTCCCAATGACTCTGAAGAACAAGGGATTATTCTCAAAATTTTCAGCGTTATCACACATTCTAGCGGCTGAGTGTACACGCATCACATCAGGTTGCCTCTGTAGTTCTGTCCTTTTCATTTATAAAAGATAAACCTGTAAAAGAGTTCCTCTGGTTTCACTTGGGTGTTTTTCAGCTTACCTAAGAGCTTGGAGATTCTGTAGTTCAAAGAAATACAGCAATCTGATTTTTATATTTTCTTTTTTTTAAAAAAAGACTAAAAAAATGGGGAACTTCCCATTTATTTCAAATGACATTTTTGCTGCCTTTAGTATTCTCCTGAATTTTCAAAATGTTTTCCTCTTCGAAGGTCACAGAGTCTGCTGGTCTCTGCAAGTTGTTAATAAGGACTACATTAAACCAATCCATCAGCCATGGCACTCAATCACAGTAAGTGAAACAGATGTTCTACCTGCAATATCTTCCCAGAAACAACTACAAAGAAACTTACTTCCTTTGAGTTTTAGTACTTGCATTTCTATCTGTTTTCCGTGACAGCTTTTTTGCACTTCTTGATTACTGATTGGCCACAGTATATTTGGAACTAAAGACTTTCACATTAACTGTTAATAACAAAGAAACCTGATCATGTTGATATATTCAGAGGCTAATAGGATGTTCAGTGCCTCCTTTTAGAAGACATCTATAACTGCAAAAGGCAGGACTAATTAAACAAAAACACTAACAAACACCAACAACAAAAAAATCCAAAACAATCCAACAAGAACAACAAAAATCAAACAAAAAGTAAAAACAAATCAACCCATGCCCCCCCCAAAATGGTGAGATCCTCAGTGAGAAATCAAGCTCTTTCAAACATAAAGGTATGAATACATCCTCATCAAATACTGAAAAATATGTTTTAAAGATCATTGATTGAATGTCTAAATATTGGTACTGTAAAATAGCAACACCTTTTGGTTTTAGACCTGCCCAACCTTGTCCAGTTTCACCTCAATCCATAAGCCCATCTTCGGAAAAAAAAGGCTGTCCAGCAGTGTAATCTTGAAAGAAATTTTTACCAGAACAGAGACAAAGGCAAATGAAATAGAAATATTATCATTCATTATCATCACCGCTAATGCCAGCCATGTCATTGGTAACTTTCCAAAAGCCATGAAATAAACCTTTACAGACTGGTCACCTACTTCATCATTTTTTTATCTTTAAAGACAGTTATTGGCAAAAAAATTATGGTGCTTTTGAGGTCACTGGTGCTCTTGGCTTACTTTCAGTTGAAAATTACTTATGTTTACATAAGAGTATAGTATAATTTACTAAAGCATAAATAACTGTGAGATTGATTTGCACAGAATCAATTCCTAGTTGAGGCTGGGAGGAATCACTGGAGATCATCTGGTCCAATGAAAAGTCAACCCTACTCAGGGAAGGGTCAATGAAAGCAGGTTGCAGAGCACCTTGTCCTGTCTTTGGTTTGGAACTGGAAAAGCCAGATCAGGTGACCTGTCAGAATATGCCACAACAAACACACAAGTTGTTTAAAATCTAGGCAGAGCACTGTTTCTCAGTTCAGAAAATGTTGGTAAGTATAACTTACATCTGTCCAACTGATGGAGAATGTTAGGTCAAGATAGTGTATTAACTACAGGCTTTCATCAGCTAATTTTGCTTCTTGGTCACTTCTCTACAGCACTGTGATATTAATATTGGCCTTGAAACTTGATATTACTTGGTCACATATTTTTGAGCCCATTCTCAGGCCACAAGGATCACCGAAAAGCTGCCAAAAACCCCCACTTTACTAAGAAAAAAAATTATTTACTCTCACTTAAATAAAAGTTTAATGAGAAATTATTGTACCAGAACTCCCTGAAAACTCTGAGGGTGGGATCTCAACCCTTAATTTGAGATGTCTGTAACCTGTGCCAAAATGTCTTCTGTAGATTTCAAAACATTTTGTAGAACGGGTAGGACTCTCCTTTTGTTCGGTTTAGAAAGATCAAGTCAAAACCCACATTGTTCTGGTTGGGCACTCAAGTACAGTTTTCAGCAAAAATAGCTGGATTTGCGGAAAGGCTGAATAACCTGAAGAAGGCTCTGTGTAGGCAGCACGGTTTCCAACTCCAGCACAGGTAAAATTGATGCAGACCTTCTCAGCCTATGCTTTGCTGCCACAGAGACTATAGCCTGGGTCTATCCTGGCTCTGTACTGGGGGATATGTAAGGGATATGGCAGATACATTATAGCTGAGAGATAAAGGGTAACTAGTCCTTTCGGAAAGGGCAATAGCTGCCATCCTATCACTTGTTCACAGTATCACAAGGCTATATCCTTTTCCAAGGCTCTCCTAGAGGCAAAACACAGAGGAAAACCTTATTCTTTTCTTGCCTCCATCTGCTGTGGCAGCACACAACTGTCTATCTTGCTGCCCCGGGAACTAACCCTCTCAGCAAGGCAATGAAAGAGAAACAAATCCCCTGTCAGTCAGTCCTGTCGGCTGCCAAGTGGACCATTCTACTACCCACAGATAAATCTACTGTGCCCACACTTTCCACATGTCTTGAAGGTCAAAGCTAGTGTAAACTAGATTAAAACAAAGGATCCGCCTATTTAAAATCTGGAAAACATAAACAGTTACAAACACTTCAAAGACTTAAGTGTCCCACCTCGTAACGAGCTCCAAAGCTTGCCTATGTTGATCGGAGTTATATTTTCTTCTCTCCCCTGGCTGATTTGCCTGGTTGACCTACTTTTATAACACTTTCCCTAAAGGTAACACAAAACCTTTCTGAGTTGCTTATACAACTTTTTGATCATATTTAATAAGCAGGACCTCTCTTTTGAAGGCTGTGTATAGCTGTTCACACTGGGAGAAATCCCAATAGCCCTTCATCGTCCAAGGGATTATTTGCATATTAGGTCAGGCAACAGATTTCAGCAGCTCAATCTCTTTGAGTTAAATACACAGAACTTGAACAAAAAGATGGGATATTTTTTTTATGTGTGTGATGTTTTTTCCACCATCAATAACATTAGTTCCATAAACACAGGGAACTAGGGACATCTGATAAGCTGCAGGCTGACTAAAAATGCTGAAAGGGCTGACAGGCATGGCAGAGGGCTTATGGAAGACCCAGGCACTTTCAGAGTACACCTGTTAATCTACGGCATCTGAGATAGTATTACACACTTGTATTAAGCAACTGAAGCACGCCTACTAATTTGCAATCTCATTTCTGGATGAGGGAAAAAAAATCAGTCATGTTTAAAAATGGCGATGACAACTCATCATTGTTTCTTTGTTTCATTTCCAGTGATTTTACAATTCTTAATCCTTCTTTATGACAGCAGAAAAAAAATACACTATTTCTAGTACTAGATAAAAAATGCTGCTCCCAGCACCACTGCGCAGAAACTGAGCTGAGCACTAGGAATGCTAAGGGACAGAAAGATAAGGCTGGGAAGACTCAGAGTGCCTCCCTGATGAATAGCTACTCTCCTCTACATGTTTGAACTCTCTACATAGGGCTCTGATATTTCTGCCTCAAAAATTTTGGAAATTAGGAGCTTAGTCACATAACAGTTTTGTTGTACTTATGCTGCAGAGGTAGGTAGTAAATGCACAACAAGCAGTTTGCATGGCATGTGGAGTTAGACATAAAATTTCATGCCTTGAATTTAACTTCTCTAAGAGTTATAGAAATTTGTCTATTTTTATACGTTCAGAGGACTAGGCAAGTCATTCATTGGAATTTCTCTAACTGGTTGGCTGAACTTCTAAAAAAATCCTTCTGCAAAGCTTCATGTTTCTTTCTGACCATCCAAAAATCCAACCCAGGAATGAGATAATACTCTCATGCATAGATATGTGGAAACAATAACACAAAACTTGTTGGAAACAGTGAAAACCTGAGTCTGTGGAAATAAATCGCATTTACAGTTAAGGTGATAGCACTTAGACTATTGATTTTAGCAAAATCAAAAACAGTGATGAAGAGTTTATTACATTTCATGATGCAACTTAGAGGAAAACCTTCACGTACAATGTTTCCTTATTGCTTTGTGTGTCTGGATCCAATGTATAAACCTTGTGTATGTAAATACACACAAAGACACTTATAAAAAAAAATCTATTTTACATTCACTTGCTTTCAGATTTTATTACAAATACAAAATGCAGAACATATTCAGTGGCAGATTTGTAGTTACCTGCAAATAATTTTCCAGAAAACCTGGGGTTACTTTACCATATACGAGGTCTGAAAACAACTCATTTGGGCTGAGTCATGCTCTGCTACTGATAGTGCAAAAAATTTATAATATGACATGAAATATATTAAGTGGGAGGGCTGTACAGGTGCAGTTGCATTTAACGCATAAAGAAAATGTGAAGACATACATAATCCTATGCCAATTCAGCACCTAAAAATTGTCACTAAAAATTTTGCCCGTGTTCTAACATCCATTTCCCTTCCCAGCTTTAAGAGTGATTATATAGAATTGCACTTTTTAAGCAACTTTTAGTATATTGCTTTTACAAAATCACATTAATTACATGGGTAAAAGTAATATTCCTATAGAAAGAGATGACGTTGATGTTTTAGTTAAAATTCATCTCAGCACATTTTAGGCATTTAGGCAAATTTAACCAATATCTGGACATTCTCTGTTCATCCTTTAGTCAGTGGAGAAAGATATGATCCATCACAGTGTTACAAGCTACCCTCTGGAGGTACTTATTCCCTTCCATTAATTGTTTAGGGAGTCTACAATTAACTATTTCAGACTTAAATATTTATCTAATTTGGAACAGTCTTTGTGTCTCAAACGGCCCAAATTGTCTTTTTCTGGTACAACTGATCATTAATATACAGTAAATATTGATAGTACATCGATACATTTTTTAATGTACAGTTGTTATGGTTCTGTCCTGTGGCCTTGTTGCCATACTAAAAGACTTTTGACAAGATTTACAGTTACGAAGTGGTGACGGATATGGTAGTGATGGGAAAGCAAAGCAGAAAGCAAGCAAACAGCACTTTTTTATCAAATTTTTCTTTTTATTTGATGTGAGTAGTCATTTGGACTACCAGCAATAAGACACAGGCAGTTTTCTACCTGGCAGCAAGGTATCTAAGTACTAGGTAAACGCAGACCAAGTCAAAACAGTTAATGGAGTATAGAGTTGTTCACTGACCCCAAAACAGGCTGTACGAGGAGCTTTAGCACTTGAGGTAGGGCGTCAGATTCTAGGGTTGAATGTTTGAAAGAAGAGTGACAGAATCTTGCCTGTAGCAAAAGTCCTTGTTCTGTTATGGACTAAGTCCTTGTATTTCTGCGCTCAGGAGATACTAGAAATTCTCTCTTAGTGAATTGTTTGGAACACAAACACCTGTGTAGTAGTAAGGGAAACAGGTTTAAAACAGGTGACCTACTCAACAGATCTGATATTCTTCTGAGGCATTTACGCCCCTCTGGTTTATTTCTTTTATCTGCTCCACTCTCCTATGCTGAAAGGTCTGAAACCAAAAAAAAAAAAAAAATTGACATAATATGAAAGCTGGTGTAATTCAACACTGAATCTAGATAAAAGTGAAAAAAGATAGAGTTCAAAATGCCATGAAAAAAATCAAAAGTTGCACCACAGAATATTCCAAACCTTTACCAAGTCAGGAAATGTAGTTTAGAAAGAAACCAAGGGAGGCTGAGGAAAGTCTGTGATCAGAAAAGATTTTGATAAGTGCATTGCTGTTGTCTATACTAATAAAAAATAAATTTGTTAACTATGTTAATATAATCTGTACATAGGGAAATTTATACCTAGAACCTGAGGAACAGTTTCCTTTTTTGGAGAGAACTTAAAGAATGAGTTTTGCTTGAAAGAAAGACAGGAGGTTTTTCTTACACAAGGTAAAACACAGTAAAGAATGTTGAAAGTCAGAGCTTTTATTAGGTTTTGATTGCATGTGACAAATGGAATATAGCTATTGTATTTTAAAAGGAATCAGCCATTCCAATAGCCCATTGACTTTCAGGTTTAACAGCAGAGGACAATTCACACCATAAAAGCATTATCTTCATTTGCATTGTGAGGTAATAACAGATGAGGTTCTTGCCAGCCAGCTTCTTGCAACACACTGAATGAAGCATAGAATTGATTTAGTATACCCAGCAAAATTAAGTGGGCATCTTGCGATGCCTGAATTAATTGCAGGATGTATTTTTGTTTATTGCTTCCGAGGGAAATTTCAGTGGCTGTCATTAAATGCACGGATGGATGGATGGGTGAGTGAATGATTTATGGTACAGCAATCAAATATAGCCAATTAGTTTTCCATTTCTTCTAGGCATATTGCTCTATTAAGAATCAGAAACATAGTAATAACAAACAAACTTAAAAAAGCCATCCATATTTGCTTTCCAGGGTGAAATTCAGCCCTGTGAATGTGCATAGAAAACACCCTTCCGCATTTCTCCTTCCTTTCTACAAACACTTGTATTCATTAACACGTTTTTGACATTTACAATCAGGACAGATTTTCAAAAGTGTTTGCTTTTAGAACTGCAAAATAAGAAATCTAATTCTGCAAAATGCTTGTTCATATTGGTCATTCATAGCAAACGCCACCCTCTTCTGAAAAACTAGCCCAGCTGCCCACTCATGTTTAAGAGGAACTTTCTGGAATCAACAATAGGGGGAAATAGAATAATAATTACATTATCCTGCTTCAAAACCTTCTTTAAAATTAGTAACAAAAATGAATAGATAAAAATAGTGAGTAAATGTGTCTGGTCAATAACCAGAAAAAGGCTAAGCTCTTTTGTCCTTTATGTCCTAGTAAGGTTCAACAGTGGTAAGTGGGTGCAATTTATACAGTGCCTACGAGAAGTAAGTCAAGGATATTTATTTGTATTCACTACAGACCACAGCACTGTTTGAGAATTTTCTTTACCACATAGTCAAACAGAATAAGAACATTTCTACAAAAAGGAGGCAATTGATGATTTGGGACAAACCCCTCATCCTAGTTAGTATCTGTTGCCTCATAGCCTCTTGTTTCCTACTGTCTCGGTTTATATAGAGAAGAATGACAGTTTTAAGCTGACAGAGCGGATATTTAGATTAGATATTAGGAAGATATGTCATACTGTGAGGGTGGTGAGGCACTGTCACAGACTGCCCAGAGAAGTCATGGCTGCCCCATCTCTGGAAGCATTCAAGGCCAGGCTGAGTGTCGCTTTGAGCAACCTAATCCAGTGGAAGGTGTCCCTGTCCATGGCAGGGGGGTTGAAACTGGATGGTTCATAACATCCCTTCCAACTCAAACCATTCTATGATTCTGTGATACTCATCTCTTAGCTAATACCCAAAGGATTATTTTCACACACCAAAGACAACTTTTGGCCCCATCTTGGCACCATGGTGAGTCAGAGGAGTCATAATCCGTTAATTTGCTCTCTACAGCCCAATTTCTATATCTTCATGTGCCCAGACTAGAATTTAGTTGAAAATCTGGTTACAGGCTGCTGCTGAAACTGCCGCTTGAAACTTCAGCTTGCCTTTATGTTTTTGTTTTAACCTAACCTTGCACCTATTTCTAGTTTCTAAAGTTCACTATAACTTTAAAAATGTTCACTTTCTCAACAAAGGTAAGCCTCCCCCTGAGTTCAGACATACTTCTCTTGAAAAAAAGCTTTCCTTCCTCACAGCAGTTTCCCCCTTCCACTTTACAATCACCTACTATCAGGCTTCACTAAGGACTTACCAGCATATTCATTCCCAGAAAGTGTCTTCAGTCTGCCTGAGTTTCTCATATTTATGGCCTTTAAAAGTAATCTATATCTCTTTCTCAGAGCTGGTAGTCTTGATTTACATTATTTTAACTTTCATTTTTTGATTCTTTTATAAACTCCAAGTAAATCCTACAATTTGTCGTGTGATTTGCTTTCACGTGAAAAGCTTTCACATACTTTCACATGGAAATCATGTGATTTTTGCTTTTCTTTCCATGTGATTTTCTATATTTAAGGTGAATACCTTAAATAGAGCTGTGTGAGAGGGTATAAATACAGCTACTTAGACTTCACCATCCCTAAATTACGTATATACAGCTTTGTCCACATTTTAAATAAGAGATTTCTAGAGCATAGCACATATGTGCAGAATCAACTCAATTCATGGTCTTGTTTTAGTACAGGATTGTAAACAACAAATAACTCATACTGGTATAAAACTGATGTAGCTGAAGCATTAGTAGCATGAGAAACATTTTATTTTCTCCGAAGCTAGACCTAGTAAGTTGCAACCCAATGCATCAAGTTCCTTAATCAATTCTGCATTGACTCACCAGTCAAAACATTTCCTTTGAAAGTCATTTATGTTTAAATTGATTCATTTTATTAGATCCCTTTCTGAACTATTCCTAAATGTCTCTAAGGATATGGCTTGTTTATAAATATTCATTTAATAACTGGGATGATTAACTGGCATAGAGCTTTTGCATCTGTTGCATTGGGAGGTTTTACATATTTTCTTTTGCTGCTAATTGATGTCTCCTAAGCCCGTTGTTGGTGATTTTTGCAGACCAACAAAGCAATGGAAACTTCTTGGTTGGCGGTCTAGACATTCTCATGGAAATTCTTTTGGACAAGAGCCATCTTGAACAAATACTTAATCAAATGATGCTTGTGCTTAAAAATCTGTGAAACATTTAGGGTGGCTGAACACTACTCATGACTTTCCGAATATTTCAATTAACACCATAGCCAGATTAATTACCATGAAACAAGCTCAGCATCAGATTTGCACCAATTGCCAAGCTATGTGTTTTCCAGTTCAACCTTCTGTGTTTGGATGGAAACATGATGATAATAAGGCACTATAGTTCCTTCCCTGTCATATAACAGGAGTGGAGGAGGAGTGTAGCTCTGTGGTCCTGTCTGGTAAATCTGTGACTACTCTTGCTGAGAGATAACAAAAGCCAAGTTTTAAGTGCATCTGCTTGGGACAGTTAAGTTTCAGCTATAGTGCCAGGAATTAATTGGAGCATAATCATAAGAGCATCCAGCTTGTGTCTTGATGTAAGTAAAGACATACAAAGCTATATTTGTGTTCCAGATACTTCCACGTGCAATGTGAGGAGGTGACTGAACTGAAATCTGTGCTGTGTTTGCCCAGAAATAAAATTAATTTGACACATGATGGTGGTGGTAGTTTGTCTGGCCATGTCAGGAGTCCTGTAAGATGTCATGACCTTTTGTTTTAATATGTATCCAGATAAAATACAACCAACATTCTTTTAAAATATAACCAAAGCTTTATTTTAGTTAAAAGGTAGTAAAGTTCCTTTTAGATTAGAAAAGCAACCAGTCTTCTATGAAATACGAAAGCTACAGAGGAAAGGTGTAGCCTGTGTATGAAAGAGTTGCAGTTGGGAAGTAAAACCTAGAGAGAAATCCTCTTTAAAATAGGACTCTTGAAACTCACCCGCATCCTCCATCTCAGGCATTGCCTTTTGTACTGTCTACTGTATCAAATGCCAGCTGTGGGCTTCACTTTTCAGTTAACAGATAATTTTCTTGAAAGTGGAAAGAAGCAATAAGATCTTTACTTCAGAAATGCCAGTCTTTAAAGCTAAGAGATCCCTTGTTCCACAAGGGAACTGTAGAACTCATCCTCTTTATCCTGCCAGTGAAGGCAGGTAGTTGTAGAGGACGACTCTGCTTTGAGTTGGGCTGAATCATACTCTAGTTCTGCCTGGTTTTCTCTGTTGTCCATATAGTGAGTCTAAAGCAGAGGGTTTAGATATGGGGCTCTCTAAAATTAGGTAAATAGGAATAGGAGAAAGCTGTTTTTTTGCAAAAGTGGACAAAAACCCCAAAGAAAATACAGCCATGAAAAATTTCTGGCTTCTTTTGGAAAGACACAGAAAAAAACACCCGAAAACTTCCCTTTATAACCAGATAGAAAGGAGCCTTTTTTCAACTTGGTTCTAATTCTGACAAAAACGTTAGAGTGTGAAGAGTCTGAAGTAGATATTGACTTGATCTACTAAGGTCTGTTTACAAAAAACATCTTCTAGTGATCAATGACTATGCCCTCTGGAACTACAATATCAATTCTGACCTTGAATAGCGGATCAAACACTTGATTTTTATCAGGAATAAAGAAAAGGACGAATTCTTGATTTAGCAGGTAGAAATTTTCTCATTGACAAATGAATATAACACAATGCTAACACATGGGTTGGTAGTTGTAGTACTTCATAATCTTTTATTTGGAAAATAATAGAATAAGAGAAGAAAAAGTGAACTCGGAGTGTAAAAATGCCAAATATCTCCCATAGAACCCCTAAACAACTTGTATATTCAGTCTCTCCATTTATTTACTAGCTCTACCACATCTGAGGAGCTAGACTCACCCCTGCTTGCCACCTTTGCCCCTTAGATCGTTTGGCTTCAATTCATGTCCTTTTTCTCAACCGCTGTTTCTCTGACCCTACTGTTGACTCGAAGATACTACATGGGAATGGGCCATGTTCTGGGTGCTGCATAAAACCAGAATAAAAACAGTCCACACTCCAGATTTATATACATAAAGTCAGCAAGCAGCCTCAAAACCACACCTGTCATATCCCTCGTCCCTGCTTCAGTTCATTTTTACCACTAACAATGGGAGCTACAGTGTGATCGTTTTAGCCAGGCTTCTGAGGCCATATCTAAGATATATTATTATATGGCAAGAATTATTCCATGGCTGTCATTTAGATGTGACAGACTGCAGCATATGCGTGTTTTTTTTTTCCCCTCTGTTGAGCAAGATTTTGCTAATGTCTGCAACTTATTTAACGTATTAGTGATCAAGCCAGTATTTCTGCTAAAATAATCACCTAAGCATAGAAACATCAGTGTGAAAAATTCCTGTGCCTACATAACTGCATGACAACCTCTAATATGAATCCATACCCCTCTGATGCTGGAACCAGGTGTATTGCTAACAAGCTGCAGTGGAGACATGAGGAAATTAATTACAAGACCCTTGAGAATTGTTCAGAATTAATCTTAAATACACTAGTGAATCTGCCATATTTTAGTAATTTACCTTTTTTTTGGATTCAGAACTGGCAATAAAAAAACTCACCTCTTATCTCACACCAAAGCGGTCCCTATCTTTGAACATGATTGGCAAAAAAAACTATACACGAAGGGAAGAAAGACGAAACCTTAAAAAGGAGAACACATAACAGGCCATGAGATTAGGAGATGAGTGCTCTGGGAAGAAAAAGGCAAACATGGAGTTGTGATAGGGAGAGAAGAAGCTGAAATCTAATTTTGGCTAGATGGAGACATGCCTGGAGTTATACGGTTTGAATCAGTGGGACATTTGCATCACACTAGAGATCTTACCCTGGGGAAAGACTCGGTGCTACTGAGTTTAAGAAGAAGGCTGAATGAACAAGGATTCAAGCTCCACCACACTGCAAACCTGAGTTGATTTGCTGATAACCTAATAACCAATTCCAGCTGTAAAACATCTTTTTTTAATTCTCGTACCCCTCAGCACATTGCTGATTTACCTCCTGTGGGATAGATAAGAGGGGTATTACCAGATTCAAGAGGTGAAATAGCTGCAGATCTTACATATTCTCCCGTTTGGTCCCACCTTGACTGTTGTATGCTCGATTGCCCCTCTGCGGGGGAGTCTGAGGATCCTGTTTCCTTGAAGAACATTAATGCACGGAGTGCCATGGAGTACACCTACCCTGCAGAGAGCACCGCTGTGTAAAGGCATTCCTGCTGGTTTTAAACTAGGTAAGCGTGTGTGTCACTGCTCAGCGTTCAGCCTGGCACACAGCATGGTCTGAGAGATGATGAATCTTCCTTCACTGAGCTACATGTTCAAGCAAAGGAATCAGGAGAAGCCAGGGAGAGCCATGCCTCTAATTGATTTAAATTTGTGTGCCCCTTTCCCTGAAGCATCCGACAGCCTCCATGTGTGTGCTTAGGTGTCTCTGCTTGCCAGGTACACTTTTGGAATCTGGCTACAGTGAAAGCACAGGTTTTCTGCACATCCCACATTCTCTGGGATGCTGTTCTCTCCATTTGCTTGAGATTAGCTGGGATTTGTCTCCTACCAGAGGTGAGATTCATCTCAACAAGTTTGTGTGCCTAAAAGCTAGAATCTCATTTTTGTTATCATCAGAGTTCCTTCTACATTTAATAGAGACGACATGATTCAACTTACCTATCTTGGACATTATTGTGGTGATACGATAAACCAGTCTCTGGTGATATGATAAGCCAGGTTTTTGTCTCAGTTAACTAGTGATCATTGACTGGCACAATCTAAACACAGCCTGTAGAGAGCAGAAGTTAGGTGGGGTATTTCATATGTACATGACAAATAATCTAAATATTCCTGCTGTTCATCTCCATGAAAACATGCTCAAGTCAATGGAGCTTAGAAGTTCAAAGGAAAATAGTAGCTCATGGTTTTGTGAGCTACCACTCTGCTAAGGAATTTCTCTCTTGTCACCTTCTCCTGCTAACAAGCTTTGACCATATTGCCCAATTTAGGAAAAAAAAAACCTAACAACCTTCAATATAATTTAACTGGACATAGGTAGATAATCACAAATGCAACCCTAAGTATAATTAGCTTTTTCCTCCAGCTGATATGCAGAAATAGGAAGTCTTTGTGTCTAGTCCAGGCAATGTGTGCAGTTTACTGCATCGAATTAATTCAAAATGACACCGTCTTCAGGATCTTTGTAAAAATCTTCCTTGTTGTCTGAGGAACCTTTATATGCAGTATTTTTCTGTAAATTGTAGTCTTTGGCTCAGTAAGTCTGTGCAAATCCCTGAAGAGATACAGAGCTACTGAGGCACATCACTTTGCACTATCCAGCAAGTTTTTTAACAAACTGAAAATACCTATGGAAATCTTCCTGATGCTCCTTTCTACAGCTACCTTTAAAGTTTTTCTCTATTTAAGTTACAGAAAACAGAAATAACATCCAGTAACTGGCTATTGTTTGTTTGTTTTCTCCACAGTCATTTCTGTTCATTGGAGGACCAGTTCAAAATTTATTTAATCTAAAAATCTGTGATTATAAAAACAATCGCAGTTCATTTAAGACAATATTCCATAAAGCTGTTTGTAAGATGGAACAATGAACAATTTTGAACAATGGCACTCAAGAAAGTGGGTACCTGTTTTGTTACTCTTTAAATATCAAATTTTACTATCTGATGACCATGTGAAATCTTTGGAGGCTGTTGCAATAACAGTGAGTTATTTCTCCTTATATTTTTTACTACATTTAGTATTGAATTCAATTTATAATCTGATGATACTTGCTAAAGATATCATTTTGAGAGTATGCATGTAGAATATAAATATGCTTTTGAAAGGAAGATACCAATTTTTTAAAATTTCAAATGATTAAGATAAACTCTGTATTTTTATCTTTGTAGACCTCACTGATGACTGACTGTCTGAGCTGATTATGTCTGTATGCATTAAGTCTGCTTTGCAATCAGTGGGCATTAGGTATGTTACCCAATGTTTGAAACTGTGAAGGCATAAAGAGATATCAGAAGCCTGAAAACTGAAAATTTAATCTCTAAAGTAGCTTTACTTTCTGGTAGGTTGGTTTCCATAGCAACTTGAAGCCACATTATCATTTGATCAGCTCTTGATAAGAAAGCAAAAAAATATTTCAGTCCAGGAAAAAAATATGTTTTTAATGGCTTCAGTGAAACATCCCATGGTGTCTTGGTACTATCACCATCGCATCCAGGTAGTGTGCATGTATCCTGAAAAATCAGTTACGCTTCCGAAGTTTTGAAATATGTAACAGAGGAAAGAAGGTGGGATAAGACCTAGAAAAGCTATCTTTTACAAAGAACCAATACTGAAGCGAGGCGCCAGGGCCAACTTCCAGCAGAACACATGCAGTTGTATCCTAAGGTGCTGTAACAGACACCATGAGATAAGATTGGAAGGGATGTTGCAGAAGATCAGATATGCAGCGCTCAAGAGACAGCTTCCATTTCTAATTTTCAGTGAAATAATTGTTCTTTTGAGCTGAGAGCTGTTGGGCAGGTCTATTCAAAATGAAGCTGTACATTTACGTCTCATTTTACCAGATATTAAGGGAATAGAGTTCTTTTATATGTAAATTGAATTTCAAGAAACGCACAAAACCCAATAAAGTTAAAATACATTAGAAAATTTTTCTTTCTCCTCTTAAAGCTTTTTAATTTTTGATCAGGTCTGGAGAGTCAGATTAATTCAATACTAAGTGCTATGTCAAAAAAAATCCTTTCCCTTAGGAAAGCTCTGAGTCAGGTTCTGTAAATACTTCCTCAAACTGAGACTGTTTTCTAACGTTCAAACTTTGCAGTGAAAAGGATACTTTAAATTCAGAAAGAAGCACCCACAGCAATCAGATAATTGTGCAGAACATTTTGTTCCTAAGTTCTTAGTTTTCCAATCTACATCACGTGAAGTACACCACTCTGAGAAATTTCTGGAATATTTCAACCAGGACAACGTGGACAGACAGTGCAAAATCTTGATCTTCAAAAGGGTCCAGGCCATAAGGTCGATTGTATGGCATCACAGATGTATCATTGTACTTGTTCAGAACTTCATCTATAGTTTTCAACCATTTATCAATGAGGGAAAAATCCTGGCAAATCGCTATTGTGCATGCTCATTCTCTCTTAATTTTTTGCCATCTCTTTTTCTCCTAAATGCTGACAAGGCTTAATTCATGAAACAGATAATCATCAAAGCTTTGCTAAATGCATGGCAGTTGTAATGGTTATTTACCACATTTTACTTTTCAATTCAGATGAGCAGTTCTAGAGCTAATCTCTGTTTGTTACAATTACCATGAACTACGATTTCCTAAGTATTCACTTGTGATGTGATCTACATACACAGTGATTTGCTATAAATGTTGAACTTCTGCGAGTGTCACCAGAATCCTTTTTCTAAACCTGCAATAGACAAATAATACATAAAACAGTGGCTGAAAATCTAAAATCAACAGCAACCATTAAAAACATCCCTTTCTCAGAGAAGAATATCTGCTAATATAATAAATTTCACTTGATTGTGCCTTTGCACAAAGCACGGATGAAGGGATTCTTATCCAGTTATGGAGAAAGCATCAGACATTCAGTCCTCAATTTCCTCTTAAGACAGGTCAGTTAGGTGCCTAGCTTTTCTTTAGAACATGGGTTGTGTATAGATACATCTGGTCCATTCCAGTTGCATGAAAATCTCAAAATACATATTAACTCTCATTAAAGCTGGTTCATGGTGTGTGTAGGGTTTCTCTATTTACTTTCTTGTTTCCAATCCCGAGACACCAGTGTAAGAATTCATTCCCTGAATACAAAATTGACAATTGTGCCTGGCTAGATTGTGGTCTGCATAAGCAGACGTAAAGCCTAATTCAGCAGAATCTGCAGAATATCTATTCTGCATTTCACAAAACATTGTATCCCAGGATGTTAGGAGGCCCGATGCAATGTCCTGCCAAACTAATAGAACGTTGTCCATTGACTAAAATTTGGATCAAGCCCAGGGGCAAAATATGACTGCAAGCCAAATATATTTCCTCCTTTCCCTTCTCCATCTCCTTCCCACCCTGCTACACAAGACTAGGGCATTATTCACTTGGCACGGAAAGCGTGAAATATGATGTGAAAGAAATAAGACAAGACCATCTTGCATAAAAATCCAGCTATGTTTACTATACTTGTAGCCCATCTTTCACAACGATTCTTTCTTCCGTTAGATCTGGCAAAAGACAGACCTGTGTATGCAAAGCATCTTTTCATTCTCTCCTCTTTCCCTCAGCTTCTGTCAAACAGCATATTGAAGCTCAGCTAATGCACCAAAAGGAGTCCTTTAAAGTATTAACTCTTACCTTGGTCATTTCTCATCAGAGCTGAAAAGTGTGTTATTTAAACTGCTATCAAACATAATTTTAATACATACAGTCACCGAGCAGGCCTTCTAATCAGTGTTTAAGTAATAAAAGACACCAGCAGTTACGGACCATATGACCATGACTCATCTGTGTGTGCTGAGTAAACAAAACTGATAACAATCATATCATCTTCAGCATTCTTGGAGATAACGTGTTACTCAGACTTCAATAAATGGGTTAAAGCATTACTTTTTGTGAGTTTATGGGACCTGAAGCCATTAAGAATAAATTACTTTTTTAATTAAAGATTTTTTATTACCTAATGAATGAATTTAAAATGTAAACTGCTGATTGAAAAAGGCAAATGGACGTCAGCCAAGATAGTGAAGAATTTCAGCATATAAGGAAAAAATTAATGAGAGACAGCCACACATTTCATTGACCTTTTACAGTTTGAACAGGTAGTTAGCATGTTTAAAGAGAATGGTACATTAACATAATCTGAATTATAATTATTAAAATGCTACTCCAGGTATAATTAGTATTTAATTATCATTAATGTTATGTCTTAATTTTCATCCTAGACAGATTTCATCTAGAGTTATTTCTCTCCTGCCTCCATGAACTGCAGATTCTGTGTCAACTAACAATGACAGTCATCTCATAAATTAAAGATCTTTAAGTCACAGAGAGCTCCTCCAGAAATTTCTTCCTCAATTCCATCTACTTTGGCTGCACTGCTCTGTGATCCTGTGATCTTGAACAACCCCATACTGATGGTTCATCTAAGGTTCCTCCTGTTCCAGAGGAGCTTTGTCTCTGCTTTGACTCTAAAGGAAGCAGCAGAGATGGAACACAGGAAAAGACATACTGGATCTGGTCAAGGTCCATGCATCAAAAGAGCCTCTTTCCAGCAGTGACCTGTAGCAAAAGTCTAGGCAAAAGCTGGTTACTGGGAATAAACTCAAGATTACTTCTCCAAAACATCCTCTTACCCTCCAGCAGTCCTCCTTTTAGAGACACCCTGTGCAACTAGTTTTGTTCTCTAATCATTAACTAAAAAATTACCATGTTTACTATCCCTTAGATATTTTTCTTCCATTAAAAGACTTATGGACACTATTATTATGCATGGAATTTTTTTGACAGAGATTTCCACTGTTAAATCCTATGTTATGTGCAGAAGCATCTTCTCTACTCTCCAGATGGCTTTTGTTAACTCTCCCTTTTGTCTTGATATTCAGCTCATGTTCTCAGCTTCCAGCACACATGTAGTACCACACTCGTAGCATCTTACAAAGTGGCTGCAAGAACATGTATTAACAACCCATGACTTTCAGGCCACAGCAGTTATAGTTTATGCATTTCTGTTGAGAAGCCAGAATTTTAGCCTTTAGCCCTAACAACCCAACCAAACACTTTGTGATTGATAAGACCTGCATCCGTGCCAGGAACTGGAAGTGTCAGAAATATAAAGGTGGCTATAGACCTGTTCTCTGCCCCTGTATCTCACTGCCACCGCTGTATTCAGCAAGACCAACTAAACTTTAGCCCCTTCCTAGACAAGACATTCCATAAAAGTCACACATCATTAAAATTTGCACTTTTCTCATGACCCATGGCAACCTCAATTTTGCAACCGTCAGAGGAGCTTGCAGAATGGCTTATCTGTTTCTGCAAAATTCTAGGAGACATTGAACATCCTAATTGTGTTTTATATAAAATGAGACACACTTATCAAACTTTCATGTGATTTTGGATGTCTTTTTTTTTTTTCTGGGAGGAGCAATAACTTGTCCAGTTTAATGTGACTGCATATTTTAATTTAGAGCAAAAATCTCCTAGAGCTTGGGAAATTTACTTTCTTATATAAGTATTATAAATCAAAACACTAATAAATAAATATTGGATATACTAGGCATGCAGCAAGTCTGCAAATCACTTTTGTAAGTGCACTGTAAACCTTACCTCGGCAAGGTTGTACAGGTGAAGTGTCACAAAGATTTGCAGGAAAAAAAAAGTATGCTGGCATGCACAGAATTTTAGATTTAAATTTCCATATTACAGTGCTCTCAGTAGTCAGTTTTGTAGAGTGACCTCATGGTGAATAAGATAAACTTTACCCTCATCTACCTTAGAGGAGTGAGGCCTTCAAATCGGGAGTATTTTTATCTCTACAGTTACAATGAAACTGTCCCTGAAAGGCAAGTTCAATTTTGGGCTTATCAGTTCGAAAGGGATGTGGAGGGAGAGGTTAAAGCAGATGATAAGGAGGCTTGGGCATGTGACCTACCTGGCATGTCATCTGGTGAGGAGAACACCAAGGAGGTGATCTAACATCAACATAAGCAGCTTGAAGGGTGGCTGCAAAGAAAGAAATCCCAAACTTTTCTTGCTCCTAACACTGGCAATGGCCCCAGGCTGAATCCTTGGAGATTCATCTTGGACAGTGGGAAAGTCCTTTCTACCACATGGTGTTGCAGCATGGAACAGGTTTCCCAGAGATGGCTGTCAGTCTCCACTCTTGATGATTTCTGGACCTATTCAAGACAAAGCCATGGCTGACCTGATCTTCTAGTGGTGCTGGTCTTGCTTTAAACAAAAGGCTGGACTTTATGACCTCTGGAATTCTCTTCTGACCAGAATCTCTATCATTTTATGATGGTTTCCACAATTTCTTATCTAAGGCAGTTATATGGTCGTGCATCTACAGTGCATTTAGCATGAAGTTGTTAGTTCTGCACAGTGCTTTGCTGTAATGCATGAAAGCAGTGGGTGGTGAAAGACCAGCTCGCAGGTCTTTTTAACACACTGCTTTACTGGAGGTATAAACTGCAAGATTATACTTTTCCTCTATCTCCAGACTCAGACCATTCCTAACCACCACCAGACAGATGTGCCGTTTTTAGTTCCTTGGAAATTGCCTTATGGTATATAGAGGCGTCTGCAAACAAATTATGAGCTGCGCTTTCCTTTGGGGGATATAATGGTTATTGCTAATATTTACCTTATAAACAGTTGAGTGGAGAGCCACATAAATTCTGTGCAATTTACAAGACAAAGTAAATAGAATTTGCAGGTGCACTTTAATTTACTGATGGAAAAAAAAATATTACACTCAAATAATTTGTTTCTTAGCAAGCAAAGCAAAGTTAGAAAATAGGAGCCATGGTTACACTGCCACTTAGTTATTTCTCTTTGTATATTTCTTCAGCACAGAGCAGAGAGGATGCATTTTTTTTTTTTTGTAGGAATTGATGGGACATGACAACAGGACACAACAGTCGCAGCCTGGTCAGCTTTGATGAGACAGTGGATAACTAATGACTTGATTCTACAGAAACTAAAGGTATAGGAGGAAAGCCTGGGAAAAAAATAAAAGGAAAAAAAGTGTACTCAACATACTCTGAAAGCTTTGTAATTTTTCCCAATAACAGCTGAAACTTAAACTGATGTTACTGAGACACTCACTCCTAAAACCACAAGAAACTAGAATTTATAGAGGAGAACCTCTAATGATTTGCCTTTAGAGTTCCCCACACTTGTCTATCAAACCAGCAGTATTCAGGAAGCCTCTGTGGGGCATTGTTTCCAACATCAATAAATTAATCAGGAAAGAACCTCTGGATATTGCAGCTGTTATTTTTCAAGCCGGAGGCCTTGTATAATCAATCCACAAACTCCTCTGGCCAGACAAGCTGAGCTGAATGGACAAATGCCAGGTGATATGAGACTGTCTGAGTTATTATAAAGGCTAAGATGTCCCATTTGCATCCTAGACTTTTTATTCTTCTATAAAAAGAAATCTACCAGTACATCTGTTCATCTTTGTAATATACTCTTAGGGCTATGAAACAGAGAATGTATCTGAATTAAATAAAGCGGAGAAGAACATTTATTTTTATTAAATAAAAATACCTATGAGGCTCTTTTTCTATGTCCTTTTTTTATTATTTCCTCAAGTTCTATGCCATTTGAGTAATTCTTAAGGATGCACAGGGAAGTTGCTGGAGTAAAAAAACTTCACACATAGACAAGTTCAAGTCAGTTTGACTGAACAAACAGACTGTTCCGTTTCTGTTAACAAACAGAAAATTACCCAGGTTTATGAATATACCTTGAACTTTAATTAACCACAATATCCAGCAGTCCTACAAAAAACAGAAAAGAAAGTAACCAATGGCTTTCAATAGATCTGTGTATCTATACAGAGACCTGTATAAAATTGCATAGGATTACAACATTGTCAGTTGAGCTGACACAATAATTTTTTTTTCAAAGGGTCATTTTTTACCTCTTTAAGCTAAAAGGTAAAAATGAAATAATGGAATGACCACTAAGTGAGCACAAAATTATATTACCCCAAAACCTGTACTTAGAGACAGAACTAGTTCTTATGAGGGAAATATGCAGAAGATATACTGCAATATTAACACTAAAGCCAGTACGAATTTCCAGTTTTGCCATAATTAGACCCATATCTTAGTCAGTAGATTAACAATTTGTTCACAAAACAGCATAATTACTGCAGACTTGATGTAGCCTTTAGACTAAGCTGAATTTAAGCTGCTTAGTCCAAAAAATGGACAACTAGTGAAATAATAGAGAGATTGAGGGGTTGTGAATCTTAAGTTATTTCAAATGTGTGTAGTAGAGATGATTAATGCTGACCAAGTTTTTTACATTCTCACTGTGGTTATGGCTACAAAGAAATCTTCTGATCTCTCTCGTACCTGTCTCAATTGTGTCTCTGGTGCTGAACCTAAGGGTCGTGTAGCCTCAGGACAAATCAGTCCAGCAAGCTGAAAAACTAATGGGAAACTAAACCATTCTTCCCAAAATACAGTCTTTTCGCCTCCTTCAGGTGGACTCGTTGATGAGCAGCCTGCAGTCTTAAAATATTACTGCTTTCTGCAGCAATGTGATAGCTAAGGTTGATGCTAATTGCTCAATCACAAAGTTACATACAAGAAAAAAGAGACCATGCAGCTGTGAGAAGATCCCATCACAGCCAAAAGAAAATAAAGCTTTCAGCAGCAGCCAGTAGCCCAAACTAACTCTACGCTAGGCATGAGATCACAATATATTTTTTTAAGGGCAATTAGTTATATTTCAGATGCCCAAAATTTGGCAAGTCCACAGATCTGGCTGATAATGGGCTCAGAAGTGAGAATTGTGATTCCCTTCTGACCCTTAGTCTTTTATTTCTTCTCACAGGGACCAAGGTAAAGGCAAATAAGCAGTCTTTCTATCCGAAGAAAGTCAGACAAAGGAGCTGCAAAATGCTCTGACTTCTCATAATTTATATGTAATTATGGGTTACAAACATTTTAGAACAAAAACATTTGTATTTTTGTGAACCACCTCATGAATGTATCTGGGACTGTGCTATAATAGACTGAACTTCTGGAAAGAGCCAAACAAAGCTGCTGCTGATTATCAGAACTAATTTAACAACCCAGACTTCACTCTTTGACGTTCTTCTGTTCCCTGATGAAAATCAACAAATTGACCTTACCCTACCACCATCCAATCTGAATTGCAAAATTTCCTTTTCTTCCAAATGTTTCAGTCTTTCTGCATAGTTCCAACACTGCTTGTTTAAGAGAAACTAGTTCTCCCTGGAGATACAAGTGGATCGTATTAAAAAGTGCACTGATTATGTGGGATCAGAATTTTATTATACCAGCCTACTTGCTAAAAAGAAGGGCATGCAATAAAGAAGCTGGAATAAGGTATAAGGAATAGCATGAGTAATTTCAATAACATCCATTTTAATAAAAACAGCTAAATATGTCAGTATGCCATAAAAATACATATAGCATTGAAGTATACAGAATCAGGAGCAATTATTTAAAGAGAAACAGTACTGGAACTCATTTTAGTCTGAAAGTCTCATTCATTACAGCAGGTAATATAAAAGTCTAACAGACTTGTTCAGTTATAGGTTTCTTAGTCAGAAAACAAAAGGAAATGCCTCCTGCATCTTTCAAAATAATCTTGCACCAAAGCGTTTTAAGTGGAGATGCAATTGTACCTCACCTTACAGCAGCATTTTAGTACTCAAAGGGGCCTACAGGAAAGCTGGGGAGGGCTCTTTATCAGAGAGTGCAGGGATAGGATGAGGGGGAACGGTTTTAAGCTGAAAGAGGGGAGATTTAGATTAGATATTAGGAAGAAATTTTTTTTTAATGTGAGGGTGATGAGGGCCTGAAACAAGTTGCCCAGAGAAGTCATGGGTGCCCCATCCCCAAAGGTGTTCAAGGCCAGGTTGGATGAGGCTTTGAGCAACCTGATACAGTAGAAGGTTTCCATGCCCACGGCAGGGGGCTTGGAACTGCAAGATCCTTAATGTCTCTTCCAACAGGAGCCATTCTGTGATTCTCTGATTCTATGTGTTATGTTTTGCTGTCTCATTTAAAAAGAACTGGATATAATAATAAAACACAGGGCTTATGAAAACCAGTACCAATCTGCACATTGATCCCAGAGGTGATCACAATACAGTCCCTTCTGTGCACCCTCAGTATTGACTCAGGTTTGCTGTGGGACAAATCCTATGCCATCTCCTTTTAGTGGGTTGTTTTGTTGTTTGTTTAGTGTTGGGTTTTGTTTTTTCAAGAAATTCATCCAGATCTTTACAACCAAAATGACTGGAAAATAGTCTTCAGAGGTCAGATATCTCAGTGCAACTGTCAGTTTCTAACCAACATTTTTAACTACCTAAGTTCCCCTAGGTTCACCAACCAGATAAGGAGATCGGTGTAAACTGGGAGGCTCAGACTTAGGTTGCACCTGCCAAATGCTTGTTACAGTGGGATAAACTTTGAGTCCTTCTACACTACTGCAGAGAGATTATACTGGATTTTATAACACCAAATGTAGTGTCATGAAACTGCCAAGTACTGTAATATCAATGAACTTTTCATACAAGGGGTCAGAGAGTTTTCAAAGGGAGGTGATGTTGTGGGAAGATGTTCTCATCTGCTCTGACTACTTTCCTGCTTTCCTCAGATTTGGTCTTTCCAAGCGAACTTCAATCTTATGATAAAAGCTGTATCAGAGTGTGGCACAGAGGTTACTAGCTACCTTTATTCCTCTTTCAATCTGCTTCAGTAGCATGTTTCCCTCACTGATTTCTTTTTCCCAGGATACGTTATGTTATTCAAGCAGCAGATTTTGCATACCTCAACTTGTAGATGAGGATGGTGAGCAGTGCTACTCATCGCAGGAAAAGAGAGCACGACCCAGTTCCTCAGCTGGAGCGGAGACTATGAGATCTCCACTAATCTGGTGCCAATGGAGATGTAGCAAGTCATTCACAGGGAAAATTGAGACACACTGCACTGCAGATGCAGTCTCAAACAGAAGCGACTCCCTGCATGCTGTATTTATTGGCTTGAGCTTTGTGTTGCATTAACTGCTGTGCTATTCCAAAGCTGAACTACATCTAAGCGGTATGGATGATAGCCCAACTAGACTCTAGACAACTACAAAAATGCTAGCTTGATTTCCCCTTGTTAAAACGAGCCTACCTGTGGTTTAACAGCCATGTTACAGACTACTGAAAACAGGGCCATCCAGACAAGCTTTTCTTTTCTGGGAGCTGTTCAGGACCTCATCAGATAAGGCATAAAAAACCAGCAGTGACATCATAGCTGCAATACTTGGTATTCCTTTGGATTTGGCTTGCTGTGTCTGCAGACTTTGATATGACTAAGTCAAAAAAGTGTTTGTAAAATAGTTCCAGGTAACTCAGACTTTACTAGTGTGCTGGTTTTGACTGGGAGAGAGGTAATTTTATTCATAGCAGCTAGTACGGGGCTATATTTTGGATTTGTGCTGGAAACAGTGTCAATAATACAGAGATGTTTTCATTATTGCCAAGCAGTGCTGATGCAGTATCAAGGTCTTTTCTGCTTTTCACACCACTACACTGACAAGTAGGCTGAGGGTGCACAAGATGCTGGGAGAGGGAGTAGCTGGGACAGCTGACCCCAAATGACCAAACGGATATTCCATACCAGACGATGTCATGCTCCTCATGTAAAGATAAAGGAAGAAGAAGGAAAGGGACAATGTTAGGAATGATGCTGCTTGTCTTTCCAAACAGACATTAAGCACAATTAAGCCCTAATTTCCTGGGAATGGCTGAACACCTGCCTGCTGATGCGAAGTAGAGAATGAGTTATTCATTTTATTTTGCTTGCGTGTGTGGCTTTTGCTTTACTTGTTTAACTATCTTTATCTCAACCCACGAGGTATTTTTTTCATCACTTTTACCTTTCCAATAATCTTCTGCAACCCACCAGAGGGGGAATGTGTGAGCAGATATCTGGTGCTTAGTGTCTGTTTGGCATTAAACTACAACAGCCCAAATAATAAGTCTCATGTTTTGTTCCTGCAGGATAGACAATCTATTCATTTTATCAGGCATTCATGTGAAAGAATGGAGGTGTACACACAATAATGACATGCCCTCAGATTCTGTATTTCAGCAGTCTAAACATCCCTTTCCAATACCTAGTAATGAAAGACAGTGAAGGTTTAGTATTATCCAGTTATCCAGTAGCCTTGCCACTGTTCTGATGTCTCTCTTGACAGAATGAAGATAGTCTCCTTTGAAACAGATGGGCTTTTTTATGGTGGTCTGCATTTAATCTGGAGTGGCTCTTCCCTCTGCTCCACCCGAACATAACAAGACTCCTTTTTCCTTTACCAGAAACCAATCACTGAGAATTTCAGGCATGTGGAAGGTAGACAACAAGTAAAAGCATGACCCTGAATGAATTTTCAAGGATATGAATTCTTTCCTTCTGCCTCATTAAACATTACCCATGATTTCCTTCCTTTATACACAGGAATACAAAATTGCCATACTGGAACAGAGCAATGGTCCATCCAGTGCATCCTCATAATACCAACACTGCCCAACACCAAATGCATCGAGGGGGCATATAAAACCCCATAATGCATCTAATTGGACAATAATACACCATAGGGGGAAATTTCTAACTGACTTCAACTACTGATCAGGTCATTATCTGAAATATGAGAATGGACAGTCCTCGTAATTTTTCATTGCAACTAACATTACTGCAGCTGCTGTTCTTCGTCATGAAAATATCTGTGCTATTTCTTTCAGTGGGACAAAACATGTTTCCTTTTCTGCATTCATGCTTTAAAAACAGCCACCTAGTGCCACATTATGGTTCTCTCCAGGTTCCTGTTATGCTGTTTTGCTGTAGCATTCTGTGAGTGTCTGAAACGCAGAGTTAAAGACCTGTGCTGATGATAGACCAAATTATTTGTTGCCTTCTGAATTCTCCAAAATAGTAGAAAAATTCTTAGTTCATGAAAAAAAGAGAGAAAGAATAAAAAGAAAAGAAACAGATGAATGAGAAAATAAAAACAGTCCTAAAGAATTGTAAAATTTCCACTCATGCTACTAAAGGAAAACATAACATAAAATGCTCATACTAGATAGATAGATGGATAGATGGATAGATGGATGGATAGATAGATAGATAGATAGATAGATAGACAGACAGACAGATAGGTAGGTAGGTAGGTAGATAGATAGATAGATAGATTAGATAGATAGATAGATAGATAGATAGATAGATAGATAGATAGATAGATAGATAGATATGGCTGAACATTTCCAGGCTTTTGATCTGACTTTTCTTGTAAACAACTGCCTTTGCAGACATGAGACAACTAAGTTGCAAGGCAGTGCCTTATGCTACTCAAGAGTCCTTCTTTTTGGACATCAGCTCATCCCCACCTTGAATCCAATAACTCTGAAAATGAGCGTTACTTTTGCACCTTTAATACTTACCTTGACAAGTGCTGTTTAAACCTTCCAGTGCCTTAAAAACTATGATTACGGAAAACAAATTGCTGAAGCAGATCTCTGTGAGACCAAGCAAATTGCCCAGATGCACATAACCAGGCAATAAAAGGCTGTGTCTACAGCACGAGGACAGTGATTCTTCCCACTCTCCAGCTGCTAAAGATCTGCTGACTCGCCTTCTATTCCTGAAAACGTGACAACCTCTATAGGTTGGCCAACATCTATGTCTACATTTACGCCTGTATCTGTATGTACATAGAGAGAGACGTGTGCAGTTTGCAGTATCAGCTCTGCAAACTCATTTAGTGTATAAAATTAATTCTGTCAGATAGATTAATTATTATTATTATTTTCAATTCACTTTTTTTAATGACTCTCAGCAGAAAAAGATGAGAGGGTAAGGCTGAAAAATTCTTTAACAGACTTCACCGAAATGTCAAGATATCAGGCAATAAATCTTTAGGCTTAAATTAAAAAATAAAACACATAAACAACAAAGTAAACTAGAATTTTGTGCAATGTATCTAATTAACTTCAGGAAAAGAATGCAGTCTTACATTTATATCTAGCAGTTTCTCTTGTAACATCCTCTTTGCAGCCTGGGGTTCAAGAGTGATAACTCTTTATGGAATGTGATTGCTAAAAGTCATCTTCTGTTTTTCAGGTTGCATTAAATGCCTTCATTTTTTGGTAGGCTTCTTTTAAAAGAATGGGAATACTGTCTTCGGAATCAGTTTTGCCCTGGAGGAAGTGATTTTTTTTTTTTTTATAACTACTTTTGTGTTCTTTTCTCTTTTATTGAGAGCTACTAAAGAGCAATATATTGGCTTGTCTTAGTGCACAACTTTATAGGGAGTCCACATGCAAACATAGTGCAAAAACCTGCAGGATCCTTTCTTTTTGTCTTCTTTTTTTTTTTCTAGGAAACTTCACACCTTTTTTCAGCTTTGAATTAGTCCAGATGGAAACACCTTCTGGCAGCTGTACCTGGCTGGAGAGAGTTACCTTCCAGGTCCCTGCTGAGTGACATGGAACTGGTCCAGGCACACACGAGAGCTGGAGTTGCCAGCTGATGTGCCCCAGAGAATGAGACTGTTTCCTAATTTAAAGAGAATATGAGACAAAACGCTGAAGATCAGAAAGGTCTCAATAGTGCCACTAGAGCATCTGGCATCCACCGCTGTTTAGAGCAATAACTAGTCAGTTAAATTCATTTTACTGCAGATCATGTTAGCAAAGAGGATATGTAGTGTAGAGACCAATCAGCCTAGAAAGCCTCTGGTCTTACAGACACTCACCTAACCTTCTCCTCGCTGGTAGGATGTTGCTGCTCAGTCTTTCAGGGTTTGTCTGTGCTACTAAAAGATGCAGATCTGTGAGTTTCCATAGCCTCGAGACAATTGACACTGCAGGGGCTGCATACAAATACCCAAACAGTCTTTCTTCCAGAAGAGAGTCCACTCTATCTGTTGTAAACCACATCTGAATTATGCTGTCCTTCAAATAGGGCAGGAATTTGTCTAGTTCTGGGCTACAAAAAAAGTTGCCAGGAGCCAAAGACATGCTGCATTTTTGCTAGCAATCAAACAAGAGAACCCAAGCCTCTTCCTTGACCTGTTGTACTTAATAGTATAAACGTTACCTTCAAATCATGCAGTGCAGTCAGTTTGCTAGGATCGAAAATTAATTGCATACCTGATATTTATGATTTCTTCTACATCCTCCCAATCATCCAGCAAAACTAAGAATCCAAAACACCTTTTGTCATTTTCCCCGCCCTAGGAACTACATCAGGACTAAAAAAGGTACAAAGAAAGTCATGGTGGGAAGCTGTTATCTTCTGTCAATACCAAACCCTCAGGAATGAGCATCACTCACACACACTTTGCAAGCTTCTTTGCTTATACAACTACTTAGCTGGAGCTGTAACAATAATTGGATGTCACCAATGAGCAACAAAGAACCAGGGTGCGGGTTTCAGTGTCTGGTCATTCAAGTGTGTCATTTTTGAGGTGCGATCACCGGAAGCGACAATACCAATAATCTGGTCTGACATATTTCATTACAAAAAAAAATCAAACATTGCCCTTTATTTAGGCATTGTTGCCCTAAGCAACTTCTGCTTGAGCTAGAACAGAGTGCTAGAAATTGCTTTGTTTAAAAAGAATGAACAAAGACTTTTATACACAGCAAGAGTTTATTGTTAGCAATTGGATTTTGTCTACTGGTGGCCAATTTTATCTGGAAACATGTTCAGATTTTCATTTGCATATGTAAGTATACATTTACATGCTTTTCTTCTAAATACTAATCTCTTTTAATAAGGATATGAAATTACCTAAGCATGTAAGTCTCCATTTCACCACTGGAACTCATAGAGGCTCACTGGCTTGTTGAATCCAACTCCTCACAGATTCCTTTGCTCTAAGTGATTTTTAAATAAAGGAGTTATTTTGGAATTATTGATCCATTCCCATCACAACAGAACAGGAAAACTTTCAAAAGTTGTTCCAATATTTTTACTTACTAAAATATGTAACAATAGCAATGTAACAACAGCAACAACCACATTTTCTCCTTACGAGGCTGACTAAAGAGCAAATTTACAAATCAGTCTGAATACACTAACAGTGGGATTAAAATCAATATCTCTACAAAATATTATTAATAAAATATACTAACATTAAAATATTTAACTCATATGCAGAATTTTGTAGACAATAAAACATCCTTGAAAATCTGAGGTTAATGTGTCCCTTTGTTTTCAGTGAATTTGGTAGTCAAAATAAGTTTTGGACACCGAATCTGAGTAACTCAGGAAATTCTATTATTTCTGATAAGATTTGTTCCTCTCAGTTAGGCATTTTTAAAAGTAATTTCACCTCTTGTCATCCAGAAATGTAGCACGTGTGACCTGCTTCAATGAGCAAATCTATGTTTGAAATTTTAAAGCAACAAATTTGAGACACTAGACCTTCAGCAGGACTGGGGTCTTGCCTGGCAGATAACACTATATTCACCCTCCTGACACTGCCTATTTCTAAACACTTGGCCAGTTAACACTGGACAGTGGAAAAACAATTTTAGTCTACAATACCCTAATTACATTCTGGCTGTTTTCACTCCCACCCTCAGCTGCTTCTAATAGGATAGCAAAACATCCAAGTAACTGTCAAAATGTAGACTGACTCTCTGTCTTTAGTGTTTATGAAGTTTAGTGTGTCCCAGAAGTTATTACTCTTCAAGTTAAAAAAAAGAAAGTATGTGGTCACTTAAAAACTGTTAAGCTATAACGGCATCAGCAATTGTTATTCTGGGTAGAACATGTACAATTTTTGAAGATTTTAAAGCAGGTTTTCACACACTTCACTGCTCCCTGTTGTGCTATATCTCTGTAAAAATGTCCCAGTTCACCGTGGCTCTCACTGAATATTTTGGTGTAGATTGATTCTCTTTCATTTGTCTTTAGGCTCCTACCTTCCACTTAAATTTTCAAATACCCATTTTACTGACAAGAAGCTGAGTCATAGAAAAATGTAAGTATATTCTGAAGGTGTGCAACAAGGCAGGGAATTCAACTCCTCTCTGACATCTACTCTATGGGGCTGAATTTATTTCAAATTATGAGAGCAGCTGAGGACCAGATTGAGCTGAGAGATACCCCGAAGTATTTCTGACTGATGGGGAAGTGCAGGAGGCTTTGTTTGTCTTGACATCAGAGATTCTCAGCAAACCATTAATGTTCTGGTGATTTCATTAAAGGATATTTCATCTTATACTAGCAACAACAGCTGTTTTTTATAATACCTTGCTGAAGTAAATAAAAGGTAGAAGGGATGTACAGATTACACTGCCTTCAGTATGATTTTAATTAGCTTTGCAACATGTAAAGGCGGATCTTAGAATGGAGAATACCAGTGTGTTTGATGGAGAAAATGTCTGCTAATGGGAAAAAAAAAGGTTAGTTCAAACATTATGACAATTGTATGAATCTGTATTTCTTTTATACATAAGAGAGCTAAAAGAGAAGGCTGAATTTCTCTCTGTAAAAGAGTCTGAGACTTGATGCTGTCATCCAAGTTTTAAGCTGATGGGTCTAATAGTTGCAGCAATGAACATTTAATTATCAGCATTTTTTCACACAATGGAAATTAACCTGAAATACTGTTATTGTTATATCAATGTCTCACTGTCATTTTGATTTCAGTATATCTTCATAATAAGTACATGCTAGAAATAACAGAGATTCTTCTAATGCTTGTGTGTTAGACAGTGCCGATAGTCAGTGCTGCCTTCCTGCTCCAGCAGACCTACTACAGCCTTTCTCTGTTTGCATTGCAGTATCTCATGGCCTCACGTCACTGAGCATTGCACACATATAGAGCAAGACTGCAGCCACCAGGGCTTTCTCAAATAAAATAAATTAAAGAAACAGCAGCAGTACCCTTATCCTGCAGGTGGAAAAAGGAAGCATCTTTTTTAGCATGCAGGGAACTGGAGTTTTCAGTGGTAGATGAACCTGCTTTGCTTTGTGCAGGGTATCCTGTCTGCAGGCATTCTCAGATTCATAGTGGAGCAGGAGGAAACAGATTAGTTTTCACCTGAGTTCTTTAGAAGTCTGTCTGTGCTTCCTTTTCCAAACTACTTTTTTGTTTGTTTGGGTTTTTTTGCATGTGAAGAAGACAGGAATATCTGATCCGTTAAGAGTGGAAGAAACCAACATGTGGCTTCTATGTGAGAACCTTAATTACATATAACCGGATCCTTTTCATGATATCTTGAGGTGAAGAGACTTGAAGTGATGTCTGAAAACACCATGTCCATGGGCAGATGCCCAGCCACACGTGAAACTTGTGCTGTTGCCAAGGAGGAGAGCAGTCTGTTTTATGGCAACAGAAACCTGCACCAGCCAGAGGCCAGATAATGCTGACTGAGAAATCTGTTTCTGGCTTGGGATTGGTTTGCAGATGCTGTTTTTGCCAGGTTAATAATTCTAACTAGCAGCTCTATGTCAGAGAGAGGAGATTTCACAGGCAGCAATTCTGAATGGTCCTCCTGGTGTCTTTGTCATTGCCTCTTACACCTGTTCTGCTGCTCAACTGGTTTACTAGTTTGAAAACAAGAATGTCCCCAAGTGGTTTAATTTTGCACTTTCCCATACTTACATAGGTGCTTCCTCTTATAAGTCATAGCTTCACTTAGGAAAAAATACTTTTAGCCAATACACGAACATTCCTATTTTGTCACCGAAGAATAACATCATATCTTCCAGATTATAATACTTTGTACATCAATGCTTCATAAAAATGAAAATGTATTCCTTACCACTTTTTTCCTTTCAGTCTTAATGTTTTGCTTTGCTGTTTAATTTTTCCTTTTTTTTAATTGTGATGATATATCACAAAATGTGTGTTACCAAATGTCTTTGACTGCTAGGATTTGTAGTTTACTTGGGATATTTTTAAATAGAATATAGTATTGCTATTGAACTTGAGGTTGAAATTACATTGCAGATGTCTAGCTTTATAATTTTTAGAAGTTCAAGGAAACAATTAGAATAAATCTTTGAAGAACTTTGTTTCTGCAAGAGATGTCTCCTTGTTACGTGCATAATGAAATTTTCCTCTAAAAACAAATCTTCCAAGATATTCCAGAAAGAGTCCTGCTTTGCAAGAATATAAAAAAGTTTATTTAGCAGTAAAAGAAAACAATCACAACATTATCAATTTAAATATGGCTGTTGTTTTTAATGAAAGTACTCTATTCCAAATGACCTAAAATCTTTCAACTTTAGAAAACACACTGTGACAGCTGGATAGTACTTCTTTTTTGCAGAAGTTACTGATTCATTTTCTTGTCATGTGTGTTTTTAAACACTTGAGATGATTTTAGACATAGACATAGACACATGCACATAGACACGTACACATATATATGTGTGTGTGTATATGTGTGTATATTATATATAGATGCCACAATCAGTCCAACATAAACTGTATAATACTTCATGAATGTACAGATCATCCAAGATTTTGACAGCTGGATTATTAGTATAAGAAATCAGTTGAATATGAAATGGTTTATAAATTTATCCAGAAATATCCCCTTGAAGTCAAACCGAGGAACTACTTATGCAAATGCTGATGGAAAAGCATTTTTATTGTGGGGGGCAAGAAAGAGGGGAAGAGTGCCAGCTTATATTTAAAGGAACTCATTTTAAATTACTAAAATATTTAGTAGATAGAGAATATTATAAAGAGTAGTTGGACTTATTTGAACTTGACTGTCAGTTTTTATTACGCTTTGAGACAAAATAAACATCTATCTCAAAGATAGCTTAGCTTAATGGAGAAGTTATATTGCCAGCTCTAAAGAGGCTGCAGGACCACCTATCACAAGGGCAGGGTGAGCCCAAGCAGGGGCAAAACCTCAGTGTTACCAGGGAAAAAGCCTAGTCTGCTTTGGACAGAAAAACATAATGTTTAATATTGAGGAAAGTGATTTTTATTTCTTCTGCTCATCCTGTGAGAGACGTGGCACAACACAGAAAAAAAAAAATGAGAAGAAAAGAAAAGCATTTGTTATATTTTGCACAGCAGGAGAGTATTGAGAATGAAGGCAAACAGGGCCTCTCAGCATGAGACTGCGTCTGCTCGGGAGCTGCATGCTGTGAAGGTTCGTAGCTAATGTACGGATGAACCTTGCCGATCTCTGATCCACCTGAATATGCAAAGGTTTGTGTTGCTTTCCCCTCTCTGCCATCAGGGTTTGCAGCAGCTCCTGCTCTCCACGGTTCTTCAGCTTCATAACTCTCAGCACAGTTCAAACTCTTCACTCCAGCAAGTAACTGGCAGAAAGCAAAGAAAAGGAGCAAAGGCCAAAAGATGCTAGGAACAATATTAATAAGAAATTACTATTCAGCTCAGTACTCATTCAGCACTCAATGTGATGAGGCCACTGAGAGCAACTCAGTGTGGCTTCAACAAAGATGATGTTATAAAGCATAGAAAAGGATTAAACTAATACTTTTATTGTTTTCAACAGAATACTAAAATAATTTTGCAATTTGAGATACTGACAGATTCTCCTATTAAATATGGTATTAATAAGACATAGAATTCTTCATAAAAATACCAAAGTAAATGGTGAGATGTACTCATATTTAAATTAGCTTTCTAATTCCTCTAGTTCATTTATTTGCCTGTTTCAAGACAAATCCATTTCAGTAAATTCTGCCTAGGTTCTCATAGGACTTAAAGCTCAATTTCATAATCAAGCAACAATGTTTTATCAGGTTATTGTATGTAACCAGAGCTGCAGGACCTCTCCATGTCCTGTCTGTTCTCAACCATTCACACAGCAGACGATTCGTCTGCCTTCAGTAAGGGGTTATGTGAAGCTCAGTTATCTTACATTTTAAGCAGCAAAAAGTGTGGAATGGGAGATGCGGGGATGCTGGTTGAGTTATCATCTCTGGAGGTATTTAAAAGACGTGTAGATGTAGTGCCTAGGTATACAGTTTAGTGGTGGACTTGGCAGTGTTAAGTTTAATGTTGGACTTGATGATCTTATAGGTCTTTTTCAACCTAAACAATTCTGTGGTGCTGTGATTCTGTTGTCACTGCCCATCTGATAACACACTAATACAACCAGAACACCGAGCCTTTATTTAAATATTTCCTTCAGTTTGTCACTTATGAAATGATTATCCAAAATAAATCAACTGTTATTCACAAACCGTCAAGTCAAGTAATGATGAGTATTTGTAAGCTGGTTTTTATTTCCTATGGCATGACAGGATTGGAGATAATATCTTATTAAGCGCCAGGATGCTGCAGGGCTGGGAGTGTTGGTGGCTTCCAAGGGCAACTAAGGACATCTCCTAAATCAGGGAAACAACAACTAGAAATAGAGAAGTTCCACCTGACTAAAAGAGGCAAAAGCATCTTTTCCAGTAGGATGGCCATCTGGTGAGGAGACCTTTGAACTCAGACTGATCAAGGAGGGAGATGATTGCCTACAATCAGGATTAGAAGGCAGATAAATGTGGGGGATGTTACTCTGTGTGTCTTCTACAGAGCAGCAAAGAAGATACAGACTTCTGCAGATAATTTGGAAGCAGCTTCACGCTTGGAGGCCCTAGTTCTCAAGGAGGACTGCCTTCCCCTCTTCCCCCCCTTCCCTCAGTATCTGCTAGAGAAACAACAGCAGATCATGAGCAATCCAGGAGGTTTCTACAGTGCATGGATGAACACTTTCTGACATTGGTGAGCTTGGGGGTGTACAAGCTCTGATGGACCTCATTCTTGCAAAGAAATGATTGGTTAGGTATTGGCTGCAGTGGCAGCCAATTGGCTGCAGTGAGATTAGGGAATTCAGGATCCCAACAGGAGGGAGCAAGACAAAAAGCAGGATCAAAAGCAGGATCACAACCGTGGTCTTCAGGAGACCAGACTTTAGTCTTTTCAGAGATCTACTTGGAAGAATCAAAGGGGAGAGAAGGAGAGAGAATCTTGAGAGAAGTATCTAGGATATTTAACAGACTTTCAGGCTCAAGAACAGTCTTGATAAGCAGGTTATCAAGCAAAGGTGTCAGGAGGCCTGTGTGGATGAACAAGGAGTTCCTGTCAAAACTCAGAGGTGGAAAAGAAATGCACAGGAGGTGGAAGGGTGACAGGAAAAAAAGCAAATATCATTTCTTTCTTGAAGGAAAAGGAGAATCCAGGGAACTTAAGATAGGTGAACCTCACATTTGCCCTTGGGAAGGTGACAGGGCTAATGCTCGTGGAAATAATTTTAAAATATATGAAAGAAAAGAAGGTGATCGCAAGTAGTGAGCATGGATTTATGAAGGGAAATCATGCCTGACCAACAAGATAGCTTTCTGCAATGATATTATTGGCTTAGTGGATGAGGAGAGAGCAGCAGATGACTAACATCAACCATTCTGTGATTCAGTAATTCATAGTGCAGGTGAAGTGAAACTTCTGGGAGACTCTGTCTTTAATTGTATCTAGTTATAAGTTTGAAGAAAGAGGAAAAGATGTCTGGTATGCCTTTTCTGCAAAAGTGAGGTGGAAATGGAAAACTTTAGAGCTTTCCGCAACTGGAGAAATATTTGCAAAACCAGACAATCTTATGTAGAATGTCACCAAAGATTTTGTTATGACCATTCTTCACCTGAAGACTCTAGTTTGCTTTGTGATATACTTAATTACACACAGCATACATTTGGGTGCAGATCAAAGTCTAGCTTGAGGCACAGTCACTACAGGCAGATGCCACGGGTAGTGAAACAATGAAGACTCTGCAGCTTACTTCTCCTATACCAATGCCCTGGAGTGTCCTCCCAGCAGCTGCTGTTGCTGCCCCTGAGAAGGGAGTTATAACATGTTTGGAAGTGCTTTTCTAGAGAGATGCTCCTTCAAGAAATCTCTGCCTTCACCCTTCTACTTCCCTGACAGCAGCAGGAGTACAAACCTGATCCCTCAAGGCTTTTCTCTCTTCTGCTTCTCCCCTTTTCTGTTATTTTCTCCCATTTTTCCCTTCCCTCATCAAGCTCAGACCACTGGGGAGCCTTCAGCTGGCTTTGAGGGAAAGGCAGCTCTTCTCTTCTGCTATGCATCAACTCTCCAAAAAATCAACTCTGTGTGGACACCTGTACAGTACTCTGGCTAAAATATCTGGATACTGCCTTAAGTCCAGTTCTGTTGTTGATTTAAAGGAAGAAGGCAAATATTTTCTTTCACTCAGGTTTAATTCTGGTCCATTATAAATTTTGACTATTGGAAGAAATTTAACTATTATGTTCAGGAATAAGGAACATTTTGAGATTTCTCATAAAACTTGCATGCTATTCTTTGGCATTTCCAGTAGTAATTATGCTATTCATGGCACTTCTTTTACCATGTGACTATAATCCAGTGTGAATGTGCATATTTTACATTTTAAAAGACACCCAAACTCTTTCTTTTCTGTTTCCTAGGAAACAGCTGCCCAATCCCTTTCAGTTAAACATTGAACAACTCAGTTTCCATTATGCAGTTCGTTACCTCAGAAAGCTAAAACGATCACCACAATTCAAATTGCCCTCCATGGAAAAATTCTGTCACATTCAGAAAACAATACATTGAAAAGTATAATGACAATTGCATTTTTCAGAAAGAAAACAACACTACTTTTTTTCCCTTCCACCAACTCAGAACTGTCCAGAATATTTTCAGAAAAACATGTTGGTATGTCAAAAGTAACAGATTTCATTGGATTCTGTTAGCTTTGATGAACTTTTTAGGGGAAGACATGCAAAGGAATCTTCAGATTCTTCATGGTCTTTTCATGACAGCAGTTATCGTGCTGGATACAAAGCCATCACTAATGTGATTTTCACTCAATATTTTCTCTGAGAGATTCAACCTCAAATTGAAATCTACGCATCTGTTGACAAAAGAAGATTCAGAAGCAAAAAAAAACCCAGAAAACAAATAACCCAACCAAACCTATCGATTTCAGTCAGAAACTAGACCTTCCAAACCAGCTACAGGCAGGATGAAAATAAACCAAAATCCTTTAGTCTTTGATAAACAAAATGGCTGTACTCTAGTAGGATTTGCTCAGTACCATTGCAAGGATTAGGACAATATATTATAGTAATAACTCCATTAAGTGTAAATGTTTTCTATCAGATTGTCACGAAAGGCAAACAGTGCTAAATCTAAGATCACAATATTTCTCCAGAAAAGAAGAGTAATAGACACTGTCGATGAAAAAAAATCTGTTAAGAACTGAATCCCATATTTTCTCCTGAAGTTTATATTTTCCTGGCCATATATCCATGACCTTGTAGCATACTTTACTTTCTCACAACCTTCAAGTCTACTCATGGCACCGGGTCCACCTATCCTCAATAAAGAGTACAGGCTTTTGTAATGGTCTTAAACCACCTCCTTCAAATTTTACATGTAAAACCACACAGGTCATATCCGTGACCTGACCCCATTTTAGATGTAGCCCACAAACCACCTCTTCTTCATCTTGGATGCATTTTCCTTTGGCTTCTGAAATAGCATCACTGTCAAGTTTTCCATCTCTATAGTCCAGCCATGGAAAGGACTAGCAGATATTCATAGAGCCATAGAATCATAATACTATAGAATCATAGAATTATTTGGGTTGGAATGGACCTTTAAAGATCATCCGGTCCAACCGCACAGCAATAAGCAGGGACATCTTCAACTACATCTAGTTGCTCAGAGTCCCATCCAGCCTGAAACTGAATTTTTCCAGGGATGGGACTTCTACCACTTTTCTGAGCAACCTGTGACTGTGGTTCACCTCTCTCATTGTAAAAAATTTCTTCCTAGTCTAAATCTATTCTCCCTTAGCTTAAAATCATTAACCCTTGTCCTGTCACAACAGATCCTCCTAAAAAATTTATCCACATCTTTCTTACAAGCCCCTTTTGAGTAATAAAAGACTCCAATTATATCTCCCAAAAGTCATCTTTTCTCCAGGCTGAATAACCACAGTTATCTCAGACATACTTCGTGGGAGAGGTGTTCCATCACTCTGGACCTGCTCCAGCAAGTCAGAGTATTGAAAAGGGTTTCCTGAACTCGTCCAAGTTAACTGATTTTTCTGTTTGCTGTTTCCTCTTTTCCTCCCCATCTTTTCCCCAGCTGAGCAATTTTTCTTTTGCCTCTGGCAAAACCTGTTCATCATATGCCAGCTTGACTTGCCAATCATAGGTACCATGAAAAAAGGAAGACTGATGATAATGCAAACTTTCACAACAGTGAGGCATTCAATTTATTTGTGGCCTCATTGCTTTCTAAGTTTTCAGGTATGTTTGAAACCTGTTCCTTTCTGAACAGAGGAGACCTTAAGCCAGCATTGTTGATATTCACAAACACAGTATGCTCCACTGACGACTAGGCTTCTCTTTGCCCTATTTACTTGATTTAACTTGGAGTTATATCTCTCTTAAACATCTTGTGATGATATGAAATTGTCACTGCTCCATGACTTCGTGTAAAATTAAGTTAACGCTGTATTTTACTGCCCTCCAATCTTCTCATTCCCAATAGGGATACACCCAACATCCAGGAAATCCTGGGGTTTTTTTGCACTAAATCAGTAATAAATGATGCATTTATAATGTATATATAAGAAAAAAATATTTTTTTTTCTCCCTTTCCTGTATCAGTTCTGAAAGAACCAGAAGTGTCTGTTCTCTTTTGCCAGTCCTTTGTTATTGTCTCCTAATGTTTCTTCTCTTTGTGTTTTTTGGTTCAACAAGCTGGTTAAACTTCACTTGATTTATCCATATTTCCTGTTTTTGTTGCACTGACTTTTATAGATGGAAAACTACTGTGTGGATCTACCTTTTTGCCTTTTAGGACCCTTATCAAGACTGACTTTTATCACAAAAAGAATCAGACTGAATATGGCTGACTCTTTCAGGACAGAGCATGCTTTACTGTTGCTAATTTCATTTGCACAGTGATCAGGGAATGGCAAAGGCTGTCAGACTATACGTTGATATCAAAATATTTCGGACAAGTAGCAGTCTGGACAAATTTCTAGTGATAATTTAGATGGTTTGGGTGAGGTTTTGTACTGTCGCCTGAATGAATAAAGGGGTCCTCCCTTACTTCTCTCCTCAGAGTAGTAAATGGTTAGAAATATTCACAAAGTGAAAATTATGGCCCAGGGCAGGCAGGGAACCAGTAAATGGGCAGAACGCACACAGTGAAGAGGGTTAGAATTTAATATTTGAAGAATGAGATAGCTCAACAGTGACAATTCTTTATAAGTGAGTAATATCCCCTACATTTGGGAACATTCACCAGCTGACTCAACAAACTCTATTAAAAGAAACAAAGGGAAAAGCAATATTATTTCTTTGCTCATCAGTGTCTGCTTTATTCACTAGATCATGTCACCTTTTCTTTATTATATCAACCCTTTTCTTTCAAGACAGTAAGTCACCATTCATAATGCCTAAACATCATTCTGCAAAGGTTAGAAACCCAGCCTGGCTGGGAATGCAAATGAAATTTCTCTTAGAAAATCCTATTTTCTGCGTTGGAATGTCACCAGGTTAACCCAAGGATAAGGGGAATTTAGTGCCAGTTATGGAAGCAAAAGTTCTATGAAACCAAAGAAGTGGTGGTTGTTTTGGCTGTGCAGAAATGAAGGCATATTTTTAGAGAACTCTGGTCTAGTAAATTCTGCATCCATCAGTCTAGCAAGGAATATTGGTATCGTACTAACAAAAGACAAGATAGAAGTATTTTAATGCAGAAATAACATTTTTAAAAAGGAGAGAGTAGGAAAGGAGTGGACTGTAAACTCCAAGAGTTTTGATTATGTTTAGATGAAGTTAAGCTGCTTGGGTGAATACAGATTGTTGTGTTCCAGCTAAGAGTGGGATCCTTATTAGTGCAAAAGGATTAAGTCCATATTCAGGCCTCCTGCATGGAGCAAACCATCATGGGATGCTGATTCAAATCATTGTGTGGACCCAGAAGAAGGGCTGAAAGGAAAAGAAGTAAAGCCAACTCAACTTGTTTATTCTCTCACTGTGCAGAGACATGACACCTCTCTGAACACGGTCCCCAAAGAACAGTGTGCTGCAGGTGAGAAATGATCCACAGCCTGAGTGGTTTCACAGCTGCTCAGCACTGACAGGCTGTGTCTGCCAACAATGCTTTTAGGAATGGTTTTAAAAATCATCAGGAAAAGAGGTCACTTTCTCTCTGACTTTTTCTCTCAATGTACATAAATCATCACAAGTGCAGAATTCGCGTTGGTTTAGGATCTTCCTTGTTGAAAAGTGCCACGGGGATCAACAGCAGCACTCGCAAAGTAAGAGGCAAACAGTAGGTGGGAGATAATTAATGAGTGGTTTATCCAAAAGTAACTTATCCTGGAAATTATCCAGGTGAAATGTGGATGGTATGAAAAGATGGTTTAGGCTTTGACCCAATTTCGAAGGCCCTCAAGAAACAATATGTTGAAAAACATCTTTTAGGACCCTGAGCCCTGTTTGCTGGTATCACAGGCGATGGTGTCATATAACGCTGCTCATCATTTTCTCAAGTTCTAGCTTTGGTTAAAGATTTTTTTTTTCAGATCATTATTCCCACTAACAGGCTTTGTAACATTCTCATTTCATCTGACATTTGGAAACTTTCTTCTGTTCGTCAGCTTAAAGCTATTCCCTGGTGTATTTGTATCCATTTTGTAAAATTTCAATGTGATCCATCAATTTAAATACGATGTACTTCGCTTTTCCTTGTAACCTGGTGTTTATTCACATAAAATGCAAAAATATGTCCGGCACTTGACTCCTGCTGTGCTTACATGTTTCTGGACAAAATTCAGAACAGTTAATAGAAGCATGTTCTTAAAGCTGAGCTTATGCTTATATACTTTCAAAGATAAAGCCCTTCCAATTTTAACAACAAATTAAAAAGTTACCAGAATTACCACTGACTTCTGTGTCTACCACGTTCTGTTATATTAAGGTCATTTCTGTGTCTTATTTCAGTGGCACAAGGGAAATGGATTTGTAGCAATCTGGCCCTGGCAAAACAAAATAAAACCGTCACATACCAATTAAAATAAATTTTATGAGTTTCCTACTGCAATTATTTCAGGTGTTTTGTTTCCGTATGCGAACTCAACTACTAATCAGCTACTCATTAATCTTAACTATCGCTGTATGTCATCTCCATGCATCTTAAACAGATGAATAAACAAGCTAAATTGAAATGTAATGGATTTAGGTTATCTGTTTCTTGTAAAGTAAGTAAAATTAAATCTAGTGTGCCAGTTAACACATGTGGATATAAATGGGTATGGAGGCCAAGAAGCTCACCTGAAACTTTTGGAGCTAAACCCATTCCTGTCCAAATTTTGAATATGCATAAATTTACAATACTCCTGTGTCCGTTAGTCTGTTACAATATCTCTATAATTATTGGCATAACCATGAAAGACGAACTTGTGCACTGAACAGAAGAATATTGTGAAAATAGAATAGAGTGGAATGGAACAAAACAAAACAGAATGGAACAGAATAAAATAGAAAGGAGTAGAGTAGAGTAGAGTAGAGTAGAGTAGAGTAGAGTAGAGTAGAGTAGAGTGGAGTGGAGTGGAGTGGAATGGTATGGAATGGAATATTTCTGTTAGAATGGGCCTACAACAATCATCTAGTCCAGCTGCCTGCAAAATGCAAGGCTGACCAAAGGTTAAAGCATGTTGTCGTCCAAAGTCTCTGAAACACTGACAGGCATGGGGCATCGGTCACCTCTCTAGGAAGCCTATTCCAGTGTTTGAGCACCCTCTCAGTAAAGAAATGCTTCCTAATGTTCAGTCTAAACCTCTCCTGATGAAGCTTTGAATCATTTCCATGACCCTGTCACTGGAGAGCAGGGAGAGGAGTTCTGCACTTTCCTCTCCACTTCTCCTCAGGAAGCTGTAGAGAGCAATGAGGTCACTGCTCAGCCTCCTCTTCTCCAAACAAGGTAAACCCAAAGTCATTAGCCGCTCCTCAACCCCTCCAGACCTTTCACCAGCTTGGTTGCCCTTCTCTGGACAACATGTGAGGACTTGAACTGTCTCGTACAGCTCAGAAACAGTTGCTTTACCTGCTTCTTGACTTTTGAACCAGCCAAGTCTACCCATAGATCTGAAGTGACTTTGCTTCTTCAGGTCTACTTGTAGTCCTACATGCAGACCTGCAGAGATCTTCGTTAGACCTCAGGACAACCATGAAGTGCAAAATCAATCATGTCTCTACTCCCTCTTGTGGTAGCAGCATTGCCATTCATAAAAGGAAAATGCAGAGCACAACAGTGGAGCTACAGCAGAAATTTTACAGTGTTTCTTTATCTGTAGAGGCCACAATGTGCAGTTCCCCAAGTCTTTGACTTTCTGGTGTCTTAGGCAGGAGCTGATGGGTTTTGTTCTTCTCTGCTTTCTGTTCTATACACATTTATGTGTCCCAGGGTTACAAGCTGTTCAGTGATGTTTATTGTAGAATTAGCTGTGAGTCACAGGGGCACGACAGCGCCGGCAATCGAAGGAGTGTATTCAAGTCAAGAAGCAAATACAGCTGTAAAGTACAGCCAGTGGGAGAAAATCAAGAAGGAGAAATTACATTGGTTTAAAATCAGAAAAAAAAAAAATAAATGTGCATCTAAAATTAGAAACATGAATTAGAAAATCCATCTGGACTTATATCTCTGGAAGTTTAAGAGCAGGTGTTCCTTTTTACAGCAAAACTTTACAAATCTGTTGTACAATCTCCATGGAGACTGCACCGATGTAGGGATTGTTTCTCCTCCTTTGCAATATGGGATCCCAGCCTACCATCCATGTGTAAGCACAGAGGAAAGGTTTTCCCTTCTCCTCCTGCTAGCTATTATTCTTACACATTCAATCTTCATATATGCCGCTATGTATACTGGCTATGCAATTTATTTTAGTTGAATCAGCAAGGTAGCACTAGAGTCAGCTGCTGATAGAGACAATCCAACCTATCCATTTGTAAATAGTTAGCAGAGACTGAAATGATCATCTCACCCACCCTCCTAATTGTAACTGTCAATCTTCTATGCGGTGTACATTATAAACAAACCATCTGGAAACCCACTTTGAAAGTAAAACCAGATATTAAAATTCAAATGCAAACCCCTTGAGTGAGGATATCAAAAGGATTTAAATTGTTTCAGATTTAGATTATAACTTTTGATACAGCACCTTTGGGAAATACATGTAAATGTGTTAATATTTTAAAAGTTAAATAAGGTACATTGTATTGCTTGAAAGCATACAAACCCCGAGCCACCTGTTGTATCAGTTTGTATTTTTTTCCACTTATTCATCACTTACCTAATGTACGAAAAGAATCGTTGAAAGTATCTAACGTGTTAATTAAAAAAAGCTTTTAGAAACGATATTTCAGGATGATGACTTGGTGATTAAATTAGTTTTAAGTTTTTTAAAAAAAATATAAAAAATTCAGAAGAATCCAATAAAGAGAGCAAAAATAATTTGTCTTTCTAGCAGAAACGAAGAAGAAAAACAGCTTTAATGATCTGATTAGTTTGAACACTCTAACATAGACCTGTTCTGACCTATCGTCTGCAGAACTGCTGTATCACTGCGGTTAGAAAGAGTAAGGAAGCAGTTTTCTGATTGAATTAAAGAAAATTACGTAAGTATTATAGCGGCAAACCACTTAAGGAAATGATTTTAGAATTTTCTAATTCATTCATTTTCCTCCAACACACAGGGATCACGTTGTTTTTTTCATGTAATGTGGTACATTAAAATGTTTTTAGCTTGACTATTTACACATTTTTTGTAGCTTTTCTCCCTGTCATTTGAGTACACACATCACAGGCTCTGATTATCCCTGGCCATATTCTGCAGCCAATGGTCTACAGCACAGAAGGGTTTGGTAATGCTTGAGTCCATAAATCCAAGGCATAAATCTTGGCTCCTTTGATGACAAGGGATAGAGTCTCTAAGGGAAGTCTTCTAATCTTTTGTAGCCTCAGTTTAAAGCTACTGTCTTGGAGCCAACAAGACTCATACTTTTCACTTCAATCAACACAAAGCTGCGATAGCTTAGATATCTCTAGACTTTCTTTCTACTTGAGACTATGCAGGATGAACATGTAGCCAGCCAGCTAGTTACCAACCTCAGGAACACATGAAATCCCGTTGGCCTGGATATATCTTGATACTTATTCCCTTAATATTAAAAGCACAGATAGATGACACACTGCAGGGCACAGCCAGCCCCACATGTGCCCGTTGACTTTCCAAGCTGTCCGTGGAGGCCCGTTGAGGCAAACTGGTGAGAAACCAGCAGAGCACCTTCATGGCCATAACCCAGAGATTGTGCAGGCACAGTTTAAACAAGCTAAAAATGAGCCCGCGTTTGTCGCTCCAACAAGCTCTGTATGGATCTGTGTCTTTCAGTCAGCAGGTTGTTTCTCATCTGTGAATACAATGAGGTTTGCCAAACAATTTCTTCTAAGGGAAAAAAAAATGCGCTTACTATGCTCACTTTTGCCACTGGAAAAAGTAATTGGTTTATGGATATCTTATTAGGGTATTAAATTTGACCTGAAAAAAATCTATTTCCACTAAAAAAAGCTCTAAAAAATCCATTTCCCTTAAACCTGTGAAATAAATACATTGTCATTTGAGGAAGAGAGATTTATCATTATTATGACATATTATTTATATTTATTTTGTTATCTGTAATTGTATTAATAGTAATAATAATAATAAGGATAATACGCTCTACTAGAACATTTTCAATTAAATTTTAAACACATTTGGTTTCTCAAGATTAACACTTTCCTGTCAATATTGCTGTTCTTATACGTTTAATAGGATTATGTAATTTCCTTTCAGCTGAAGAAGGAGATTCTCAATCATAGTCTATGATTATACTGTGATCTTTGGTGGATCAATTGAGAAAAAAAAAAAAAACAAAAAAAAATATCTGGCAGCTAAGTGTAGAATGAACTGAATTTGCAAGGAGGTTTTTATTTTTTAAGTGAATAAAGATTAATGCCACGGGCAACAAAATTCCCATTTGGGTTTGAGCTTTCACAGTTTGCCGTGCTTAATTCCATAGATTTGGTCCACACATTACATCTGAATCCTCATTTACAATGCAGTAACTCTAGTAAGGATTAGGGGGAAAAGCAGGTGGAAGTCATGTACATGAAATATGAGGAAACAAATATATAAAAAGTCTTACCTATGTAACAAAAGAATTTCACAGACAAGGGTATAGAACCCTTTCCACCTGATTTTATGCTGCTTCCAGGTCTAGAACCCTTTGTTAAGTTATCTATGTGTTCTTTGAGTAATCTGTTCCTCACATCACAGCCATTACAGGGAGTAAAGAGGACAATTAGGGGTTGATAACCAATCAAGTCAGAGCCACTTACTAAGTTAAATGGAAGTTATGTAAGAAGTAGATAATGTTAGACAAGAGTCACAGTAAGAGAAAAAACGTGTACAGCTTGGTTCCAGACCAATGTAAAAAGACCTCAGACCAACCTCACACATCCCTCAATGCCTGGAAAATAATACACTGTTTCACATTTGAATCTATGATAATAGTGCAAGTGAAAACCATGACCTGGAAGCAAATTTCTCTGCTGAGACTTACACTAACTTGAATATTAAAAAAAAATAAAATTCAACCAAACTTGAAAAAAATACCAGAAATTTTCATACCCTTCACCCTAGGTGAAGGATAAGTACAGACCTGAACAAATTCTCCTCCCAAGCACTTGATAAGTAATTAGAAAAATTCCGGAACTACTCAAACAATGACATTTGCACAGACCATTGGGATCATGAACCCATTCTGTTTAGCAGAGAGACTTTATCTCTGAAAACTCTCTTATTTCAGAGCATTCAGAACTATAGGGCATGACTTAATAGATAATAGATTGCTTACCTGGCTTGGAGTCTGTAAACCAAACTCTCCAAATCTATGTCAGTATTTGTTCTAACAGTAAATACATGAAATACAAGTAGAAAAAATGCTGCAAATTCTCAAAGAACACGTATTATGCATTACTTCTGGACAAAAATTATTCTTAAGAGCCTTGGAAATGTCTTCAGAAGTCCCAGGGTTTATCAGAAGTCCCAGGGTTTACCAGAATTATGAATGACTTTTCAGATGACGTTCTTTGTTAAAGAAACACCCTTTTGTGGATCTTCTACATATACGTTAAAATAAAATTGCTCAACTCACTAATTCTAAAAGAAGAATTTTTAAGAAAAGCACAAACACAAAGTGTGGAAGGAAAAATTTAAAGAATTCAAGCTCCTTCTATGTCTTTTGATTTCCTCTTATCAAGGGATTATAGAGACAATGGGACGAAAATCTGTGCCGTATGTACCTCTGCTCTTATCAGCACTACACTCACCACAGTTAACATTGACTCAGGAAAAATTAGTCATGATTGAAATCACAAGTATTTTCAGTGCTGAAAAGGACTGAGACATTACAATGACATTTTGCAAAGTTGTTTTGATGTTGACAAATGTAAATCTCCAAATTACTGGTCTGGCAAACAGTAACCAGAAAGTCATTTTTAAAAGTGCTACTCAAATTGGTTGTCAAATGTGCAGTCATACTAGATCATCTCTGCAGTGTCTGGTAGCATATTTAGAATCTGTGATGGGATGGAATTTTAGGGAATTTTGGAAACTGAAAGAATGTAAAAGATTTTCATTTCAAAAGCAATTTCTATGTCTCACTTCCCTATTTGTAGCTGGACACAAGTAACAATGGAAGAAAGCATATTCTGTCCCTTTGATTTCTTGCACTGGCTATTCAAACTGCCTTCAGCCAAAGGAAAACTTCACAAGATGTTGCACTTCCCAACCTGTCCCAGTCCACCTCCCTGACAAGATGTGCATCCATGGTCATACTTTGGAAGAAATGCAGAGTCTACTGTCTTTTATTGCATTTTGGAAGTGCTATAGCTATTCAATCTTTTTTGCAGTACCACTCGAGAAATACTGTCCTATCATCTGCTTGGACAAAACTAAGCCACAGATAACAACAAAACTTGTTATAATAAATACTGGTGTCATAAGCCTTCCAGAAAGCCAGAAGGAAAACTTTTTCTTCTCTGTATACTTCTCCCCTTTTAGCTGTGCTTTCTATTAGCTCAACATAAGAAGGATATGGAGCTGTTGTAGCCTCCAGAGCCAGAGGAGGCTACAAAGATGATCAGAGGGCTGGAGCACCTTCCATACAAAGACAGGCTGAGAGAGTTGGGGTTCTTCAGCCTGGAGAAGAGAAGGCACTGAGGAGACCTTATAGTGACCTTCCAACACCTGAAGGGGCTACAAGAAAGCTGCAGAGGGACATTTTATAAAGAGTTGTAGTGATAGGACTAGGGGGAATGGGTATAAATTGGAGAGCAGATTTAGAGTAGACATAAGGAGGAATTTCTTCTCAATGAAGGTGGTGAAGGCACTGGCACAGGTTGCCCAGGGCAGCTGCGGCTGCCTCATCCCTGGAGGTTTTCAAGGCCAGGTTGGATGGGGCTTTGGGCAGCCTCGTCCGGTGGGATGTCCCTACCCATGGCAGGGGGATTGGAATTAGATGATTTTCAAGGTCTCTTCAAACTCAAACCATTCTATGATTCTATGATTCCATGATTCTATCATTCTATGTTTCTATGACCTTCTTAACCAACCTGAGATTATTTATTGAGCTAGAAACAGTTATCAGCTAAATGTTGGATATGTAATGTTTTCAACTTAGTAATTTCACATAAATTAAGATAAAATAGAGACTTCTAGATCATGCAGATGTTCCTATAAGACACAAGAAAACATATTTAATCAAAAGTTTTATTTCAAAGTAAAATATAATAGAAATATTATAAACTAAATAATACTGAAAAGTCAAATCAAATTAATCCTAGAAACATAGAACTAAAAGCCAACTGGACACCTGTTCGAACTGAATCAGGACAAAAATAAATCACAGTAAGGAACAGCAATCCATCGATCTTCTCCACACAAACATTCTGTCAGCAGGCAACACGTTTTATCACACACTCTAAGCAGTAAGAAAGATTCACTGTCAATATGATCCTGGTTCATACTGTAATTGATAAAGATGAAATATTTGTCTTTCAGCCTATATGTCAACTTTTAAGAACAGATGTCTCTTGTGTGTTTTAAGAGTTAAAATGAAAGTATGTTTCATTAGTGAAAATCAATATGCATATTGCACATAATACTAATGTTATTATTCTTTGCCTCCCAGAGAGAGATTGGAAGCTGCAATGTACATGAGTAACAGCATAACTTGAAATTTTCTTGAACCACCAAAAATGTTCTTAGAGAAAGTCGGCATAAGCGTTCCAGTGTGTGATGTGTGCTCCTTTACATCAACAAATAATCTCAGGCAAATTGATTATATGCCTTTATGAACATCTACAGGAGATAGCAAAAACTCATTTCCCATTTTCCTTTTAAAGAATTATTGACCCTATGATATCATTTTGAAGTGGACCATCAAATGGATCATTTCCTTATGAGGTGATTTTTGGAACTCAAAGCACAAGATTTACATATGTTATCTCTGTCACTTATGCCATCCAGAGAATTTTTAGTTGCAGTTATCAAAACTTTTCTAGAAATAGCAGTATCATTAGCAACCAGCATGGATGGAAGTTAAGAATCAGGCAGAGAAAGTGAGAGACGGATTGGGTAGATTCAGACTAGGTTTAGGGAAGACATTTTTCACAATGAGAGAGGTGAACCACAGGCACAGTTTGCCCAGAGAGGCGATAGATGCCCCATCCCTGGAAACATTCAAAGTGAGGTTGGATTGGTATGTGAGCAACCTGGTCTATTATAGTTGAAGATGCCTCTGTTTATTGCAGGGGAGTTGAACTGGATAACCTTTAAAGTTTCCTTCCAAATCAAATCATTCCATGATTTTGTGAAAGATGAATCATTGGACAAACAGTCCAAGCCTAGATTTTCATGTGCAAGCCCATGATACTTTAGAACTATTCCAAGCACCTATAGATTTATGAGGATGAATTAAAAAAATGAAAGGACCTTCATTTCTTTCTCCTTTTCTTTTTCTCCATCCATCAGGACTGCCCAACATTTTCTGCACACTGTTGTTTACAAGATACAGCGCTGCTTCATATCAGCCCCTTTTCAAACCACCTATCAACTGGATACAACCCCTCTGGCAGACTGAAAAACTCAACTCAGCTAGGTGCTGTCACAACTGTTATATCAAAGATGTTCCCAACAGAAACACACACCATTGTAGTCTCTAAAAAAACCCTGGAACTCAGCAGGGTATTTACTCTGTTCTTCAGTCAATTTTAGTACATGGACTCAGTCTGTACCAGCAGGAATAGAGCCATGACATCATTTACTTGTAAGTACAGACACAGAATTGCCATAGTAGACCGGGGTTTGTGCAGATGACACAGCGCAATTCCATATAAACATAATCACAGTAGCTCTGAAGAAGCTAATTTAGGTGGCAGAGTTGATATCACCTAAGTTAGAATGATACTGACTAATACATCTTGATCCCTTATTTCAACTTTGCCAGAGTTTACACTGTATTGATCTGCCTGTTTAGTGAGAATGATTGATCCATTCTTCATTGCAAATTCATGTTATTACTTCACCTTTGCTGATTTAAACTCGCTGTTCTAAACCGTGCTCCATGTGCCTGTCATTTTTCCTTCTATTCATCTCTGAGAACATTCTTAGAATTGTACACAGAATACTTGGTTAACAACAGTTACTGTGACTTAGCCTCAGAATTTTCTCTTTATTTTTTATTCAATGTAGGTCACTAAATTATTTAATTACATTTTCAGACAAATTTTTATATGGTTTTATTTAACAGAAAATTTTATATTTATTTTTTTAAAAGTTTATTTAGTAAGAAACATTCAAAAACTAAGACAAATTATGATATTTTGTGACCCAGTGAATCATTGCATTTTGTCATGTGATATTGTTCTAAGCATGTTCACTGCATGGAAATATTAATACTTGACTGTTAGCCTGTGTCAGGTAAGTAAGAATACCTTTTATTCAATTAATAGTCAATTGTTCCCAAGACAATAACATTCTTCATCATCTTCTCTTGAGTCTGGAGGTATTTTCCCTAAATGGAAAGTCCTCCTAATACTCTAATTGTAGTTTCACAAACTCCAGTGTTTTAATTCAAATATTCTGAAAATTCACTTTTAGATATATCATTCTTTAAGTAACATTTATAGACTTATTCTTCATCCTGTAAAATATGAATGTTATTTCTATGAGTTATCATCTTTCTCCTACAGTTTATTTTGGAAAGGCCCTATTGTAAGTGTTAAGGTTGTCGTATATTATTTTTCTGTTTCAAGCTGACGTATCTTTGGTTAATTCTGGGTGGCTTTTCCTAATATAAAAGACAAAATTATACACTGAGAAATTGCAAGAAAACCTTTTGTTGCTGTCCTAACTAACAATAACAAGCAATTTAATCTCTTTATTTGATTTTATGAGCTGTTTGTATTTGTAACTACGGTTGATAATTCCACTTATTTCCCATTTTCAACCTTAGAAAGCATGTTGGTAAAGTATTAACAGTACTCTACATTGTGAAAAGATTTCTTTTACTGGGAAGTATGACTTCAGTGATGCAGGTTTTTCTGCTTATCAGGACATTGTTACTACTTTCTGAATAATAGGAAGTCCCCACTTCCAGTTCCTGATAGTCTTCACAAAGGATGGAGAATTCATGCATTGACAAGGTGGGTGATATTGACCCGTTACTATTAAATTCTATTTGATGTGATGCATCAGAGTGTCATTTTATGGAAGGGTAGAGCTCATCAGCTCCTTTCATGCGCCTGCTTGCTCTGTTGTACGTAGCAGAAGTGACTTTCCACATATGTCAGAGATACTTCTGATATCAGTGCCAGCTATGTGGTTACAGAATAAAGATCAGCCCAGTGAATGGAAGGCTGACAAGGCGCAGAGTCCAGCAGCTCCTCTATTTCACACAGTGGTAAAAAGCAGGAAATTAAAAGAGAAATAAGGGATTCCCAGAGGTAAAACAAGGCCTTAAAAGGTATTCCTGTCCAGAGCTTGGAGTTCAAGGCGCAGGATTTAACAGCTTTGAGTACAAAATATCAGCAGTTAAAATACGCAAAGCGTCACTGAGACAACCTGTGTTATAACAAGGATTTAACCTTCTGAACTTTCTTCTAAAGCCAGTGTAAAAGATATCACTGAAATCAATAGAAACACAATTAAAACTTTTCAGGCTTATTTTTTAAACTATCCAACTCCTTCCTTTCCCATCCTTCCACTGAAGACCTTTTCTGAAAGGCTTTGCAGAGGTGATGCTCCTTAATCGACTTCCTCTATTTCTGGACATGTCCTGCCAGGCGGAAACTAACTACCTTTTACATAGCAATAAGTTCCACCCCAAGTGATGTTCATGGTTAAACTGCTGTGTTATGTGTAGTATTTTTTTCATTTCTGGCTCGTACATCAGCACGTTGCCCAAATTCTGCAGACCGACCTTTGGTGCAGGTTTTGTTGCAGTTTTCCACTGTTGTAGAAGTAGATAATTAAAACCCTGTAAGCACAGTAATCTGCAGCTCCAACTATCACCACAGACCCATTTATCACCACTGCTATTGCTTTCAGGATCTTTTTAATACTAGAAGCTGATGGCTTCCATATTTCTGATACAACTTTTAAACTGAGAATAAATTCATCTGGAAGGAAGGAGTGAGGAAAAAAAGCAGGAAGGAACTTGGAGGAAAAGGAAGGCAGTGAATCTGACAAAGATCTAAGTGTGCAATAGTGATTATCCAGCTCTTTTATCAGCACGAAGCCTATAATTCCCTGGACCTTTCTTTCTTTAACTTCATTTCCTAAAGAAATGAGACCTAAGCAGTTTGCTCATTCACCTGCTTTCTACCAAACTGCATAGAAGCCAAGGTGTTGAAAAAATGCTAAACGTGGAAGAGAGTTGTAAAAATCAGCGGCAAGGGGAAAAGGAGGAAAGTATATTGAAATAAAGTCTACAGAATGTTTGCAATAGATCTTGGATAGGAGTGACTCGCTGACTGAGTAGTCTTCTACGTGTGTTTTGCCTTGCTGTTACTAGGAAACATGGAAGGGAGACTAAGCACTAGGGTAGGGTTATGAAATTAAACTGAAAACGATGCAGATGGAGAGCAGATTAACAGAAAATGCCTGGGAGTTCTGCGTAGAGAACAATTTGATCGTAAGCCAGAAATTGCAAGCAGTCTCCTGGTCTCCATTAGAAGGAGCATTGAGGCGGGTTGAGGGAGGTGGTCCTCACCTCATGCAGCACTGCTGAGACACAGCTGGAGTACTGAATCCTCTTCTGGGGTCCCCAATGTGTAGACTTACTGCAACAAATCCAATGAATAGTCACAAAGATGATTAGGATTTGGTGTATCCGTCATATGAGGAGAACCATAATGAGCTCTGATTGTACAACCTGGAGAAGACAAGGCTCAGAGGTGATTTTATCAATGTATGCAAAGATCTGATATTGGAGCAAAACCGCAGCCAGAACCTTCCTAGTGGAGCTCAGTGGAAGGACAAAAGGAAGTGGGCAAAAATTGAAGTACCTGTAATTCTATTCAAACGCAAGAAAAAAAAATTGTTACTGTGAGGGTGATCAGACACCGGAATGGCTTTGCCCAGAGAGACTGTGGAGTTTCAAGTCTCGTTATATCCAAAACCCAACTGGACATAGTCCTGTGCATTCTGTCGCCAGTGGCCTTGCTTAAAGCAGGGGGATTGTATTAGAAGATCTCCAGATGTCCCTTCTGAATGGAAAGATCCTATGATTCCGTGTGTTTTTTTTAATAGGCGAGATGCCAAAAGATTACTTAGGAAATTATTAAATCTGTTGCGAGTGGTTGGTCTTAAGAACTAGCACGGGGATCCACAGGAAAGAAGACTTTACCAGTTTGTAGGTTAAAGAAACACTTGATTAGAAATTTAAATGAAATTTGGATGGAAGTCATTGTCTCACTTTGCCTGACACTTTTAGTTCAGCAAGAAAGGCTCCAAATACCATTGGAAACAAGTATTAGTCAAGAGAGTACTCAACTAGAATTAAGAATGATTCCTTAATACTTCATTATTTATTACTGTCTTCCAGGATGTTGGTACTGCAAGTGGCCAAGAGAGGCTGAAGTGCCCTTAGACTTTGGATCTGAGCAGTTTCCTGAATAGTTTCTAGGACCTGTTAGAATTTAAAGCATTTTTAAAACCATTCCTTATTGCTTGGGTCTTTATGCTACCAGAAGAGCAGCTATGGGTCTTTGAGTTAGAGCCATCTTTGATCCTGAACATCTAAAGCATAATGGGTGCAAAACAGCTGCTTCCTAAGTTTCTGGATTCTGAAAAATAGAGCAATAATGTAGCCCTTTCAAAAATAATTAGCTATTTGGGGAATTGATGGTTTCTATATTTAAGTTGTTGCATCAAATCCATTGTGATTTCCAGAGAGCAGAACATTACACGTTTTGGTAACCAGATAATAGGATCTGTACACTGGGGACTTTTCTGTCTGTCCCCATGCACAGATGTTGTCATGACAGAAATCACAGGGGGGATAAAAATCATCTGTTTCTATACCAAGAAATGAATAGACACAAAGACCTGAAAAACAATGTTCCTAGATCAAGATAATGACTCATTGACAGAACTGCATTTGGGGAGAAAAAAAAAGTGATAACTTGGAGTATTTCTGTCCAGGGTTTAGAATGTCCTCGGTTCTGTTTCCAAGGCTGACACTAGCCTTCTGGGTGACTGTCAGTCACTTCACAGTTATTTGTTCCAGTTTTCAGTTTTACAAATTATTCTAGTTCTTTGTGACACACTCATTGAGATCTGCTGATAAAGTCCTTTTATTGTTAGTAATAATTGCAGAGCTGGCATTATCATCTTGTGCATGCGCAAAGCTGACATACCTCACTGAATGACAAGTTCCCACTGAACGACAAGTTTTTATCTAGCACTGCTTTCTCTGAATTCATTACCGTGCCTTTCTGTTGATGTACCTGTGTAAGTATCTCACTGTATTATTCATGAGGGGCTATTTATAAATCTTTTATTTCAGTTTATAAGAAAAGGAGATATTTGCTCTGGTGATGGAGATCAGAAATTTTGTTTCTACTTTAAGTTTTAGTATATTAAGGGTCATCAGAGTTCTTTAGAGAGCTTTGTATTAGAGAAATGCCAACATATTTGTTCTAGTTAGATGTTCTATACCATTCAAAACCACTACTGTGCTCATGTGACAGTCTGGCTCTTGAGATATCTTGTTTGTCCTGCTTTTGGCAAGACTAAAACAAGATGATCAGACCAAGAGAATAAAGAGGTAAACTAGGAATGGTACAGACACTGTTCCATACAACAGAAGAATTCTTTATTGAATTTTTTTCCAGTTTCAGTAAAGATTTCTTTTTTTTTTAAGGTTCTCTTGAGAAGGAAATAGAGAGTAGTCCTAATGAAAAGTAGATCAGGTAGGGTAACCAACTGATACAAAGGACACATTTCTCTAACATCAATAATTGACTTGAATCCACCTTTTATATTTTCTGTACATACATATTTAATAACGGTACTCAGCATGTATAGTCCTCTATTGCAGCACAAATTAGACTCACAAAACTGAACTTAAAACCGCCTTTTTGGGGGCACAAATACCATCAACATGGACACTACTAGGGTTACTTTAAACCACTGAGCTCATCATTTCACTACACTATATTTTCATGACTGCAACGGAAAAGTGCCTTCAACTATGTAGTGAATGTCAGTATCAACATCTCTGCTTTAAAAGAAGTGAAACAGAAAATGGGAAAACAATATGCATAACAAAAAAAAGACATTAGCAGCAGATAACAGTGCACTAATGAGACATATATTCTCCATGCAGCAGAGATTAAGTTAGTGAGAGGCTTAATTGCCTCTTCCAGGTGTGGCCAAGCAGCCAAGAAGGAACATTTGTTATAAAAGACAGTGTTTGATCAGCCCATGTTAAATAAGTTGTGTTGTTACAAAATGAAGTAATAAAATCCAGTACAGGAGAGAAGAAGTCAATCTGTGAAATAGATTAGAAGTAACAAAAAGTAGAAGGGAATGAATCTGTTATGTATTTTTAAGTAAACATATAATGGGAGGTGTAAGTTATTGTCTTCTATTTTTCACTGTTGAGGATGTAAATGTCAGTGGGTGGTTTAAAAAATATTCAAGAATAACTTAAGTATTGAAGATGACTGCTGAGAATCTGCTAATTTAGACAAGAATTCAGATTTATGTTGGTTTTTATCTCTGTGCTTGTTGCTGGAGCCAGTGATGATTTATCTGCACGACTTCAATAAGGCAGAATGGTGTAATTAGCTTTCACTATAATAGAGGGCTTCCAAAGTTTCTGTTTTTTTAATCTTTAGTAAGATTTGGATCCTTCTGGTATGCTATCAAAGACTGGAAAAACAATATTCTTCCTTTGTGGTCTTAGAAGCCTTGACTGATTAATAACTACATGTCCTTCTTCATGCACCAAGAATGCCCTAATACAAAAATCATATGAATGCTTTAGAGTCCAGCAAAAGCCCACAAAGATTGTCAGAGTTTGGATCATCTATCATAGCGGAGCATCTGAGAGAGCTGAGGTTGATCAATCTGGAGCAAAGAAGGGTCAGAGGGATCTTTTCAATATATACTATCACCTGATGGTAGGAATGAAGAAAACAGAACAGACTTTCCTTGGTGATGCCCAGTGATGGGACGAGAGGCAGTAGGCACAAATTGAAAGATAAGAAATTCCATTCAAACATGAGAAAAACCTTTTGCCATGTTGCAACTGAACACTGGAATGGGTTGAACAAAGACGTTGAGGAGTTTTGTATTGGCGATGGAAAATTACTTGATCTGTAGAGGTAGATCGATGTATTGTATTATTGTAAGTTTAAGAAAGCATCTGAGAAAGTGGCAAATTGTCACAAGTTCAAGCAAACACCTAACCAACAATTGATACACCACAAGAGAAAGACTGTGATGACAACAGTGAAGAAATGCATAGTTAAAAGAAGCAGCATTTTCTCAGCTGTGTTTCCAACTCAAATTATGAAACTGGCAGTTGTAAATGAACTTCAATGAGAGGGAAGACAGCCATGGGCAGCCAATGGAGAAGTGAGGAAGACAAAGAAAGATGAAGTAACGACTCTTAGGAAGAGGGAAAGACCCTCGACTGGGGTTCATGCATAAGCAATAACGTGCAGTAATTATATAACTTAAGGACGCAGTTGAGCCTGCCTCCTGGCACGTACTGGCCCTACGTGTTAGGTTGCAACCTGTATAAACAACCTTGAAACTTGTGGCAAGGTGTGGTGACAAACTGTGGCCTATGTTGCCATCACAGAGACACCTGCTAAGTTTTGTGCCTTTGTGTCTTATGAGGAACAGCTGAGGGAACTGGGGTTGTTTAGCCTTGAGAAGAGAAGGCTGAGGGGAGATCTTATTGCTCTTTACAACTACCTGAAAGAAAGTTGTAGAGAGGGGGGAGCTGGTCACGTCTCCTAAGTGACGGGTGATAGGACAAGGGGCAATGGCCTCAAGCTGCTCCAGGGGAAGTTTAGACTGGATATCAGGAAAAAGATTGCATTGAAAAGGTCATGGGGCACTGGCAGAGGCTGCCCAGGGAGATGGTTGAGTCCCCATCCCTGGAGGTATTTAAAAGATGGGTAGATGAGGTGCTCAAGGACTTGGTTTAGTGGCAGATAGGAATGGTTGGACTTGACCATCCAAGAGGTCTTTTCCAACCTGATGATCTCTGATTCTATGATTCTATGATTCTATGATAACTGTGCTACAAGGAAGGGATGTGAAGGCTGCTTCTATTTTCTCCCTGATGGTTATGACTACTGAACTATCTTGCTGTTTGTAAGTATGTTCATATGCTTTACTAATAAATTGCCTGCTTTTTTAGTGGCCTGTGTGTTTGTAACTACCTTGCCATATCCCACAAGAACCCTTACCTAACTGTAACAAGTTTCCAAACTTGGAGATATTCCATACCCAACAGATCTTGTACAGATTGTTCTAGTAGGTGACCTTGCTTAGAGCAGAGGATTTGGCTACATGATCTCCAGAGGACCCATCTGGCCTCAATGATTCTGGGGTAACATTGGGCAGGAAGGTAACAGCTAGCCTGAAAAATTGCAGGCTTGCACATTCACAGCTATGCTCATGGAACTTTATCTGATAAAGCTCAGCTTATGACCACTGAATGGCTGTTTTGCTGTTTGTGTTGGGCGGGTGTTGGGTTAAATCAGTACATACACTGAGGGTAAAATTCATTATGCTAAATAGAAAACTGATAATATTATAAAAAAGGGCTGCTTTTGTTGTGTGATTCTAATATACAATTTTTTTAATCATTTTTGTAATTATTCAATTTCTGTCTTCTACAGTCTCATTTTAACTTAAAAGAAATAGTTGAAGGAAGATAATCTTTCTGGTTTTTTTTTCTTTCCTAGATTCTCATTTAAATTAATGGAATTTTTCTGGAAAAAAAAGCAGCACGTACTGAAAGTTATGTTAGAGGTTTATTGTAGGTAATGTGACTAAAGGAAACACAATTCTACTTTTTATATAAAGTCACTTTAAATGGGAAGAGAAGACTCTGGATTCTGTAGTAATCTTCAACCACCAGCTAAACCAGGTATATCTATCTGTCTTCAAATGTACACTTCCCAATAATGTCCCCATTTACTGCAGTGTAGTCAGAAACCACGGCACTGATGCCTCACAGTTTAAGAGACCTGAACATCCACAACATCCACATGGAAGTCTTCCAAGAAGTCTTTTCCTTTCTCTTGTTTTGCCCAAGTCTTTCCTGCCTCATTGTAGGGATGAATTTTGTAGCCTGTCCTATCAGGAAAACTTGCATAGCTTTAAAGAATCTGCAGAATATTTACTCAAGATTTGACATGACTGTATTAGATGTGATGATAAACACCACACTAAGACCTTGCTTTCGTATATTCGAATAAACAAGGCCGTAAAGATCATCTGCAATTTTCCCACTTGGTTAACTTCCCCGTATTAGAATTATTGCTATACACTTTGTTTGCTTTACTTTAGGCAGACAACTAAGTCTTACAGGCATCAGAGCAAGACATTTGAATTTCTTTAGATCTACTCAGGGTTGATGTCATTACTACAAATCACAGTTCTGCCCGCAGAAAACTGACTGCCAAAATCTTAATGACAAAACAAGTCTACAGAAAGCATGAGCAGGATTGCTTATAAATGAGTTTTCTTATACTTCTTATACTATTAGATATTCTTTCTTCTCTTTACTAGACAGTTTTCACATAGGTAGTTTACTTAAATCAACTTTTGTCCTTCTAGGAAGGAGATTCATTTATGCTGTTTTAGACAAGTTTTCTGGCCTAAGTCCACAGCTGGTGGAGACGTGGAAACAGCAAGAGACACACTCACAGGTTGAATCATCCAATTTATTTTAAATTGATTGGATCAGTATATGAATATGTCCCCCTCTGAGATGACTGGACATAGGGATTTCCCCTCAGGGACGGTCTAACGACCATGGCTAACTCTCTGATAGCCCAAGGCAGCACATTTGGATATCAGAAAAAAATTCTTCACAGTAAGAGTCATTGGGTACTGGAACAGGCTGCCCAGGGAGGTGGTCGAGTCGCCTTCCCTGGAGGTGTTTAAGGAACGGGTGGATGAAGTACTTAGGGACATGGTTTAGGGAGTGTTAGGAATGGTTGGACTCGATGATCCAATGGGTCCTTTCCAACCTTGTGATTCTGTGATTCTGTGTGATTTAAGTTAATCTTCTGTCCTTTTCTGTCTAAGTTGTTGAAGTGCTCAGTATGCACAGCTGCAACTGGAGGCAATGAACTGTACTCAGAGCATGGAGGTTAATCCCAAATCAGACAGGCAGGATTTGTAAGGAAAGGTAATAAACATCTCTTATTATATATGCTCATGTCTTGGAAAAACAGGCAGGTGTTCAGACAGACAAATCCTTCTTTGAGCGTGTATGTGTGTGTATGCTTTGTTTTGCACGTGTATCAGTACATGCTATTGTTACAACCTTCAAATTCATTTTTATTTATACCTTAGGCCATTGAACTGCCAAGCATCACTGTTACTGGAGAGATGGTATAATTCACAGACAAGTTACTCTATCAGATGGTTTCTACCCTTATAAAACTACAAAAGAACACACAGAGGGCCAGGGAAGGTGATCAAATAAAATACTTAGTGAAGGGATGTGACCAAGTCTATAATTTAAATAAAAGCATAACTTGATTTCTGTGTTTGTCTTTGTGGCCTTAAGACTTATGTTCCTACTGAATTATTACAGTAATTTTTAACAATTAAGATGGAAATTCTTTTCTTACAAGTGTTATGCCGTGAAATGTATAAGCTGAAGAACCTTAAGTACCTGTTTTGGAAGTTGGTTTAAAATATAATCCATTAGGTTTTCTTTTTATTTCTTTAGCCATAACTATCAAACACACACAGTGCTTCGACAATACTCTAAAGTTCCTTTAAAAAATTTCCATAGTCTATATTATTTTATTTTCCCATAAATAGTTATAGCAGCTTTCAATCGTAGGTTACAGGAGATGTTCAGTTTCAAAGCTACCATCTCCCAAACTTAGCAACCCACGGTAATGGTTATTTCAAAGACATGTTCTTGACTTTCTGAAAAATGAGAGAGAAAATAAACAAGAAAGGACTTCCATTTTCTTCAATGTAGGTGTGAAACATATATATGTTCTGTAGAGCAGCAATTAAAGTTACTGAGAGGAGGATAATGCCACTTTTCTCTGTTTTTGTGAGTCTTTCAAACTCAGACTCACCATCACTAAAGAAAATTGCCCATTTATGGGGGAATTCGGATGCCTGGATGTTGCTGCAATAAGAGGTAGGAGGGATGGCACAACTGTCCTCGCGATATGCAATTTGAGGAGCTGCAGTCACAGTCCCATCACAACAGCCACTCATCCCCATGGTGCCTTCTCCTTCTACATTTAAGAACTAGCATCAGGAATTTATCATCAATGCCTTTGCAAAAAGGAAAAAATGGATTAATAAAAATGATTATTAGCAAGTTAGCTGGTTGCAGAAGTCATTTTATGCTTGCTTTTGCCTGCTTTATGCCAAAATATAAACAGTGAAATAGAGTACAAGAAAATTAACCATCCACACCTCAGCTATGTCTATAAACCACAGGCAGAGTTCATAGATTCTTCAGTGATTTTCTCTTTTTGAGGTTTGAGGTGGGTGGGCAGTGCTTGTTAACATCTGTGGTTGAAAAATGTAAGTGAACATGTTTGTGGAAAATGAGCTACTTGCTCTGCATTAGGCTGAAAATCTTTTTTGAAAAAAATATTTCAAGCTTTTCTAAATAAAATAAATTTAATAAACCTTTTTACTTCAAAACACCAAATAAATATGATCAATTATTGAACCAAAGACTAAAATGGAGACACTGTTCCAATCTGACAAACATTGCTATTGAATGGAAAGGCATGTTTCAAAGAGTCCCTGCTATTACAAAAAAAAATGCAATATTTCATTTTAAATATCTTTTGATAGCGGAATTTCTCCGTGGGTCTAAAAGTTTCAACCCCTAAAAGTTTCCAAATGTGGTGTCTTTCTCTACAACAGCTCAAATGGGAACAAATTCTAATATTTTCTCAATGAAAACTAGGTAAGGATTTCAGAGTCCAGCCCAAAGAAAATGCAAAGTAGAATAAAACATGTATTATTGTTGCTTCCTTCATCAGGACAAACTATAAGGCAGCTCATCCACATCTTTTTCTTGTCTCGCAGACATTTCTTACAGTGGTTCCTCGTGTTTTCTGTATTTATCATATTCAACTTACCCATTTTCAAGATGTGTGCTGTGCATTTTGACGAGATACCATACCAGGTATCTAAGCAGGCAAGCAGCTCAACAGCAGAGCGTCTTTCTTTTATTATCAGTCCATAAAGGACTTTTATGCTGAGATTCACAAAAGAATTACATGCACAAAGCAGCATTTCTTATTTGGTTTTAGAAGCAGAGAATTAGTAAATCACTTAGTTTTCGAGAATTACTCAGCAGGTATTTTCATATGAGGTTTGAAACATAGTTATACAGGTTTCCGAATATTATCTTAAGACCATTAAAACTGTTCCCAATTACTGGAAAATGGTTAGATATGCTGCTGCCTAAACATGTATCCTTTATTTTGTGTTCTTACAGTCTGCAAACCCCAGAAGAGATCAGGGCCCCATTCTGCCAGATACGAGACTGACACATAAAGTAACGATACTTTATCTTAAAAGATGAGTACACAGCTGTAACGTGAGAAGGCATCTGGTTAAGAGCTCTTGAATCAGTACTTAATCAGCCAAGAAAGGTAATGAAGGAAAGAAAGGAAATATCATCACCTCCATCTTAGGAGGAGGTTTAGGAAAAGAAACCGAAGTGCCTACACTTTGCTCACAGAAACTCGAGCAGTGTTTAGGCACCCTGTGGATCAGCTCAGCTCCTCAATTAGAAAATAATCCTTTCTTCAGCTGCAATGAATGCTAAAGAAAAAGCCATTCCTTCCACTAGTGTTTCCAGGAACTGATATGTGAATTTAAGTTTTGTAGAGAACCTTTTCATTTTAAGTGGCTACACGGAGTTAATGAGTAAAAATTAAAACATGCATCAGGTAGTCTGATGCACTGATTTAATGTTTCTGGGTTTGGGTTTGTTTTCAGTCTTAGTGGGATTTTATTTCCTGAAGTGTACCTTATTTGCTTGACAGTAAGGAGATGATAAGACTTTTTTATAGTTTTTATACTTCTGCCACTTCTTAGTAATATTATCTATCTTAAAAGTGAATAAAACATTGGAATATAATCAATCTTCTGACTTCTTAATTTCATAAAATTATTTAACCAATGCTAAATCCTTCTGTCTTTTTTTCCAGTTAAAAAGCAGACACATATTTGAGAAATGCTTTATCTTTTGGCCAAATATCCATTAATTGTTAAAAAAAATCACTTCCCCAAAAGCTCACTTCACTACAGCCATTATATGTCTAATGAATTAAAAAGAAAAAAGTGTATACATCACAGATCATACAGGTTTTTCTGAAACAATTCAGAAATACACACCATCTTCATCTGAAGTAATCAAAAGAATTGAAACGTTGTTGGCTAACTCGCAGTTTTAATCATCAGCACTTCTGAAAAATTGTTCCTTATCTATAATCTTATGCCATATTTGTAAGCTCAATATACAAGGTGTAACTTGTAGCTGCTTAGTCCTTTTTGTCTCTTTTTGGTACATTTGAAATTAAGACATGAATAAAGGTAGTGGAAAGCCCTTTCAGAGTGCATTTCCTTTTCATTATTATATGTATTGTACACCATCATCAACCCCCTTCTTGTTCTTAAATTAGAAGTCTTGTGATTAGCTAAACAAATTGAACGTTAAGATTTCTAATTTAAGAACTATTTCTTGATTTTAAATAATTTCTATTGTATTTTTTTCTACATCTGTATGGATTTTTCCAATTTTCAGAACTATGACAGCAGTCTGGGTTCTTGTCTGTGTTAGCAACACTGTATGCAGAGGAAATATTAGCCTGTCTTTGTTGATTGCTTCGGTAATACAGTGTATTCCACAAATGTCACAACAGAATAAGACAAAAATACATTCTAAATAGAGCATAAAAGCCGCTGGAGTAGTACTGGAAACTATGTTAAGTGGTTTTCACAGATAAAGTGGTATGTGCCCCAGGGTCTGTGGCTGATTACGATTTATTAATTTAATAATTATTAATAGATGCCCACTTCATCTTTCTAAATGGCTTGTGTATATCTAAATTATTAACTGTGAATATATTAACACATGTACAATGCCGAGAACAGAGACATATGTCTGTAGGTAAGCTAAACTTTTCTACTTTCTTTTTTTTGCCTTCTAAATTCCCAAGTTCAGGAGTTTTTCTTGGTGGAGAGACTGAATTGTTCTTTTATTGGACTGAAAACAGAAAAGATGAGTTTCTCTGGAAATCAGGAGAGTCTCTGAAGCTATCTGGCTCAGAAGCCAGGATGGGGTTTCCAGAAATACTGTGCACTGGGATAATCCTGTTCCAAGTCAATTCAGCACCAATAGTAGTATAACTAGGCAAATGTTTAGTCCTTTCAGAACAACTCTTTTGCCACATGGAGTCTCTTTCCCATCATGGAAACAAATTGATCCTTCAAAAGGCAACAAGAACAGCAGTGCTGCATCAGAAAAAGGATGAGCCTAATCCAGGGTACTCTTTGTAGAATTAGCCAAGAGCAGATATTATCTAAAAATAATTTTAGAGCGTGGCAAGCATCTGGTGACACATTCCCAGAATATTCTCCCAGCCCTGCAAAGATTTGCTTCCCAGAGCTTCCTGAATTAAACTACTTAAAAGCTTTCATTGTACTGCTTGGACGTACATGCAACAGAACAACAGGGAACGTGTCAAGCATGGTAATATACTGAGAATATAATTGTCTTCTAAACCTGCATAGGACTTCTGTCCTCAGAATCTCTTTGGCAGCTACCGAGACAAATCTGAACACTGTTGCATGCCAAATACAACGATAGTCAACACAAGGGCCGAAGGGTGGTGGACCCCTTGCTGCTCACAGCTCCTATAGCTGCTTCCATGATCCCTTCTATCTTTATGATTAAGCACTGATAATGCTGCAGCATTTGATACACGATTGCTTATCATACCATTGTCACTGAATAGCCCTGATTAAATGGAAGATTTTGCCAGAATAAGAGCTTGATTAGCAAATTAGTGTGCTGCCTGTGCTTGAGGACTTAGTTACCCGTGGAAAGTCAAGGCATTCATATGTTTAACGTGGTTATTTTTCTGTTCGATCATGCTTTCTTGAAACTTCTTCTGATATCCAGATTTAATGGTTCATAGATGCCTAAAGGAATTTCATCAAAGGATCCTAAAGGGGATAAAGCACTATATGACACTTTGCAGTGAAAAGTTTATCTTTAAGCGATCTAATTTTCCTAGATATGGTCTAGTAAATACAAATTGATATTTTTGAAAACATCAAAAAGAAAAGGTAAGACCAAAGTGTCATCATCCACTAAGACAGCAAGAGGTCACAAATTATTCTTGTTGTCCTTTGAAAAAGAGGAAATAAACACTTAATGTATCAATAACTTCCCCATAAACTGAAAAACAGTGAGTAGGGAAGGGACTTGAGTTCCATATATAGTAGATTAATTGTGTAAAAATGGTGATATATGTTGTTAAACCAATAGGAAATCATCAGCACAACCCCTCCAAACCACAATATGTGAAGTATTTTTAGGCCGTTGCACCTTCTACGATATGGCTTCTTTTTTTCCTAAAGTTCCTAAACATTGTCTCACTAAAATAAGATTACTATTAAAATATCTGCTAGATACTTCTTTGCATTGGAAATATTAAAAAAAAATCAGTTTCTAATTAAGTGTTCGTTTACAAAAACTATTTTTCTAATAGTGAAAGAATGATTTTTAATAAAAATGAGTACTTCTCACAGTCAATATAAACCAAAGATCACAGAAAGTATAATTGAGAGTAAGACCACTCTTGCAATAGCTTCCAACATATTTGGGCAGGAATTGACTGTGGTAACCAGTCTGAGGCCAGACAAAATCACACTTTACATTCGAGAACTATTGTGAATCCTGCCAGTTTCTGTGGACTGGAACTCAATGAATGTACAAATCAAGAGCAGAATTTAACTGATTACTGTGATAAAATACATAATGGTAGGGTGTACAAAATGGGCAACTTTCTGCGGAAACCGCTAATCCTGAAAAGTATGCCACATTTTTAGTGTAAGCCTTCATTCATTGTTAATGAAGAAGAGAAACAATTAAATGAGTAAAGGAGACTATTAAAACAACAGTTAATTCTGACAACTTGATAAAGTGTCCCACTAGCTAATCAATACAATTTCTGGGAGTCTAACAGGCCTTATCAATGTTGCTGATATTTGATATCTGCAAGTTTTAAGTTCGTGTGCTACACAGACAAAGTTCCAGGGAGGGTTTTTTATGGTAAATTAGCTGAGAGAAAGGAGAATCCGTTGAGCAAGTAATTTTTCCTTGAGATAGATCTTTTGAAAAAAATTTGTATCATCCCACTTTTGTTCCCACTCAGGTTTTACTTCTCTTTTTTTGTTTCTTGAATAAAAATAACATTTGGATCAAAGCTAAATGGGTGATTTAATCGGCAATTTACTCTCATAAGTAAGATGGTATTATTAAGTAGGCAAAACTACTAAAACCACAGCTGCATGTTGGCCATATAGATTATCAGAAGAAAGGAAAGAATTTCATTATTTATAATGAAAAACCCGGGTCGATATTCAATGTACTTTAACATCCTCAGTATACATAACAAATCATCTTCCAGTTCTATCTCTAATTTCCATATTACCAAAGACACTGAAGTTGTTGTTTAGTAAAACTACAAAGTTATTACTCAATTGAGCCATGTTCAAGTGTAATATATTAGATTTGGATCTTAATCAGTTCTGCATTAATTAGTCTGTCTGACATTAACATAGTTTAATAGCAAAAATGTTGTTTGGTATAGGTGGATACAGTTAGTAATAAAGAAAGTGGTACAAGATTAATTGAAGACAGTAATGTCTCAAGTGGATTTCATAGTTGTTTGTATGTGAGATGTTAAGGCAGGATATGTATAACAGAATAGCAGAATTATATGTATGTATATGTATATGTATATGTATAGGTATAGGTATAGGTATAGGTATAGGTATAGGTATTATAATTATATGTATAACAGAATAGCAGAATTTCATGCTTTTGTCTTGTTTTATCCAAGGTCTCTGTGAAAAAAATACCCAGCAGCTCCTTTACTGTATTAGTGGTAATTATCTGCAGATTCTTTTCTAGAAAGGTGTAGCAATAATTATGAAACTTGTTAGGCAGATTTTTGTCACCCTATAAATGACAGACATTCAGTTTTAGTATCAACTTTGTGTGGCTGCTGATAGTACAGGCATGGGACTGCAAGAATCAACTCCTACCCATCTTCGTTTGTTCTGAAAACTTTTCCTAAAACATCTTAAATTGACTTCAAGATAAGTGTTTTCCATGTTCAGAATTTTACAGGAGTGTTTTTTATTAGATCCCCAAATATGCATGTAAATATAAATGTTCAGCTTGAGAGTAGAGTTAAGGAAATAATCTAGGTCTGGTTCAAGAATGACATAAGATATTCTTCAGTTTTCATTAAAAGTGATATTGACAATGGCAAAATAGTTTTCACTGAACACCTTCTCCAAACTCTGATTTTATTGTATATTTATCATAACCGTATTTTTTTTTCACACTGTCATCTGAGTAGATATTTCTATTTGCTAAGGTTTTTCCCCCCCCCCACTTATATGAGTATTAAAAAGTCTCTGTCCCATGGGACCTAACAGCATGAGCATCTGTCACACTGTTAACGTTTTCCCTGCTTCACGGTAGGGAAATTTTCTCAGATGGTCTGAGTACATTAATTAAGGTAAACCAGGAACAATTGTTTCCAGCCTGTACTCAGCTTGACATTTGTTTCTGTGCCAGAGCAGAAAACCAAGTGATGTGCTGAAAGCTTTTCTATTCTTTTTCTAGTTTTATAAAAATATATGACTTCTTTTTACAAATCTACACATTCTTGCTTTTAATTCAATTAAATGCAATACTTGCAAAACCAAATTGTGATGGAAGAAATATTGAAGATGCAGATTCAAATAAAAAAATATTCAAGAATACACAGTTCATCAAGAGTTGTATATGGATTAAACAATTGTTTCTCTTGCTAAAAGCTGATAGGTTAAATTTGCTAGCTTTTCCTTGTATAAAGCTTTCCAAGAGGAACCTGATACAGCTGTTTAAAACAGACTCAAAAGGTGGTTGATTAATTTATTTCAGTGCACACCTCTAGTGCACACCCAGATTGATTTCTCTGCCCACCTAGCAGACTAGGAGCACAGACGGCGAGACATTGTGAAACCAAGAGAAGCCGTGGTGGTACTTAATGTTGAGGTAGAAGGGAGAAAATAACCTGATATAACAGACAAGAGAGTTTGTTTTGATGATCATCTCTGAAATTATATTCCTAAACACTTTCTACAGGAGGAATAAATATATTCTTCCATAAAAGGCAAAAGTCTGAGATTAAAATAATTTCCTGGGATTTAGGATACTCTGTGTTGCTATAAAATTGGAGTCTTTATGTGTAACCCTGGCCAAATAACTGCTGTTGGTGTTCAGTGAGATGTCTGAGCTGATCTAGCTGATCCCTGCTGTGGTCCCATTTCCCTGCCCTTTTCCTATTCCTCCCTTTTGATTACATTCTCCTGCAACTTCTTTTGTAGCAGCTCTGGTACTCACCTGACCTTTAGTGAGCCTTTTCAGTTCACTAGCTGGGCAGAAAACTAGGCCACCAAGAGAAAAAAGAAGAAAGAGAGAAAAAGAAAATGAAAAAATCCACAGCCAGAAGCAGTTTTCTGCTGGTTTAGTAAGTTCACATACTGTAGTTTCAGGAATTCAGGTTAGCTATGCCTATCCATTCTGACTTTCTCATATATTGATACGAGAAAGCTTGAGGATCAGAACCCAGGAGTGAACTGAAATTGGTAGAATGTGGGCATCCAGACATCTCAGAAGTGTTTGCAATTGCTCAGCTATATATTTTAATGTATAATCTCTTTGCTTTCTTTTACTGACTGCCAATAGGGGAAGGAGAAAAAGAAATGAAAGGAATCATTATTCCAGGTGGTAGCAAATAGGAGGTGGAAAGCTTCATCAATACTTGTATGGGAATCAAAATCTCAGGTACAGCTTGAACACGCTTCCTAAGAGACGCAAAGCTATAAAGCATACCAGCTAGAGATACTGAGACAGAAATTCCCTGTTGTGGGGAAAATAATGGTCAGAAAGGTTACAGGCACTACCAAACCCTCATGAATGTCTTTGGTATCCTGCTCAGCAACCTCCAGCACAGAGGAAAGCAATGGTGGAGAGTCAGGAAGAAATTCTGAAGTAATGTGATGCTATTGGTATTTTTACCGCGTGTACTTATGGCCATCAAGCTTAGAGAGATGCCTAAGTTCACACCGGGGATCAGCCTGGGTATATGCTGTTTCCAGCCAGGTGCAGTGAAAAAAGAAATATCTAATTTAATCTTAAATGAAGCTGTCACTTAGACACACTTTTTCATACAGTTCCTGATATGTACACTGAGATGTTAGACTTATACGGGGTTCGCAAAGAAAGGCAAGAGGACTAATTTGCATTGAAGCATTTAACAATAAATACAGAGAAAACTGGACGTTTTGCTAGCGGTCTGGCAGCGTATTCCATCAGTGGTTGCGCACTCTGGAATTCCCCTACACACCTGTAGAAAACAAATTACAGTCTGACATTAGAAAGAATAAGACCTGAACTGATTGGTTAAAAGTATCCGTTATTAAGCAAACAATGAAAAGCTATTTGAAGATATCTATTCTTCATGACCACACACTGACAAGCATTACACATCTCCTGTTTTCTGACTGTGGAGTTCATTATTCTTTCTCCTCTGGACAGAACTTCCTTGTTCAAAGATCTCCTCATCCCTCCCACACAAGGTGTTCAGGATAATGTATTTTTTGAAGGAGAAGCTAAATTGAGCCAGCTATTTTCTACAGCATATGTGAGTGCATGTTACCTCAAACAATTGATTCAGGAAAGATAAAGCTTTGTTCTATGTCAGCTTACATGTTCTTCTGTTTCAGCTGAGAAACGTCTGTTTTAATTATTATATGCATTTCGTGCATCTTCCAACTTTGCTCTAAGTACAGTGCCTTCAGTGTTTCGCCTTTCCTTTCTGCTTTTGTCCTCTAATAAATCTGGGCATTAAGGCCTGTAACATAATCTTTGGCTTAGCCATACATGATCAAAATGATTCTCTTAATTCTTCTCACAGATTACATGAGTAAAGTTGAAATTTATGCTCATGTTCATTAACTTCATCTTTTTCTTTTGCATTAAACACACACAATAAATTTTAGATGTTAATGTGTACATAGCCTCACATATTTTTATTATTTCCTTCCTATCTCTTATTAAGTAAGGTGGGATTTTGCCTGGGTTGGGGGGTGATTTCTTCTGGGAATCCACCTCACTGAAGTGTCTGCTGGCTTGTAAGACTTTCCATTCTAACCTGCCAGGTTGACAATTGTTTTTAGCTTTGGGAAACAGTCTTTTCCAAGTCCCCAACATGCATGAGGCTACCGGGGATGCCATAGCCTATTTACACTGTCACAATCAAATAGCACTAACCAGGTAGATAAAGGAACTATTTTCTTTTCCGCTAGAAGATCCAATCAGGTACTTTCTTTCAATAATTTATTCCCCAAAGGTAAAATAGAGCTTTGGTATCTATTATGAGGGGAGCTATATCAGTTCTCTACAGCTAACCGCTTGCTCCAGACCATCTGTTCTTTTGCAATGCTTCCTTGGCAATATGCTTTACTTTGTTCCATTTTCAGAGCACTCAGATGTGCTCTTGTGCCACAGAAGCTCCGAGCAAGGAAACATCAAGTCACACACCAGTACCCTACTGGCCATTAAGTCATTTTGATAATTTCTCTTCTGGAGCCCTGAGTCTGTCTATCTACATAAAAACTTTTCACTGCTGCAGGGCCAAAGACATAGGTTAAATTCCAACTCATTAGTTCTCGTAGGAAATGCCTGATAAAACTAAGTGCAAAAAAGTCCAGAGATTATTCCTAACAAGGTGTAAGATCAAAACTACCTTCTCCTGGGAGAAGAGAAGTGAGGAGGAGATGTGCCGCACCACTTGTCTTTAGTACAGGAAAATAAGTCCTGGACAAATACAGATTCGATTTGTGGTTTTGCAGCCATTGGTTTTTTTCTGCCTTTCAATTTTTGTTCCGGTAGCTATAGTCCCAAACAGAAATTCCTCCAGCAGTGTTACCCATGATGTTTTAAACAGTGCAGAAAGGCTGATCTCTGTAATTTTCAGCCTTGAATTTAAAGCTACAATCCATACCAGAGCCAAATCCTGACAGAGATTCCCATACACATTTCTAATAAAATCATCAATTGATCAGTTAAATGTATATAATAAGGTGGGAGTCCCTGTAGGTTTCTTTCCTTCCCCCTCACAGATTCTTTCTGAAAGCCCACATTAAACACTTGGATTAAAAAGTCAGTTCCCTATAAATGAAATAAAAGACTGCATTAACTCAAATAACTCCCCTGTTGCTACTTATTTCATTAACACTCTTCCTTGGTGTCCAGTGCATATTCACGTTCTCCTTGGGGAAAATAAACACCTCTCCAATCTGTTTTTCGCCTCAGTGTTTTTTCTTTATTTACTAATTCCTAGTGAGCCTAAAACATGTTATCGTGTTTCAGGAGCTTTTATGCAGTGCTTAATTCCTTTTCAAGGTACTCTTCTCTGTAAGGGTTTTTGTTTGAGATTAGTAGTTTCTTAGCTGAACTGATTCTTTCTGGGGTAAAATGAACTATATCAGAAGTCTTTCAAGAAATAAGCAATGAAGCATGAGTTGTGCTAGTCCAGACTCTGGAAGAGCTGACACACATTTTTTCCTATTTTCTAGTGAACTTTTAAGGAAGGCATTTCTATTTCAGCTGTTTTAGCAGCCCAAAGTAGGCAAGGGCCACAGGCAGATTAGAGATTCTTTCTGTTAAAAGCTCTACAAACAGATAAAGCGCGATAACAGCTCTACCCATGAACTCACAGTCAAGGAAGTAAAAAAGGAAAAAGACATAACAGATTCATCTGACAAAGATGCTGAGCTGTTTTAGCACAGCTTAGGTAGGTAGGCAATTCACAGACTATCCAGCAGCAATAATCATAGCTCCTCTCTTGCCTTATGGGTTTTACATAACAATTGGGCATTATGGGAGTGGTGATTTTTAAAGGATTTGAAAGAGTCCTCTACAGAGACAGTTTAAACAGCCATAACATGAATTTTTTTGCAGTCTGGGCTTAACAGTCATGTATAAATCAAACTCCAGTTTGGGTCAAAGACAATGTAATCAAGTAGAGAACTGGCTGACACTCTGCTTCACTCAAAACTGAAGAAATGCATTAGATATTAAATCAGGAATGAGTCACATACATGTGCAGTAAAAAAAGCCCCAACCCTCTAGTATTTTCACTGTATTTCCATATGTTTTACAGCATCCATTATTCTGACACTGTAGGTGGATGATTTTTACAATTGAGTTGTTAAACGTGCATTTGAATTGCAATGCATAATTTATTCACAATTTTTTTAATGGGTTTCAATACGTTTAATAAACATTTAAGAAAGAAGAATCCTCTTTGGTAGTAAATTTGGTGGGCTTTCTGAAAATGGAGCTAATTTTCTATACTTGTGAGTGTGGATTTCTGCATTATGCATCTGTTTGCATAGGTACAATTGTTTGCCTGTCTTCTGACACTGGGGACCACCGAGCTCTATCATCCATGTGCTACAGGAACAAAGAGGATATAACACCATGGCAGCCACAGTCAAGGTCTTTATAGATCAGCTGGTCACCCAGGGTGAGATTCAGTGGCCTAAATCTGGATGCCTAAGGTTCTATGAGTTGACCTTAGGACCTACAGAGGATGTCCTTTAGGGCAATTGAATGTTTGAAAGGATGTCCAGGGCATAAAAAAAACGGCACAAGGCAATTATGTGTGGGCATCTCAAACCTAAGCAACTCAATGGAAATTTAGTAAATACAGGCGATAAGATCTAGAGAGTCTGATCAACTGATGAAATGTTCTCCTCTTTAGGAAGACGTGAAAAAATTTCTGGTCTCTATCAGCTGCATTGAGTTTCTGAAACACCTTCCCAAGGCTAGCAGACATGATACAAAGTGTGTAGGAGACCCACACCATTATAGAGAGCAGAGGAGGGCAAGCAGAATAATTTGGGCAATAAAAAGCATCACCAAATACCATTAATAGGTGCAATTGTGAAAATAAATCTGTACTTCCATGATTTACTTAAAAAGAATCCTCACTGCAACTTCAATTAGCACTTCAGTATTCTTAGACCCCTTTTTACATGATGTGGCCCATTTTTTTCAACATAGAGGTAACAGTGCCTTCTTTCATATTGTTCCTTTCATGAAGGACTTCAAAGCACTTAATGAAAATTGGTTTTTTTGGTTTATTTACATTACATAGTGTGTCACAATACAGAAATGCCTGAGTTTATCGATGATTAGGTTAATAAAGCCACAAAATTATACTTCTTATTTTGGGCTTATTAGCCCAAATCTAGCATATTTGTTTCTGAGTTAACCTCAGGCTAAGATTGCCTGTGCATGCCTTTGGGAAGGAAAGCTTAAGAGATGGTAAAATCCTGTAAATATCAAAAAAGTTAAATGAAAGACTGTTGAAGTGTATAAATTTATTCATAGCAAAGAATGGAAGAGGATCAGACAGAAAGAGCCCTGATATCTGTATAATTTGTCTTATTAGCTACAACTTAATAGCAAGATTTTCCTTAAGTGCATTTATTAGAGATAGTTCATGATAAATTCATAAATGCTGTTGCAGGCAAACATTTGTCTGTGGGAAGATCCCATATTGTACCTCATTCCATGCAACTCTTTTAGTCAGTTGGTTGGTTTCAGCTCACAGGCTGAAGATGTATAAATTTAGCTGTGCAGAGATAATAACCTGTAACGTCTCTCACTAAGATATAAAACACAATGAAGGTTCTGTTGTGATTCATTTTCTTACATATACGTGTCTAATCACATTTGACATTCCCTATCCAACGTATCCACAGAGGACTCACATGTGACACAGGATCCGTAGGAGATGACAAACAGTGCATTGCTGTGACAAATCCTTCAGTTTTGAGTTAAAGCTGTCATAGACAAAGACTGGCAACCTTATCTCATTTGCAACAGCAATCTGCAAAGCTGTCTGCAAGTATGTGTGTGTATACGAGTGCAGGCATGTGAACACAGGGTGAGGAATGCCTCCTCCAGTGGCAGAGATTACTGGTATTTTATCTAGACATGAATGTCTATATATAATATTACAAATGTAATTTTCCTTTTTTTCCTCCTTTGCTCTTAAATCTCTTTCCATTGGGAAATTCAGTGCCACCACCCCAATTCTGTACCTAAAAAAATGGAGGTGAAAAAGAACAAGATATTTTATCCACAATTATTTCCAGTCCAGCCACTGCCAGGCTGTGCTGTGCACGTTGCTTCCCAGTGGTCACCTCAACAGACTTCAGTCCTCTCCCTGTTAAAAGAAGACAGATCGATGGCTCGCAGTGTTTCTCTTTTCTTTTGATTGTGGTGAGGAAGGGTGAAAAGAGATTGCCGTGTATTCTCAAAGTAAGCAAAACCTAAGTCTATTTGGATTCAAAGAATGCAACCCTCTTCTTATGGTTAAGGCTGCTGTAGCTGAAATGTCACATCCACTTTTGGGAGCAGCAGTACTTCTTACATGAGTGTAAATACCAAGTTATACTTCTGACTTGGAAATTAACCATCAACACTTCACAGGAATTATTTTAAATGACTCAAGTCTCTAAAAAGACTCTTTACAACATATTACCCTGTTAAAGAATTTCACTCTTAAGCTTGCTCAGTCACATCCTGGAGCCAACGTGACAACGAAATCTGATTATTTTCCTTTTAAATCACATGTACTCTGATCATTTTCTGCAATAATACAATTCAGCATAAAAGAAGGGAAGGGATATAAATTTTCATTCACCATATTAAATTGAACAATGTGCATACTTATTTGGGTTTAGATTTCATTACAAACGAAACTGAATTGCAGAAGACAGCCATTTGGATCTCTAGATTTTTCTGCCCCATAAGCAGAAAAGAATATGAATGTGTACATCTATTCTTCATTTTTATATGAATGTATTAATAAATGTATCAATATGTGCAAACACACAAACACGGATAAGTGTGCTACAGTTATAAGAAAAATGGATTGATGCTACTTCCCTTGCTGGAAAGATGCACATTTGTTTTTTGCCTATTTTGTTCCCTTTTAAAATTTTACTATTTTTCTCTGTATTCTAGTCAGTTCCTTGTGGGTGGGGAAGGGAGGAAAAGAGAGAGAGGAAGGAAATAAATGAAAATATACACTCAGAGTCTTAATTAAGATTTGTTTAATCCAGCTACAAAACAGTATTTAACATCCTGATGGGAGCAGATTGCTTTCACATTTTGTGTAATTTCCTATTTTCAAATGAGAAAAATGGCACTGTATTAGACCCGAATTATTGCTTGGGTGCTGAGACATTTGAGATTTCAAAGCATGTACTTTCTTCAGAGGCGAGTTTATCACAAAGCCACAGCAAATAGACCAGCAAACCTTGCCCTTTGCCACCGAGCTTCCTGCACCAACCTCACAGGAAGACATTGCGGAAGGGAGAGATGGATTACCAAAGGCAGCTTCACTTATGCTATGGGTCTTTCCATGACATGACCTTGAAAAATCATGCTATGCAATAAAATGTTGAATGGGACTTACTACTCTGAGTCAAATCTTCAAAAAAGCCAACCCATGCGAATAAGAGTCAAATGGAATTTTCTTGAGCACGTAGGAGTCAGTCGCCCATTTAGGAGTGCTTAACTCCTAAAGAACTTCCAAAAGTATCAATACGTACCTGTAAATACTTAAGTACTTTTGAATATAAGGTCCTCCATACTGAGTGAGAACCACAAAAAGGAGAAGTAATATGTGACTCCAATCACCTACAATGCTACAACAGTAAACTTAACGGAAACAAATCACGGACTTCAGGAGTGGCATTCAATAGACTTTCTAAAAGCAGCTGTCTTTCCTTGTATGGTTTTGGCTTATGCCAGATATTCTGGGGGCAGGGGCAAAAGAGACTTCAACCCATCTAAGTATGAGCTCTTATGTGACATTTGTCCTGAGGAATGGAAAACTAATTGCACTTCTTAGCCTGGATTTGTTAGCATAGTCTTTATAGAGGTAAATGAGGGAACTGTAGACTTTTATCATCTTTCCTCTCTCCCTCTTAATCCCACTAACCAACATTTTGCAGGGTTTTGTGTTTTTTTTTTTTTTTTGACTAAATTGCAGATTTTGCTATTGACCTTTACGTTTAAATCCCAAGCCAATGACAGAAGCTACAACACGTGGTAGACTGTTTGTGGTGAAAACAGGTGTGATATTTGGCCAGTGGTTACATCATCATCATCCCCAATGGCAGAAAACTACAAAGAGGCACTTCTTCAAATATACACTTGCTCCTTAGTAGAGGTATCTGTTAAGCATGAAAAAACCCCTAAGCTCCCTGAATAAGTCAAGCAGGCGATCTCTGCAAGCATGGGGGAGAATAAAATATTTTACAGGTCCATAATCTCAAGACAATCTCAGTTACTTAGTTCTGAAACACTGCAATGAAAAGAACTGCATTGCCAGATAGATGTTTTTTTTCCATGGAAAGAGTTTGCCACAGCCTCTTCCATTCTCACTGTTTTTCTGTGCACTCCTCTTAAACCAGGCAGCCTTGCTATAAAGGTATATTATCTGGGGGATCTAACACATTTCTGACATGGCTCGGCAGAAATAGTACCACCAGTATCAAGGAACAAAAGGAGAAACATAAAGTTGTTGTTTAAAATACCAAAGAGCTCTGGGTTAAAAATATGAATATAAGGCCTGATCCAAAGTCTTTTGAATTTAATAGAGAGAGTCACCATGAATTCAGTGATTCTGGAGCACGGCCCAAGAAGAGCAAAGCACCACCATGTAATAAGCTACAGTTCAGCCCTCTGCTCATTTCTAACACATGAACCGATTTCCACCAAGGCCTCTCAGCAAACTGTTCTTGGGTCACTGCCAGTGAGCTCGTTACCCTCAGAGCAGGACAAATCACTCAGGGTATCTGTCTGTGTTTGACCTTTGGGACAGAAGAACATCTGGAGGCCTTTGGGGCTCTGCAGACAAAGGTTTTGGGATGGAAATGGCTTTGCAAAATTATATTAGGAAGCCAAGAAGAGCCTGCAGGCTTGTGCATGGCAAGCTCTGTCCCGCAGGCTCCGGGGGCGTGGGAAGAGCATCCTGCACAGAGGTCCCCAGGCTGTGCCAAGCTGTCTTGCAGAATGTCACAAGGTCTTATTATGTTAACTGTGTCCTCAGTTCAGGTCTAGTCACATTTGCTGCAATGTGAACTCCCTCCACTAGCAAACCCTGCGCATAGCAGAGGAAGCTCTTCTTGTGAAGTGAATGCATCATAAAATACATATTCAATTAATAACAGTAATATTGAACTGTTTTAATTTATAGAGAACAACACAATACTCCTATAGCTGGTAACTTATTCATAAAGTATACATCTTCTCTAACAACATCTATGATCACATATAAAATATTTAGAAATTGCTTTAGCTTTTCTAGACTGCAGTTGTTGAAACAGCCTCACAATTATCTTTATAGGATGTGCAGGCTTATTAGAGTAATTTAAACAGCAGCAATGCAAAGTAGCATTTTGATCATATAATAAGTATTTTAAAAATCCTACTTCTGTTTCTGTCTCCTATTCCTATTCCTATTCCTATTCCTATTCCTATTCCTATTCCTATTCCTATTCCTATCCCTATCCCTATCCCTATCCCTATCCCTATCCCTATTCAACCACCTCCGCCTCCAAGCAAAAAACCAACAATAATAAAGTTTAAATTTCCCAAACTACTATTACTTTCAGTGAATATGGTCTTGAGCTGCGGCATTTTGCATCATAGTGAGCTTTCGTCTGCCTGAATTTTCTCAACCATAAACAGCAGCTTGCCCAGGTGTCCTTTAAGCACTTGTGTGTTTGTTCTCTGCTGTGGCTCGTGGCAATCAGCGTGTAACACTCAGCAGACCTCCTCTCCCCCCATATCCTCATAAACTCACCTCACTGCATGAGGCTTATCAAAGATTCCCATCTGGTTAAAGGGCATGTGATGAATTTTAACTCTGTTTCTTTTACTGTCACCTTCCTACCACTTTTATCTGCCTTTTATTGCTTCCAGGATTTGGGGGGACACATATACTACAGAAAACCCTAAATATTTTATATGTATTTCTTTTTGCAAAAAAAGGGGCTTTTTGTCAAATGAAAATTTCTACATAAATATCCATTCTTGGTTGTATTTTTCATGTTTTTGTTTAGACAGAAAACTTTATTTTTCTTCCTCACCTTCTCCCAAATAATAAAACAACATCTGTCATGACATAAAAGATTATTCAACTTGCACGTGTGCAGAAATAGCAACCTGAGTACATAGGATTCTATAACAATTCCTCTAAGTTCCTTTATATTAGTTAAGATTATCACAAATATATATATATAAAAAATGCCACTAGCAAATCTATGATTAATAAAGTGAATATATGTAAATTGATTTGTTACAAATTACTATCAGTAATTAATACAATATTCATCAACCGTAGAGCACCAGTTAGTACCAGTACCAAGCAATTATATAGCAACAACTGTGTACCTATATACTATTACAGATTACTACAAACTTTTCATTAGTGAAGCAATTTACCAGCAATGTAACAGCTGATATACTTCCGATAGCCAACTTGTATGGATATATGATGCCTATATCAAGGGAATTAGATTTCAGAAGGGGCCAAACCATCCCAGAGGAGGAATTAACAATCCCAGAAGTGGGAAGACAAACTGAGCTAACCTCAAAAGTGGGATCAGATGGGTCCCAGTAAGAGAACAGACGGAATCTCAATTCAAAGATGATCCATGTCACAGAGTCTAGAGACAGCAAAGCACCCCCAGTGAGTGTCCAAGACCTCATAGAAAGTTTATCCAGAGAATTCAACCTGTTTAGGAAAGTAAAATTACATACAACACAGGAAATTCTCAGAGAGAGAGGCTTCATTTTGGATAAAAATTAAGCTCTTTTTATATCATAAGACATAAAAGGATGTAAGACGCTATCACCTCAAGCAACCTGTAGATATTAATTTCAATTTTTCACCTGAAACAGGAAATAGATAATGATATTTTCTATTCTTTTAAATCCATTTTTATTTTCCCTGACTGTTTCCACTTTTTAAAACTGTAAATTGCCATTACATTTCCTTGTGTTTACATTTATTGGTGGTACCTCTGTATATCTCTGGTTGCTAGATATCCCGGCTCCACTCCTAAGAGGCCAGCTTCAATTTTCAAGGAGGTTTCTGGTTCCACAGCCGACTTCTCATGCTTACAGTTCCCAGACTTGCACACTTTTATCTGCCTGTTAATTTTCCCTTCTAACCAGGCCAGTTTTATGGTTGTTGGCATCAACATCCTACATTCTTATTTCACCATCATAGTGTCTGAATTCTTTTTCATTTGAGTTGACCAGAAAAAAAAAATAAAAGCAAAAATAAAACAGAAAAAAAAACCAATCCCAAAGGAAAATATTGATCTGTTTTCCATTCTTTAATTTTTCAGGTTTTGAAAAATGTTTTTGACAATGACAGCATTTTTGTACTGCCTGAACTGCCCCATGAGAAGGAAATCTATTTAGAATGGTCTTCATCCTCCAAGGATTTACCAGTCTCAAACATCTGTTTACTGTGAGTGATGAAAGCTAAAGAAGGCAGAAAAAAAAGTCACAGGAGAGATGCCAATACCCCAAAGAAGAGATAACGTGAGGATTCTTTTTGTGTTCCTCTACATAAAGCCTCACAAAACTCAACACACTTTATGATTTCTGAGTACATTGAGGTCTGTGTGCTTAAACATCCTCTGATATTTCAGGATTGTCCCCCACTTATCCAAAATATACAACACAACTTTCTTTATGCAAATATATTATAGTAGTTTGTACCCAAACCCTTTATTTCAGTATAAATTCAATGTCTGCCGTGCTCCTTTGTGCCGTGCACAGAGAAACTTTCTGGGAATCAAACTATGGATTTGCTTTTCCCTTCTATCAAATGGAGTTCAGAAAGGCTGAAAGATGGGAGCAACAAATTTTGAGCTTTCTGTTAATTGCTTTAATGGTCTGTATTCTTTCTTTCCAAACTTGACACTGCAAAACGCAGGGGAACCTGGGAAGCAGGCAGAGACCATCAGAATTTCCAAAGCAAGAATGGAAAATCTCAAGGCACAAGATTTCCAACCATGTGTAGGAAGCTGGTTTTAAAAACTGAGTAGTTTGTTATCAACAAGAATCTAATCTAATGCTAACAACATAATAATTCAGGAGTGTTAAGAATAGAATATCTTCCTATCCTAGGAAAATGTTATTTGTAGATACTGTATATAAATTTGCAGATAACCAATTTAGCAGTTGTCTTAATGAGCTTAAATTATTAAAACAATTTTCAGAACTAACAATTAAAATTGCTAATTATGGAAATATATGTTTTATTATCCTTAAGTATGGATGTATTTATATAGCATAATTTTATACCTTGTTACTAAATGTTTATGGATGAAAAAAATTGTATTTTCCCTCCATCTCTAGTTTTTAATAAACTACTGTTTTTCAAGGTAACATAGGTAATTGGATATTGGATTATCCAGTGACATTGGATAATCACTCAGTCATCTGCCTCCCTGGTTTTCAGGCTAGTAATTGAAAACTACTGAAACAAAAACATAACTTCCTGTTGGCAGTCTTCTGTTAATAGATAAGTTCTAAAGCCTGCATAATTACTTAGTTCTTAAATCTGTTAGAAGTCCAGGGTGTTAAGTGGTTGTGTGAGTATTTTTAAACAATATTTCAATAGCAGCTCTTTTCTATAACTGTAGTTGCTTCCAAAATGCCTGTATTTTAGCTGCATTTTTTCTGTGATCTCCAAAATAACATTTTCGAACAGCTACTAGTTCTTCTGTCAATCGGTCTTGCTTTATAACCACCAGTAATGAGCCAACAAGATTCCCACTGCATTCCCTCAAGCTGTAATACTCAAGGAGGTTTATTTTCATTTAATTTCAAGAACTCGAGAAGACTTTCCAATAACATTTATGCACAGAAAGGGGGAAAACTTGTTCTGTACAAATGAAAGACCTATTCAACCCTCACCTACCAATGAAATGAAATAATACTTGCAGGTTTGCTGTAGTTTCTGCCTTTGTACTCGCAGATAAAAGTATTAACTAACTATTAAATTATTCTGTAATATGAAGGAAGGAAAAGAAGCCCTTTATTTATGACAGGAGATGTTTAACCTTTATTTAAATGTGTCAGTGCCACATTTAGTGCCCTGTAAAATTCCAATGTCTTCTACTCCAGGACTATGGTATTTTGCATGGAAATTATATATTGTTAAAAACGCACATCTATTTTCAGTGCAAGAGTTGTAAAATCAGACTTGGAAGTAGTCATTCATGGTACCCTAGATTAACGGAAAGTTTTGACACATCTACTCACACTCGGTAACACTGAGTTCTTAAGGTGGAGAAGAATGGTTCTCTTCATCATCAGAAAAGGCACAGAAATGTGACCCTAAGTGAGCGATAAAGCACTTGGAAGTCTAGAAGAAAGAATACGTTGAGAGATTTGAAAGGTATTTTTATGTATGTTATTTTTGGTTCAGAGTTTATGACAGTGGGATAATAAATGTGGCTTAACAATGGACCTCACGATAAAGGTTTTCACCTCCAGGGGGTCTAGCAGTAGGAATGATGGAAAAACCTCAAACAGAGGTTTTTGATATTAAACTCAGACCTCTGAAAGTTAGAAGGGTAACCAAATCCTCCCAGCGTCTTTGGATGTATAAGAATATTTATTTATGTGTTTGAGTATTAGAGGTGTCAGACCCTTCCTGTTAAGGTACAGGACTCTTCAGCACAATTTAAATTTCCACAGACTTGACTGCATGGAAGGAGTTTTGTACAATAACAACATGCAATAAAGTTCAAGAGCTCTTGAATTAATGTTTAAATGCAACTTCTGCACTTGCTATTTGGATGATGTGCCCTTTTTCCAGCTCAGAGGACTTTGATTTTCATTACATGCCACAAAACACCAATCCCATGCTGTAGGGTACAGACCACAGCTGATTAGACTCCTTCACAGCCACAATTCATCCCACAGCCACCTTCCCCCGTGGGACATCCTGGCATTATTCTGGAGGACTTCAAACAAACTCGTAGCTTCTTTCACACGAATCCTATTTTGGGCTTACTGTAGTGAAATGAGATTGAAGACAATGCATAAAATGGACTACAATTACTAGAGCTGCAAGAGCTGAGATATGTTTCATGGCTCCTTAAATAGCTTGGGAAAAAAAACAAACTACTCACAGGTAACTTAAGGGGTTTGTGCTGGAATAAGCCCATCACTTACAGATGTTATGCTGAAAATGTGATTTTATTAAGTGATTGAACTTGCAGTTTTTCAAGGAGAAGTGTCTGGAAGATAGGTTGTAGGCTGCATGAAAACTTGCCAACCTCAGAATAAATTATTCCCAGTAGTGTTCATTCCCCCTGACTAAAGGGCAGCAGTATCAATGCCTCTCTTCATAGTCAAATTACTTTAGACTTGTTCCTAGTGACACTTGGCTGTCTGCTGCCTGCTAAAAAAAAGCTGAGCAGGTTTCTACTGAGTTATACTGGAGGGAGGTAAGGGGGGAAATATCTATATTCTAAACCACAAATCTCATATTCAATATTCTGAACTTTACAAGCCTGGATTTATCTCAATATTTTAAAAGGCCATCCAAAAGATTTGCCATTGGCCATTGGTGAACATTGTTACCATAAACTGCAAGTCAAATTGGAAATCTTATTTCATTACAGGAAGATGGTGGTGAAACACAGGGAAAGCTGTGTGGAACTGGCTTAAAGAGTAGAATGGAATTTGGAACGATTATTGTTTTGCCTTTCATAATATTTACAGTTTTTTTCTCATGAAATCACAGAACAGACCAAATTAAATGTTAAAATTATACTAAAATACTAGGCTCTGTTTGTAGGAACAAGCTGATAATTTTGGTGTATTCGTTTATGTAACACTGAAAGGTGAAATAAAGAAATATGCTAAGGTGTATTAACACTTAAATAATATACAATTGGCTTCTAACTTATACAAGGTCTGACACAAAAGAGATGGTTATAAAACATGTTATAAACTGTCACAATGACTCAAGGCTCAACTCAATCACTTCACCCAGTACGAGAGGACACATGTTCAAATGAATGGTTGGACTCGGTGACCCAAGAGGTCTTTTCCAACCTAGTGATTCTATGATTCTATGAAATACAGACATTTACTTACCCTGAGTGGTAAAACATTTGTGTGCCAACCCACAACACTGTCTGTGAAGCAGTTTTTTTAGCTAATAACAACTGTGCTTGAGCATCCACCCTATTCACCAGACCTGACTCCCTCTTCCGAAAGATCAAGTCAGTGTTTAAAGAAAGCCATTTATTGTCAGTAGAAGATGTGAAAGCAAAAATGATGGACATCCCAAACAACCTTTCAGTAAATGATCAGCAGAATTGCTTTGAACATTGGCAACACCGTACACAGCTGTGTGTCAACTCCAAAGGGAAATAGTTTGAAGGTTGTGGTAGTTAAAGTTCTTGATTTGTTATGTAAAAAGGATTACAGATACAATCTTAGTGGTTTTTTTGTGTCGGACCTCATATTCTCATTTGCATTAAAAGGCAAATGATACCACTGGGTCCAATACAAACCACGGCCCAAGTAGGAGGCGACATGAGTATAATCCTAAACCAATCTTCAGTTGGAAACAATAACACACTTTTTACAAATGAAAATTTTATAAAGCACTGAAAAATGTCACCCATTTCAGGCTACTCCCCGTTGATCTTTCTCAGGAGATTTCTGACATGTTAGCTGTAGGCAGTGTGCTGTTAAACGGCTTTGATGAATAAATACTACATGAAACCGTAATATGAACGAAATCGTGAGACAGCTACATGGATGATGGCGTGTTTGTGGAGAGAAGTCAGTGATGGATTCAGCTGGTGTCTTCATTTCCCAAGAAAGAGATGACTTTACAGCAATAAAGGATAACAATGAACTTCATGTTCTGTCTCTTCTGGGAAAAGCTTCCATAAAAAAAGAATTTTCTGAACAAATGGAAAGACATTGCTCAGGAAGATATATGAAAAAGATTGTGTGATGGAGGAGATACTTAATTGTTTCTGAATATTAAGTAGAGGTTAGCTAAGTTTTCATAACTCCTTTTACAGACTGATGGTGATTATTAATAAAGAATCTGTACCTTCAAAAATCTTTTGCATCGTGGCCATTACCGTGTCCTACAACAAACTTGGTTCTCTTTTTATTCACTGTCTTTAAAAATAAAAAAAAATGCAAATCTATTTTCTTATTAGCTTCAACTTTATAAAATGTTGTCAATTACATCTGACAATTTGTTAACTTTTTTAAAACTATTTTTTTGGGGAGTATGTCCTTAACGTCTTCCTGTTTCATCCACGCACATTAAAACTATGACAATTTGGGAAAATTTTCAAATTTAAATAATTAAAAAGAATACTGGTCAAAGTCCATATTAAAAAACCTAAAAAATTAGCCTTTTTTCCCTTAGAGGTTAGAATCTAGTGTTTTAGTAGCTATTATGGAAATAACCACTCAAAATCTTTCTTTCATGTTTCATTGAAGTGATTTAACCCACAACAGAATCAGAATAAGTTTTATGTCTGATTTGGATTTGAAGGCTAGGAGTTTTTTTCCTAGTTAGTGGATCTGTATTTAGCAGCTAAAAATATCTGCTGACAGAAACTTGTTTGGAAAATTGACAAGAAGTCTCATAGAGGCTATTTTAATCTATCCAACAATATCTTCCTTACAATGAACATCTGGAAAATGTTGTAACATGTGCTTTGTTTAATAGTGAATTATCCCACACATTTCAAGAAAGGAAGGACACGTTAAGCTTTTTTTTTCTTTCACTACAGTTTGAATACTTCACTAAAATTATTCTTCTTAGATATGCTCTTTTCTAAAGTAGCAGCTCCTAAACTTAAGGTGCTTACATGTACAATGTAATCTGGTGAGCCATTCAACTCTTAGATTTATTCCATAATATGGAATATGGAATAATCTATTGTTAGCACAAATATTGACTTTTAGTTCCATAGAAGACCAGCATTGGTCTCCTCTCTGTTTTCAGTATAATTGCATCTAATTTTCATATTACCATGGCAAGTCATTGACTGTGTTGTATGTTAGAGGTGCTTCTTCCTATGCATATTTCATAAATTTGGATGGAGTCTCTAACCCAATGATTTGTTGTCATGACTCTCACAAATATATTCGTGCAAGACTTTCTAAAAATTCTTGCTAGTTCCTATTATGTGGATTTCTGCTGACCTAAGTTTGGACCTCCTAAAGGAAAATGTCCCACAGAGCACAGCAAGATGTTTTGGTATTTGCAGTGTTCTTCTATTTTCTCTAAGCAGTTCAATCTCTTGCTGACAGACAACCAGAGTGTGACTCTCATTCAAAGGAAATTTGAGGCAATTGGAGACTAGCACCTTTTCCAGTAGCAGAAAAAGTTGAAGTCTGAATGCTAACCTTCACTAAACCAATACCTATTCAGTGTAATTTCATTTCTACTGGTGAAATCAAGAGCAGAATTATGCCCAAGTTGTCTATTAAGGAACAGGATGCAATGAAGGCTGGATTTACTTATAGAAATCCTCTTAGGGTATTGCTTTAGGAAAGATAAGAAAAATAATTTAATTTCATGAACAGTGCAGGAGCTGTAAAATCCAATGCGATGAAACAGAAAGGAGACTTTGGAAAAAGGCTTCCTTGGGGCAGCCAACTGCCATGGTGTGTCAGAGCATATCGCTGAAGTCCCACATCCGGACGCTTCTCAGATGAATGCTGCAACTACTACACTAGTTTAAACAACAGTTCCTCTTCTTTTGACAAAAATGCATCTTTTACTTGAGAAATTAGTCCTTTCTTTCCCCATCACAATGAAATATTATTTTGTTTCAAGTGTTCTTTCTTATCTTTATTCATCATCTATAAATTGCAGATAAGCCATATAAGTTTGCTTTTTTTTTCTCCTATATCTCTTTTGAAATATATGTTTAAAACACTGGAACAAACTTTACTTTCATTTTGAGATTGCTTTTGCTTTCTGGACTTACTCAGTTTTCTGCTTTAAGGTATTTTAAATGTCTTTTAAAATTAGACAAAAGAGAGTGAATATGAACCCCCAATGTCTCATTTAAAAACAATTTGAGCTAGTATAATGAGTATAAATCATTGTAATAGAGCAATTTTACATCAATTATGACACCATTATTTTTGAGTTCATTACTGATTTTATTAATAAACTGGTAACCTCTCATCACTATACTGTGTAGATGACTACACTGCATTGTGTCATGACATGAAGTGGGTGGCATCTTGCACTGTCGAGGCTCTGCAATTATTCCACACATTACTGAAATACTTGACAGCCTTGTGCTAAGTGCAACGCAGAATAACACCACATGAAATCTGTATCATTTCTCTAAACTCACAGGGAATAGGAAAGTTCCACCACTCTCTGTTGAGCCAACTTCCTAATTACTCAGATATTAATTTCTTTCTACTATTCTGCCTTTCCAATTACACTTTTTTACACCATCTGATGCTTGAATCTGTGTAGGATGTTTTATCTGTGGACTAATTTGTACAGTTCAAAATGTTCATTTTTTTTGCATTAAATTTGTGCTTCATTTCAATCAGGACCTTGTGCTTAACAATGAATGTAGGGCTAGCATGTGATAGTCGCTTCCCAAAGAAGTAGATGAGATAGAGAAAGTGGTGAAGGACTTGTCACACATGATGTCACAACGGGGTAAATATGAAAATATACAAGGGACTTCAAAAGAAGGGTTTACAAATCTGTTTAACCCTTTAACTGAGTGTTGCAAGTGTGAGTAGTTAAGTAATTAATGTTGCAAGACAGAGTAATTAATCAGCAATGATGCAAGGATAATCGATATAATATTATCCAGCTATCTCTGCACACCTCTTCACTTAGATTCTTATCAACAACTTCACAAAGAAAATCAATCTTGTCTAGCCTGTTGAGTTGAAGTCAGAAAATCCCTTTAAATCTCTCTTAGTAAAATTTCTGAGACTTGTGTGTATGTATACAAGTCGATTTTATTAAGAATAATTCATTCTAACAGCTTGTGACTTAATAAAGTTCAGTAGTGGCTGCAGAAAAGGTACCGCTTGCAAAAATACATTGAACAACCCTATATGTAACCAAACATCCAAGCGAGTACAAGAACGCAACGTGCAAGGATATATGCATAGCAATAACACCCAGACATAAGTAAAAATAACATGTAGATAGAAGATACATAGTGAAGGTTAAAGTACAGAGAGATACTAATTATTAGCTTGATGTTAATTAGCTTGATGATAAGATGTATATTTAGTGTGCATAACACAAGGGCTTACCTCCATGGAATCCGTGAGACATTGGGTCCAGCCTCTCAGCTGATCCCTACAGTTTTGGTGACGTTTTTCCTCTCCCTTCTTACCCAAATAGAATCCGGGGCTGAGGGGTGTTGGAAGAGTGGGTTGGGGTGGAGTTCAGCCCGTCAGATGATTCTTGGAGTTTTGGTGACATGTTTCCTCTCCCAGATTTTTCCCTTTGTTTAAACTTTTTATAGTAAAATGCATCTTTGGGGCAGAGTTTTAGGTGGAACTTGAGTGACTAAAGTTTCACATCCAGCTCTGCTCATTGGTGGCGTATGCCCAGTAAGCGTGTTTTTTGTGACTGCTTTGCCTCAGAGGCAAAGAGGAGGCAGAAAGCAGAGATTATGATTGAAAACTTAATTCCCAGGCTAGCATCCCACTAATTTGCATCCCCTCCCAATCATCTTTAGGAAAAACTAAAAATATGAATAACCAGGGAAGATTACAGTAATTTTCTTCAAATGATTTTTCTATCTTGGTCTGACTAAAACATTTTTTCTACCCATTTGGACCATCCCTTATTCATGTAAAAGTGCTGATCTTGATAATAGCTATTCAGATAAGCAATGAGTTACTGAATTTTGTTGGTTTTATAAAAAAAAAAATGTGGGTTGGGGCTGTCAATGGAAGAGGGAAGGTCACTAACACAGCCCTGATGAGGAATTGCTGAAGCAGATTATCATAGGCAAGGAAAAGTTAGAGATGAGGAGAGAGAGAATGAGAAATCAAGAACCTACACACCAGAAAAGGAGAGTAACCTGCTGTACAAGGGAAAATTTCCTCCAGGGGCCCCTCTCACACCTGAGGTGTGATGAACCTGGCGTACTCTTGACCGCATCTGGCCTGCTCAGCATAACTCAAAGTAGGATATGAGAGAAATCCAAGAGGCTGTAACCATGACAGTACACTATTTCCTGACTTCTGCAGTACTTGTCTTAAGCTATGTCTACACTATTAAAAAAAAAAAGAGCCTATCCTCTGTCCTTGACAAGAGTTACCTCATGAGAGCCAAGCTGTTTTCCTTCCTCTGCAAACAGAGTTTCCTTTTTATGTTCTGAATAATAACAAACATCTCCAGACAATGTTATCCTGCAAACTACTTTCAGGAACTCGTTAGAAGAGCACTTAGTGACATAGGCCAAAATCATGGCACATATCATGCCATTATACAGTATGAGCCACCATGGGGTGGTTTTGAAGACTGCCTCTGATTCTGATTTTTTCACCATTGTGGGTGCCGTGGCTGTTAAAAGTCTTAGGAGATCCAGAGCACATGGACAAGACTTTGTGTCTGAACACTGGACCATAAATCACAAATAAGCCAGAGGCTTCCATCTGACCCCCTTTCAACAGCGGACAGACGGCAACAAAAAAAAAATAATAAGTATTTGTTTATAAAAATGCTGAAGGGAAAGGAAAGTGCAGAGCAAAGGAGCGTGAGGTGAAGACCCTCAAGAAGATATCAGCAGAGCAACACATCCACAACAACGTGCTGCTGGCCTAGGAAAAGTCCAGGCTTTCAACATCGCATTAACATGGCATTAACAGCACGATTAAGAAAAGGAAGGGTTTCTTTTCTACCTCTTTTTGGACTTCCAGGTGCCCGTAAGGACAATAACAAGAAACAGGGTATGCGCTTGTCCTGACTGTGTTTTGAGGCATGCAGACGGCACCAGCTCCAACCCAGGAACAACATACTGGGGCAGTACATCTGCTGGGGGTTTTGCTCTGTTAACACTGTAGTGTATTTATTCAATATTTCTCTTTACAGTGCTCTAAATCAGATGGAGCAGAAATCTCCAAAAACAGAGGCATTTTGCACTCATAAGATTTTAAACTTAAGTAATGGAAGCAAGCATCATCCTTCCACTCTTTTATTTTTTTTTTAAGAGGTATTTCACTTATCTGCTTCTGATTTCCAGACTATTTCAAGCTCCTCTAACAAGAAACTAGTGGAGTCAGTGCCTTCAAAGAGAAATTAATGCTCACGCAGACCAGGATTTGTGGGTCAGGTCCAAAGAATTGTTTCTTTCTAGAACCTTGATTTATCACATCTTTATTAAACTATTCCTGCAGTCCACTAAGATGGAGGCATGAGATTGAATAAGGATTTTGTTTCTGCTGTTTCGCAAGGACCATATATAAAACTCTGCACTTACCACCACACTGCTAGTTTTCTTAGTGGTAGACTTATCATCTCACTGTCTAATTTGTTCTGAAACATAATAATTTTTTACTTGCTGTGAAGCCCTTGTCTTTTACTGTTTTCAGTGCCAGACACAATAGTGACCTCCTGGCACAGTGAGTCTTAATTTTCAGGTGTTTGCCAAAGTACTGTGATACTGAACATCAGTGGTGGGGCTATTTAAATTGGTGGAAGGGCTTAACTGGTGGACTGGTGTGAGCAGGTGGGAGATTTACATTCTACAAAGGGAAAGGTTTGCTCAGAAGCAGTCTCTAATAGGATATGATGCAGACCACAAACTGCTCTCCGGCTTCACACCAGAGTTAGAAATCTTGCCATTTCTGAATGGTTACAAGATGAAAAAAAGAGATATCAAAAGCAGAGGATTTGCTACCTGAGCTGAATTGCATGAGTGATGTGAGAGGTTGTAGAAAAGATGATCCCTCTATAATAACTTGCATGACTTGGCATAAGCCTGAGGTCCCATCTCATCACTTCCCTGCTCGCGAACTAAGAATAGGTAAGTTGTCAGGGCAATGGCTTTCCTGAGCAGGACAAAGACTGAATCCCTAATGAAAGGAGTATTAAGCCACTGCCCAAATGATGCATCTGAAGCCTGTTCTGAGAACAGCAGGGTTGATCTCTGTTTCAGGCCCATCTTGATCATAAAGTGTAACCCGTATATACCTTGAACCTTAATATAAGAATTTTGCATTACTGGCGATCATAAAGTGTAACCCGTATATACCTTGAACCTTAATATAAGAATTTTGCATTACTGGCTTCACTTTATGTTTAGATTAAATTGGAATGTTTCATTTAGGCTTTAGAAGTACATGAAGCATTTGAAGCATGAACATTTGAAAGATGTAGTATGGAGGGGCAGAAGACAATGTCCTTATCTATCTTGTTTCCTCTGTGACGAAATGCAGTGGATGTGTCTGATGTGCTCCTATTTCTAATGTTACATGCTAGTCCTTTACAACTGCTCTGTGTATATGTGTTTAATAGTCTCACGCTGAAGGTGTGAGTACAATTTACACTGAGTCCTCCAGCTATATACTACGCTTTACTTTCTGAAATTTCCAGACACAGAGAATTATGACATGTAAGGCATGAAACTGAAAACAAAAGACACAGATAAACTACTTTGTAAAATTACTGTTACAGAGATGAAGAACCAAATCTTCTACAGGAATAAAATTATGGAGCGCTTATGTCTTCAATGGAGCAATAATCTTACCTGCATGCAGTAAAATATCCTTTCACTATTTCAAGGTTAGTGCAGAATTATCTACGCAGACAAGTCTACCTATAATATGGAATCATTGTTGAAGGTGAAGTCAAAGAGTTTCTGAGTGTGGCTACATATGGAGTATCCTAAACCTCCTTTACAAACCTACCCAAGTCATCTGCAGCTCTACAAAGAGTGTAAAGAAAGCAACTAAAAGGACTGAATTCAGTGAGTGTAGGAAGGAAAGTGAAAATTTTTAGTTTTGGGGTTTTTTTATAACTCTCATCCATAGATTCTTTGTGAGTTCCTAAGAGACAAAGCACTTTCATGTCTTACATTTCTTCATCTTTGTCTTCTCCTCCTCCTCCTTTTATGTACATAGCAGGGTTTTACTCTGAGGTACAATGTAAAATGATTTTTAGTGCTTTGTAACCAAACACAGGTGAAATAAGTTTTTCCTCAACCTTCTGCTATTCTTCAAACCTGTTCCAACTGTCCCATTTCTTTTTAAGACTTACTAATCAGAAAAAAGGAACATTTCTGTATTTGAAGTAGGCTTAAAACAGGTTGTTTCAATAGCACAAAGTCACTTTTCACCTGAAGGCTCACTTCAAAAGGCACAGAGCCTTCCATGAATGCATCAGGATCAATGGGCATGTGGAGACATTCAGTGTGGTTTGGATTACAGATTTAACAGCTGGTTTACTAGAACTCCTTGATGAGATTTTTAATGAAATTTTCTGGGGACCTCATAAAGAATTACTGCCACAGATTGATTGCTAGTTATTTGTTGGTTACAGTATAAAAGTTTCCACACATCAAGATCAAGGATGGAATCAATCCTGTCCTCTGCATTCAACTTGAAGGAGGAATTAAATATGGACCTTATTGGCTGTAAGTAGTATAGTTTAATGGTAACAGTAGCCTGGGATTGTTGGATCCCATCTCCTGCCCATTTCCTTCACAAGAGAAACACCCAAAGAAGAAAACCTTTTTGAGTTAAGAAAAACCAAAAACAAACCCAAAAATGGGTTGTCAATTAATCTATTTGATATCATTGTAATTTTGAACAAATTCAGAGAAATGATAAGCTCCGACCTGGTGCTGCTACCTCCAGCAGTTTTCAAATGGCCCATCTGTTACAAGGCAGTGACATTTATTTCTGTTCCCTGCACATCAGAGACTCATTCGTTACACACGCACAGGGAAGAAAACACTCAAGTTCTCAATATTACTGTTCTCAACCTATTTTTGTGTTGCCCATCCATGCAAGGAGACTGAGCAATGCTGAGAGACTGCACAGGGGGCTGACGTGGGTGCAGTGGGCACTGCACACCCCACTGCTGCCCTCTTTGCTGGCTCAGGGGACTCTGGTTGGTGCCAAACACAGGAAAATATTCCCTAGCTATGCCACTATTGAACTTCTCTATATTGGACACCAAAGCCAAGACCTTGCCTCTCATACATTTCTTTTCTACATCTTCTAGACTTTGCTGAACACACAGAAATCAGGACACGGATGACATGTACAAGTAGGGCATACCCAACAGACTTCTAGTCAACAAGAACAAGTGAGCTGAAGTAAAATTAGCAAGAATTTAAAGGCTGTCTTCTCAAGGATTTACTTAGAGTCCTGAGAGGTTTTAAGCAGTTTATACTAAACACCTTTTTTGTCATGTTTACGCTGTGATAGCTATGTCAAAGCTAACATGAAATGCTCAACACAGATGGCCATCACATCTGTGAACTGAGTGGAAAAAATCCACAGAAAATAGATATTTAATTAGGGCAACGGATGGGATTATTATTTTGCTGATATAGACTCCCAGTTCAATATATTTGGCACTGACTGTGATCATTGTGAAAAGAGAGGACTAAAGGAAATATGGGGAAAACATCTGAGCTGAAATGAATAAAGTATTAAAATTAAGGTAAGGACAGCTTTCTCTATTGAGGTTTTTATCACGAAATTTGAAAATGCCAAAGGAAGGAGGAAAGGGTAGGTGTACAATTTTGAAATGCACATCACATTTTTCACATCACTTTCTCCTTTAATGAGATGCATATAACAATCAACTCCAGCCACAGAGGCAGTTTATCAACATAAAAAAAAAAAATAAGATCCCAAACTCTAAAGGAAGGTTTTTAAAAATCTGATTTAAAGGACGCAAATTTGCTACAAGAAACAGATTAGGCCTAGAAAACACTTGAAATAATGGATTGCTTTGCTAGTGTTATTGAGAAGACCAAATCCAGGTTGTGAGTGAGATATTAGTACTAGAATCATGCTAGCCACACTGAGAAAGGTGTTAGATGATCACATAGAGGAGCAATTGCCATTCATATTCTACGTGGATAAAGAAAATTATTTATGGAAAGCAATTAATTGTAGCAAGATTATATTCAGTGGCAAATTCAGGAGAACTCAAATTCCATGAGAGCTGCTCACATTGCCCAACTGCTATCCATCTTTATCATGTGTTGGCTTTGCTGCAGGTTCTCTTAAAGCTTCTGCTCACAAAGGCAATTGTCCCGGGTTTTTTTTGCTGTCCTTTTACATTTACTCCATATACCTACATTGAATAGCCTACACCTAGTTCTGTTCTTTTCTATATTTTCTGAAACTCTCTCATAACCTTTACATCCATCAAGGCTTTTGTGAAGGGATGCACTTCGGAGGATAAACATGAACTGCTCCACTTAACAGTTGTCCTAACACACTTAGTCAATGCGGCAGCTTCAGGAGCAGCAGCATTTGAAAGCTATTCATTAACAATATCTATCCTTGGCTTCATCCCTTACTTGCTGCTTACTTTGTGAAAAGATGCATTATATCGAGCATTGCTTCATTGTAAAGCCTTGTGCCAAGAACAATTAAAGTACACATATTAATGCATTCTACACCTCAGCATATTCCTTTCCTTTCCCTTTCCTCTCCTTTCCCTTTCCCCTTTCCTTTCCTTTCCTTTCCTTTCCTTTCCTTTCCTTTCCTTTCCTTTCCTTTCCTTTCCTTTCCTTTCCTTTCCTTTCCTTTCCTTTCCTTTCCTTTCCTTTCCTTTCCTTTCCTTTCCTTTCCTTTCCTTTCCTTTCCTTTCCTTTCCTTTCCTTTCCTTTCCTTTCCTTTCCTTTCCTTTCCTTTCCTTTCCTTTCCTTTCCTTCTTTGCTACTGTTTGACCTCCTACAAAGACATTGTGCCACATTGCCCTACATGTGACTGATGAAGGTAACCAAAACACAATAACATGAAAATCCTGCCTTAAAAAGGCATTTGGATCAGGGAGGGGAACAGAAAAAGAAGGGAGAAAGAAGGTTTTCCTACTTGATTTAATTGACTTACCTAGCTGTGTATATCAAAAGCAGTGATGTAAAACACTGATTGGATGGTAGATAAAACTGTCACTCAGGCAGTAGTGTACAATCTCATATTAGATCTTAAACAAGTTTGGAAAATGGTCCTTGGATCTTTTCTTCCTGAGTTTCTCATGGGTAAAAGATATATAGGTATACTCTGTTTCCTATCAATATTTTATAAATAAAATGAGGGGAAATGAGGAAATAAGCATAGAAGAGAGAGCAAAAGGAGTGGGAAGAAAGTTGTAACCACCGAAATGGTGCAGTAGCAGCAAACTGTGCTGCATTGCAGGCGATTTGAGGCAGCTCAGGTAAGAACCTCTCACTTTCTGAGCCCTGGGCTGGTGAAGGCTGAACACATTCAGCTATTCAAATTCCTTCTGTGTCAGGTAGATACAGTGCAGAAAACTTTAATCCACAGTAATTTAGATCAATTATTTTTTCTAGGTTGCACATACAGAATTTTTCAATATTGCCATGTGTCATTATTTTATTTTAGATGAAGGAAAACTGAATATTGAAATGGAAGGGCTAGATTGTCAGGAACTTGAAATTTCTCTCACAGTTTTAACTGTTTTGATAGAGCTGGAGTGATTTATAGCAGCTCTAAATCTACTTCCTCTCATATCATAATGTCCTGAGAGATGTGTTTAGCAGTTCATATACCAGAGGTATAAAATGGGAGTATTGAAGATTTTACTACCAAAAAAATTAGACGTGGAAGTCAGAAGGGACATAGTGAGAAGGTAGAAGCAAATCAAAAAAGGAAGGGAAATATGAGTCTGTCTGCATGGATTACTTCTTTAATCTTGAACCATCTGCTCTGTTGATTTCCTGATGTTTTTATTAAAGCTTGCAGCTTTTTGCATGAAAAGGACAAGAAATTGTGGTATTAAATACTTCTTTCTAATGTTGCAGCTACAACTTCTATTGAGATGCAAATTAAAAAGTTTAAACATAGTTATTCGAACTTCTTAAGTTTTTAAAAGGTAATTGAGGCAGGTAGAGTAAGATGTATTTTATAGCAGCTCTTTCTGTATCTCCCCTTTACTTACTCAAACGGTGGAAGGTTTTGAGTCATTCATTCTCTACGCCCCATTTGCGTCTGAAAATTCAGAGTCCAGTCCCAGGCAGAACATAAAGTTTAAGTTTGGTTCTCTACAACTCAGCTGAGGGCCTTACACCCACATAGAGAGCCCATTTCCCCAAAAATGTTGAAATATCTTGATTCTTCTGATGCCAGAAACTGAGGACTGAATCTTCAATGGCTACAAATCAGCATTGCACAACTGATACCAGCTGACATAAGGCAACCCCAAACTTCTTGAACTGACACTGAATTAAAAAGGGATACTGGATGGCTAAATCTCTGAAGGAGTTATGTTCCATTGCAATGACAACATCTGAACATGGATGTGTTATTTGTACTCAACTAGAGATGGGAAATGAGATTGCAAAAGCATCAAGAGCTTACATTCAGTGAGAGTTATGTAGTTAACTCCTTTATGTTCTTTTTGCTTAATTGCTTTAACCTGACTTTATTTCAATTTGCAACACATAACTGATGTTCCTGATGAGGCTGTTCAAGTGTTTTGCAGCGACTGACACTGAGCGATAACTTCATAAGGATATTCCTGAAAACTGTCTGCCAGGATTCACTTACTTAAGGCTATAAGAAGTGTCACTCAGGTAATTTGCTTTCAGTGGTGGATTTGGTCGTATTTGCTTATTCGTGAGGAAAATCAATTTGTAACTTACAGTGTAATTTCAAAGCCCAGCTGCTTCCATAGATGGCTGGAGATCAAATGCAGTCAAATTGTCCTGTGAATTCATCAAGGCTAAACTAAAGAGAGCTTTGTGTTATGCTTTTATAATTACATACTTCTGTTCCTGTGAAAATGAAGCAAAAGGTGTATGAAGGAAGAGGCTTCATCATATTGTATTTGCCAGGATCCTTTCATTAGGGTCCCAGAATCCCACTTGAATCAAGGAATATGAAGGTATATCAGTGCAGGGTTTCTGTGCAGGGTGCCCATACTGCTTTACAAGACAGATCTTTTCTAAAGTCCCTCCTACACTTCAGGAACATGTAGGATGAAATACAAGAGGAAGAGAGACTAAGTAATACAGGAGTAGGGACAGATCTGTGACAAAGCTGATGTCTGGTCATTCACTTCTCAGGTCTGTTGGTAGTTGAGTGAAATTAGAGAGTACTTTAATACACCCTGAACAGCACTTGAATTTCTGGATACAGGATGTGCATTTTACCTCTCATGCTTCTTGATTGCTGTGAAAGAAATTCTGTAGGTAATTTTTTAATCATATGAGAATTTCTGCTGCAGTCTTTTCCCCCAGTTCTGTATTATGGTGTGGGAGAAATTGTAGTAAACATCTATAAATAGCTCTTGAAGAGCTAAGGAGACTATACTACATGACAAGTAACATCCAAGATCCCCACAAATCCCTTTGCTTCACAATCAACAGTGACCGGAATTTATGGAGGGTGAAGCCTAGGGGTAGAAGTATGCTATGCACTCCTCCTCAGTTGCACCCAGCAGGCAATTGCCTCCCTTTGGCCTCCAAATAAGTGTCCGCAAAAATCTGCTGAGAAACCCTTGTGTGCGTCAGACTGAAGCTTATTTCATTTGAATGGGTGAGAACCCCTACATCACTGAAAGCAATGTGGTTATTTTCATTAGAGTTCATTGAGTTTTCAGTGGAGGGAGAAACAGAATTATATTATCTTTCTCATATAATGATCTCTGTTTAGAACAACCAGTTTGCCGTAATCAAATGCTTGGTAATAGATACTGGATAACAAAACAAAACAAAAAAAAAAGAATAAAAGCAGCTCTCTTCAAATGAAAAGTCTGAGTTTTGGAAGAAAGAATTAATTATAGATGACAGGTACTTTAATTCTAGAAAGGATGATATTTCCAGAACTACCAGATCAGTGTGAATGGCTGTTTGCAGAGATGCCAATTCTTTACTAGAAGCACGCTCAGGTTCCTGAAGATCAGTATTAGGTATCACAAGGAGAAAAGATGCAGAAGTGACTTCAAACAAGCAAGAAGGCATTACAGTGATAAGTGTTCTCCAAGAAGAATTTCATTTTTATTGACCACAGAAAAAGCAAATTTAGCGAGTAAAGGACCAGTAAATTAGTTATTCTGTGAAGGAAGTGGAGAAAGTATCACAAAAAGATGTTTACCTATTAAGTGTTTCTATCAGCTTAGGGGAAAACAGATCCAAGACCCTCTATGGAAAAGAGTTCTCTTTTTGATATCAACCCATATCACAGAATGGCTGAGGTGGGAACTCAGAATTATGTCTCCCAGGGCTCTTTCACAGGGTATTCAAAGGATATTCCGAAAACTAAAAGTAACTACCCTGCTGAGCAAAAACTAAGATACTCTCCTCCTCATTCTTGTCCTCATTTTCTCTCTCATATAAAAACCTATCTTCAAGATTTTCCCACAAAACCTTAGCATCAGGTTTTACCTTAGTGGGACAGTTATTAAATTTAGATTGCAGGTGACTGACACAAAAAATTTGCTCAGAGAACCTTCAAAAAAAAAAGGGGAAAGAAAAAAGGAATAACAGAGATGGAGTTAGAAAAATTAGATCCTACAGATTTTTCTACTGTTCTCACAATTGCAATGCTCTTGTTTCTGTGTGTTCTTTCACTGATTTCCACTGAATTTGAAGACTACTATCCACAGGAACTGGTCAGAGAACTTACTGTATCTATTGCTTAAAAACTGGAAAGACAGTTATGTCATAAAGCATGGCAAGGAATTGCCATGGATTGTTTCTCAGTTTTTGTATAAAGTAATGAAACAAGAAATGCTTTATTAAACTACTGCTTGAAAACCTCGGTTTGAGGAGCTGGAGGAAGAATTAAAAAAAACCCTATTTTAAACATCATCCAGGGTAGTATTTAGAGGAAAAGATAATTCCATTTCCTTTCTGGAAATTTTTTTATTACAACCTTCTATATATTACAACCTCCACAGGGAAGACATCTATTTTTTTTCAGACACATTTGACTACTCCATATAAATCTTTGGTATGAAAATTGAGTTTGTCTGCATATATAACTACACATCTTTATTTATATGTCATCTTCAAGAAAGAATAACAAAGAACTTTTTTTGACTTCTTGAACTAATGTAGTGACTAGCAACTACAGAAAAAAAGCTGAATTACAACAGTATATATAAATAAATGAGAGAAATGGATGAATCCAATCAAAATGGAATGAGGTTAATTCAGATGAATTTGGAGTATTTTATTCATAGCAGAAAAGGCACAGAAAGTTTTTGAGTCATTACAGAAAAGATTTGCTGTAAAATCATAAAGAATCTACTACATTTATAATGACTAACTAGGATAGGTGACTAAGGCTAGTGTAAGAACTTCCTCTTTTGGAGTCCTTAAATGTCTCCCTAAAAGATTTATTTAATCTGTTTCAGGAGTGGATGGACAAATTTCAGCGCATTGAAAAGGGGCATTGGAAAAGAGCTACTGCTCATTATTTAACCTTGGAAAGAAATCTAAGAATTCCTCAATGCTGTGCTGCAGTAAAAATTTGTCATTGCTGAGATGCACAAAATGCACAGCAACATGGTGCCCCAAAATGTGAAGGAGGTATTATTCACCAGCATGAATGCACCTGGAGATAGCAATGGTATCTTTTCTGTTAGACTTCACCTGCAATCAATTTACCTCAGTACAATAAATTATTATTGTCCTCTGAGTGTTCGTAATCTTCCCTCTGCTCTCTTAAGCTCTCAGAAGTAACAAGGTAGTATAATTTAGCTAACTCTGTAATGAAAAATGGCTAAATCTTGGGATGTTGTCTTTTTTTTTTGTCCACATTTAAAGTCCATGCAGACACAGTGGCTCGGGTAACCCAGAAGATAAGCTCAACAGTTTATCTCTAAGAATAAAGAAAAGTGTTTCTGGCTAAGACCAATGGACCATCTGGTCCAGAACTCTGCAATAGGATAGACTGTTAAAGGACAGCATGGTCTGGTAGCTTCTAACACTTCCCTCTCCAGCTGATTAAGGATGATTAAGAAAATACATCCATATCTGTTCCTTTCAGCCTCTGTTTACAGATTTGTTCTTCATGAGGTTATGGAATATTTCCCTGAATCTGAATAGACTGTCTGCGAAGTAAAGAAGATCTTAAATAATATCCTACTGATTTTACTGAAAGAATCTTTGTCTTCACATTGTAGGATTTGTACAATAACAACAGTCTGACTGCCCTAAAATGCTCAGAACCTGTCAACTAGACAGTTTCCAACCATCCAATGAAAAGTGTCATAGTAAGAACACATAAATGGTTATTCATTTTTGCATAGTCAGTGGTAATACGATGAACAAGTACAAGTTGTTACAGCACAGAAACATGGATTTCTCGCTTGTAAATGAAATTTCTGTCTGTTACTACTTCTGAAGTTACTTTCTAATGAACATAGCAGGAGTTGTGAGTTTTATTCATATGTAACAACAATATGATGTTTAGGAAAGCACCAGTCACAGCTGACAGCCTGTCAGTGTGTCCTGTCCTCAGAGGCAGATGACAACATATCACTGACACAACAGCCTGCCAAGCTTCTTTTCAAAGCTCGTATACAATCAAGAAAACTTGGAACCAAGATGAGACACAAATTGACATCAGAATTAGTATCTTGACTATTGTTATTAAACAGAGATTTCTTTACCAAATGTCACTGGAGAAAAGGTGTGACAAGGTGTTAAGGTTCACTTTAGAGTACTTTGATATGAAGGAAGGTTATTGGACAAAATGATTGAGGCCATTCATACGATGCTGTGAAGTAGCAACACGTCCGGGATACAAGACTGTACTTCTGCTCCAATATTCCCCAATTATCCTGGGGACTGACCACCTCTGCTGAGAGAGAGGAGTTTTGGGTAGGGAGTTTCTTTTGATACTGAGCTTTCTCCTGAAACCAATTGTGCAGCTTATAAAAATACCTAAACTAAAATTTTACAGTAATCTGAACCTCATTTTCTGGTGCCTGATTTGATAATTTAGTATCTGATTTTTAGAAGAATTGTGCACTCTAGGTCATCATTTGAGAGAAAATAAGTTTTCTGTTCTTAGTCCCAAAGTCCTAATAACTTCAGAACTCTGTCCTTAAATTAGACATCTTAAATAATCAGATTTTTCTTTTCACCTCTCTCTAAATTCTTTATAAAGGGAAAACAGTCCATTGTTTATTTATTGGGGAAGTCATGAAAGTACTTTCTTTCATGTTTGAGAAACTAGGATTTGAGATAGATCAAAAAGAAAATGAAAAGCCTAGTGAGTAATTAATAGTTCTGCCCTCAATGCCAAGTAGGCAGAGAATGCACTTAAACGATGAAGAAAGAGAAGGTATTTGAAATAGCTGCTTTCCTTACTGCACTTTCAAGGAGCAGGGATTCTGCAGGAATCAAACCCAAACCCCAAACCCCAAAAAGAATTAGTGTGTGTTCATATTGAAAGGCTGCTTCATAATGCAGTTTCTAATTTCAAATGATTGATTTAGCAACTGAACCAGTCTGAAATTCGTTGACAGAACCATTTGCTTTTTGAAATCTCAATTCCATCAAAATGGAAGTGATCACAAAAAAGTGTTGATTTTCCTGACATTATGGGGCTGGAGGGGGGAGGAAAAAATATTTCATTGCATTTTCACTTTTTCAATGTGAAACTTTTCATGTGACTGTTTTCTATTTTGTATAATAATATACAAGACAATGAACGAATGACAAAGCCAATGGAACAATAAACATGCTTTTCAAAATTATAGAGTATATCATAGTCACATTTTAAAATCAGGAGGCCATTCACAAAGCAAAATGTATGTCCTTTATGATAGAATACTTTTGAACTTCCGTACGTATAAATACTTCTATATATAGATGGGGCAGGAAGGGAGTCTAATAAAAAGCAGACAGCTGTTTGTTGCTTTGTGGTTTTTTAATTCCATCATGTGGTACTGGAAAAGTTGAATCATCTAGAGGTGTCACCTAGGGCACTCTAATTCATGAAAATCACGACCATTTCCATTCAGAGCCTTTCTCTCTTTCTAAATGTTAACTCTGAATGGACGAAGTTAAGGGAGAGGAATTTTATCACTTTTCAGTATTTTTTAAGAGTTTCATATTAGCCAAATTTCTCTAGTTCTTGGTGAAAGCAAGGGGGACACAGTCCTTTATAAAACCAGTTCTGTGCACTAGTAGAGTCACTTAGATGCACATTTATTAGCTGTCAAGCCTTCCTTCAGATTCATCTAAGTGGAACAGATAGCTGAAGAGTCATTGCAATGTTTTCCATAGAATATATGTAAGCGGGTGTTTGTCTCTGCTGCATTTCATTGTTTCATTTCATCCAGTGTTATAAAACTTCATCATTTTCTCTGCGTGGTCTTGTACAGATAAATTATTTTGCATGAGATTTTGCAAAATAAACGTGCAAATGCCTCTCGCCAAGAAGGAAAGAATACAGTAACCTTTAACTGCTTGATTACAGCCTTTGACATCTTTTAGAAATCTGTGATGTTGACTGTTCTATAACGTATACAAATGTGTCCTTAATGCTTCCTTAATATTCATAATATTTCATCTCATTCATGTCTCATCTCCGTTCTGCGTACGTCACCCATTTTAATAACACCGCATCATGAAACATCTTTAGTCACCTCCTTCACTGCTTTCCCTCTTAGCCTTCACTGACCCCGTTTCCGCTGCTGAGAAAACTAATTTACTTGTAAAGTAATTGCTGAACCCACTAGAGTTCAGACATTTAACATAACCTAAGTGCTGGTTTATCTTTATATTTGGGGCAGTAATTTCAAACAATGACTTCACAAATAGCTGGCTCATCTCTGCAGGGCAGACAGCTGGAAATGGAAACCATTAGTACTGAGATAAAAAAAAAAAAAAAAAAGATAAGTTATTCACATTCATCTAAATCCCTTGTAATTTCTGTTCTTTGACTGAGACTCTTGCCATGGTCTTGACCTTTCCTCCTGGAGGATTAGTCCCAGTTGGGTAACAAAGGAACCAGTAGAAACCCTGAATGTCAATTTTTAACTATTCCAATGTTACTAATTTCTTTCAATTACTGAACATTTCTTAAAAGACTACACTTAACTTTGCCCTATGATTGGCAGTAAAATACAGCCAGCAATTGTAATAAGAAGCATGTCTTTTGGTTTCTCATTGACTGAGTTGGGCTTTTTTTCTCATTAAATGTCAGAGACCAGCAAAACATTTCATGATACATGCAAACAGATGATGCACAGTTTAACAAAAGCAGATCAAAGATGCCAGGGTTTTCATATTCAAGAGTAAACAGCTTATAAAAGAAAGAAAATAAATCATAAAAAGGCGAAGGTAGCTTATGAAATCAACTTTCTCTCTCATCATCATCATCCCACACACACAAACGGTACTGTGCCTTTTTGGCTTGCCAAACCCTCCTTAACAGCAGGCTGTTTTGTACACAGTAGCCTAGTTTAGGTCCTTTTCACCAGTGCTTGATCATACTGCCAATCAGGTAACACTTCAGGTTCCTGAAGGAAACAGTTTGCCAACTTATAAATATGTGAGTGTTCTACTGGGTATGATTGTTCCCAGTTGAAAATAAAAATAGCTGAAATAACAAGAGATGGCCAGACTGTTACTTTGGGCACAGCTTTGAGAAGGGGTAGGTTTGTAGATACACATTCCTCCAAGAATACCACCATTTATGCTGTGCTTTCCAAAACCATGGTTGCTTCCTTGAGTTAACAGTTTCCACCTAATCAGTAAAAGCTGGAGGAAGGAACTCATAAACTGGGGAGTCATGAAGCTGTTGTTTACATAATGGAGCAGGGAAGCATCACTGCTCCGGTCCCACTAGGAAAGAAAGTGCTGTACTAAATGGGAATACATCCCCCAACAATTCTTTCTGCCCTTTTTTTCTCCTCTTTATCTGCAGTTGCTACGGGACTGCTTGTTCTTGGTGTGCTCATTTCTCCTCTGCCTCTCTAAGCAAAACTCTTCTGGTTGATAAAACACATCTCATGTACAGCCTCTGAGATGATACTGGACTTTGTAGCCTACCCGCTGTGGTGTCTTTTTTCCCATGCTAATATTGGCTGGCCCAGATATAAAGGTCAATGAGCAGTTTTGGGACTTTTCTTACCTAAGGCAGGAGAGTTCATGCTTTAAGATCCAAAGTACTGAGGTTCAATGTCTGCTGTCTGGCAGTTCAGCCACAGACGCATCAAAACACCTGAACCACTTTCTTTATAGAGATGACTTTAAATGGATATATATTCCTGTCTTGAACGTCTCAAGGCCAAAGCCTATTCCCCTCAAATTCAGTGTCAAGGATCCTATTGATTTCAAGGGATTGGTTTCCAACCATCAAAGCAGAAATGTGTATCTTTAATGACAGGGAGAAATATAGGGTAGCATAGAAACAAAAAGGGGAAGAATCAAGGATTTCAAGCATCAAGTAATGTGTGCTGGATCCACCTTTGCTATTTGAATGTCAGAGAAATGTCTTTTATTCCTTGAAGTGCAAACACCTTCAAGGTGAAGTCCTAACACATCTACAATTGTTATTTCTCTTGAATGCAGGGCGCTTCTTCCCATTCTGTCTTTTCAACAGTAAAGAAATTTATGATAGTATTAGCCTCACCAGGCACAGCCTTGTTCGTTGTGTTCCAAGACCTTGTTTGGGCATTTTAAACAGAGTGTAATGGAATAAGAAATAGATTCGACTGATACTTGTTAATATATATAATACAAAAACTCTGTATGTGTTTAAATATATAGAAGAATTGTATGACTGAGTTCAATGAGGCTGCTTGATTCAATACATTCACGTAAGAGTGGTTTTGTAGAATCACATTCTCAGTCTGAACTCTGTGAGGCAAGGACTTGTCTTCATCATACCTGTATACATAGAAATTAGCAGGTTTGGAGTCTTATATAAATAATAAATCATCACAAAGATTAGCTGACTCCTGTTAAAGATCACACTTGCTATTCAACAGGCAAATAACAGTGAGTAGTGAAGTATTTCAAGCATATAAGACTAGTTTGCTACTAGTAAAATTTTAAATAATGTTTCTCCTTGGAAACATCCAGTGAATTCTCGTAATGTGTTCATCTATGTGGAGAAGGTTCAGGGCTCTCAGTTCTACCATATTACTTCCATAAACAGTGGTTTGACAGGTAATGGAACTTATAAATGACCTCTAAATTTGGTATTTTGTAGATAGTTTGTGAAAATATGTGTATTTGTAACAATGTTGTGGTGGGGGAAGATGAAAACAAAAAGCTTAAGTAGGTGAAATGATCTTCGTGCTAGATATTAAGTACATAGGAAGATCAGTTTCTTAATTGCACTGAAGAACTCCTTCCTTTTCTTTTAATACTTGCAAATTATGGTCCAAGATTGATGGTGTGCCGTGGCTGATCCAACTAAGCGTAAAAACAGTCAGAGGTTTTTTTGCTTTGTTTTTACCTGTTAATTGCAAGCCAATTGGTAACAAGCAAATTTAGACATAGTCCTAAAATCTGACGTAGAAACAAATAGGACAGAAAAAAATTCACTGATATTAATTCTCTCTCAAAGCATCACTCCACATCTTTGTGTCAGCTTTTAAGTCACTCTCCAGTCTTACTGTGACATATTTACTTTGTACAGAGAAGAAAATTCCATCATTTAAAGTATCTTAAAAATCAGCCCAAGTCAACATTAAAGCTTGTTGAAACAAGAAAAAGCATTCTGAATAGAACACTGCTAAAGTATTTTGGTAACATTGAGAGTAGATAACCTTCTTATACAGACAATAATATCCAAACCTTTGCCTCAAGAAGTATTAAGTGACAGTCCCAGACCAGAGAGACAATTTGACAGAGGAGTTTCTCTCCTTCATTGACAAGGAACTATCCAACACTACCCAGAGTGTGCTTCCACCAGGGAGCACAGCCAAAGATGTCTCCTGGTCTTCAAAAGCTTAAGTATATAAACACAGTGCATCACCTTGTCCAGGTCAGCCAAAAGGTTTTTTTGCCTAATGTATAATTAAGGATTTCATGTTTGTTTAAGGCAGTCTTGCGATATAGAATTATGCTGTGTTATACTTTTCACTTTGTTTTCTATCTTTACATTTATTTATAAATTTTATTTTACCCGTGTTTTCATATCTGATTTAAAAGGCACTATTACGCCAATTTGAGCATACAGTTTAGGCATCCAACTTAGATGTTTACGAAAGAGTCTCGCCACATTAGATAAGCAGAAGAGAAAAATAAAATTACTTACTGTTCTTAGTGACTAGAAATACCCCTGAAAAGGGCTTTTTTTCTTCCATTCGCAGCATAGGGCTTTTGCAGTCTAAGCTTTGCTACCTAAATTAGACACTTGAAACAAAGAATAAGAATCAGTATGGCGTTCTACAGCATTTTCTGCAGCAGAGATGCACTTATATATCACCCTATTTAGTATTTATTTATTTTTCTGCCTCTTCCTTTTTAAAGTATATCTTTTTGGAGAAAATTTGTTATAAAAAGCCTTCTTAATTAAAGCAATTATCATTATTTAACGGTATCACTTAATTTTGCATATATAGTATCATTTAGGCATCTCTTGAGTGCTGATAAAATTTTTGGTAATTTCTGTAAGAAAATATGCTCTATAAATGCAACATTTATGAAAACTCTCTGCCAAATATTTCTTAACTAGTTAAATTAATAGTATTATTTGGTATTTGAATTGCCAAAAAGTAATTTTCTTTTTTTTGTGCTTTGCACTTTTTTTTTTTTTTGGTCCTGTGAATAATTCCATGAAACATAGATTGAAGAGTGAAATGCATTGTCTTCTGCATCATTCATCTGTGGAACTGCCAGCAGAACTCTAATTTCAAATTCTCTGTTACTGGAGATGATTCAAAATGCAGAACAAAACAGCTTGATTTTAAGATTGCAGAGTAAGTTTGAAGCGGAATCAGTTACAGCAAGTTGACTAAATTTGAAACAGTCCTATCTGGGAGAGAATAAATGTAGAAATCTACAACCTTATCTTACTAAGATCCTGTTCTTGCCTTTGAAGTGCAAAAATGTTTTGGATGAAAAGTATTGAGGATTACTATGCAATTCTTTTTTTTTTCTTTTTATTTTCAAGTTATAAAAAAAAAGAATACCTTTGCTCATTGAATTACTTTGTAAAGATTTCAGGTGTAGGATATATTAAGAATTTTCCATGAGAAAAGTTCTTGTTAGACCTGGTAATGTTCAGTGCACAACCACAATCTTTCTGAAATTATCTATTTATTAGCTCTCTGAAAAAAAATAAAAAGGAAGATTATTTCCATACCACCTTCCAGTACTGTTCCTAGAGTCATTTATTCTTTCTCAGTTCTCCCTTAAAAGCTTCACCTGCTCACAAAGCAGGTTTTTCACTATAGATTTGTTTGAAAATCCGACCTTTTTGATGCGATTTGGAAGATTTTGCTCAAAAATATCCGCTTGTTGAGTGGAACGTTTCACAGACTAATCTTGACAGGAGCAAAGATCCAATTAAAAAAAATGCTGGTTTTGAGTTACATGTTTGGTCAAAATTGTGAACTTGCCCAGTCCATGACATTCCTATGGGGTCAGGGGCATGTAGGAAGTCCAGGAGATCTGATGAAGTTACGCACCTCAAGCAATAAAATAAAGGAAGTTTCTTTCCCTTGGAAAAGAAAAAAAAAATCTAGGGCTCTGAATCTACCATGATGCAGGTCAGATTGGTTTTTGTAGTTTTTTTCTTTAAAGGACAAAGGCATTTTTCTAACTAGCAAAGATTATTGCCATCTGCTTACCTCCCCCATTCAGACACCTCCCACTGGATCAGGCTACCCAAGGCCCATCCAACCTGGACTTGATCACTTCCAGGGATGGGGCAGCCACAACTTCCCTGGGCAAAGAGTGCCAGTGTTTCATCACCCTCATAGTGAAGAAATTCTTCCTTACGTCTAGTCTAAATCTGCCCCTCTCCTATTTACAGCCATTAAATCTACCCATCCACTTCCATACACATGTATGCACAAGACAGAGTACAAAGTGGTGTAATGTTCTTAAAATCACAGATTATTTTAAATCTATGAGTTTAACGGAATTTCTTTTCCTATTATAATTCACATTATTTCTTCTTAAGTAAAATATTTCTACCTTCAGATAAATATTTCCTTTGCATCCAGTTTGATTGAATATGGAAGTCTTTCATTCTCCTTGTTGATTCTTTTAAGTCCTACATGCAGTGTTGCAGTTGTTAGAGCCATAAAACCTCTCATCAAACTAATCCCATAACGCAATACAGATGTTGTGCCAATGCTAAAAGATAGACACAATTAGATCATGTATGATTACAGGCAATGTTCTGAAACAAACCTTTCAAATGCTTTAGCAAGAAGGGCAAGCTGGAAATAAGAGGATAATTAGAGTCTCTCTTTAGTAAAAGTACATTTTGTGGGGATGGAACAAATGCAGTCCTACTGTGATATGTAGAAACTTTCACAGAGGGCAAAAATAGGGGTCCCAAAAACTGGAGTCATTCAGGAAATTACTAATTTCTTATTTCTGTTGAATATTTAGGAATATAAGTAAATACATGTTGTAGGTAATGCAAGCATAAACAAATTAATACAGTAATCTCAAATATTTGCAAATATTGCCCAAACAATTAATTTCTTCTTCAAGTTTTGTTGCTTTTTTTTTTTATATAAGCAGTTGTACACGTTAAGGCTTATGATTGGGCACAAAACTTTGTGGCTTCTTCTTTATTGCTCAATTTTCCATTTGCACTTTACGATTTGGACCCACAAGGAATAACTGCAGGTTTCTCCCAAAAAGTTACTGGGAGCAAAATCAAACACAAAGTCTCTGAAATTTATGAATATAAATCTTTCAGATTCAGTTGGAGTGAACTATCCATACGTTTTTGACAATCTGACCACTTCTGATTGGCTTCATCTTACTTAACTTTATCTAGCTAAACCTTAGAAATAAAAGTTACTCAGTCAGAGCTTGCTCAGAAGCTATAGAATATTTTTATCACACAGCATGGGGACAGATAGATGAGTTTTCCTACAGGAGCAACTGTGTCTTTCCACTGATTACAAAGAAATTTGAGATTTTTAATTTTTAGACTGCAGTTATGACTGGGATGTAAGTAAAAATCAAAATGCAAATAGAAAGACAAAGGGTTTGTTCTAGAAATCCACAGTTCAATATGTAATGTCGTGTTTCAGTCTCATCAGTTAAACAAAAGAGATCCTCAAAGCGATAACATGCAACATGTAAAATGTGATGTTTGCAGATGACACAGCCAAACAATGGAATCCAGTCATGACTTTAAATTGCACCTCTAGAGTCAATAACCTCTTCTTGATTCTTAAATCATGTGCTTTGCAAGGCAAAGGCAATGGAGTTACAGTGATCTGAATTTTTGTCAGATAAAATTAAGACTCCAGATAATGATTCAAAAAGATCTGTGTTGAAAATAAACTGAAAGATAAAATAAGTCTTGAAACAACGTCCTGAAAATAAGTAAATGTGGCCTGTGTGTGTATATTAATATAATTTTGTGATTAATTTTCAACACGGATATTACAACAATATTTCACAAAAATTATAAATCAATTTTCACATAGATGCTGCCCTAAAAATGTATGAAATTACATTAATAGCGGAAATTCGCATCATAATTGACTATGACTATTGAACAGAAAAATAATGTTTTAGTAACCTCTCAGCTCTGAATGCAGTGGTGGGTCTCACAATGTAAAACAAATGTTCCAGTAAAACGCACCACCCGTAATTAAAACACTTTGCATTGTCATTAGCTCTACAAAACCTTCTATAAATGCGAACACAAGCACCTGCCTTGCTAGAGCTGGTGTAGTTTTGGTATATTTTAATTTTCTAAAGAAAAAAACACCCCAAAACACTGTTTCCTATGCTACCCTCCCTGACCTTGTAGCTTTTTCTCATCAGTGTAAAAACTTGAAGATGATGGCAGTTCATTCTTTTTCTTGAGGAGTGACTATGATAGTCGGCCAAGAAAGAAAATTGTGAAGTCCAGATCAGGCCAGATTCCCAGACTGCTGGCCCACAGATCGTTAGCTCTCCCTCTGATGCCCAAATTCATCTGGCCTTGTGCTCAGTGTTTCTTTTCAACTGGCTCCAGCATTCCAGATGGACTTAATTAGTGAGGAACATCAGTTCCAAGGACTGACACAGAATTAAGACTGGATGACTTTTGGCTTGATTTCTTTCAGTTTTTGACCCAGAGTCTATATTTCCAGGCAGCCAATCTATATTACACTTTTTATATTCCTCTTGTCAAGAGAAATTTTCCTTCATGGTTCCTTGATGCTTGGTAAGTGCCGTAAAAAGCAGCTAGCACCAAATTCTTTCCCTGCGGTACATTTGTCCTTATATTTGTCTGTCTCCTCTTTTTCATCGTATCTCCAAAGGTCTATATAATTAAGACCTGCATAAATAACAGAGTCAAGAGAATGAAGCAGGTGAAATTCCTGACTTTGTAACTCAATTCCTTTTAGAATTTGTCTCTCTCACCTACTTTTTTTTTTATGACTGAGTTTATCTATCTAATAAAAATCTAAATTTTTAAGTGACATAATTCCTTGCATTCTCCAATGTACAATTTAAATGTAATTCAACTGTGACTATATAAAAAAAGAGAAATTCTGCTCACCTACATGGTCTCAATGAAGTGAGAAACATGTAATATTGCTCAAAAAATAATTTTCTGATCTAAACTGACTTCCCAAATAATACATCATATGTCCGCACCACCCTGCACCTCTAATTTTGTGTTTCAGAAAACAATGGGCATGAAAAACATAAGCAAGCCTGGCTAAGAGATTTAATGTCCCCAGTTAACATCTGCATGAATATAATAGATCATTATTTAAGTAGTGTTAGCCCAATTGTGGATTTTCAGATGGCAATTGCCTCCACTTCTGTCCCAGTGGTGCTAGCATTACAAATTTAGAGAACAAATAACTAATGAAATGTTTTTATCAATTTCAAGAACGTGGAAGGCATGATTTATATGCACCTTTACAGTCTTGGCTAGACTGAAATCAATTTTTAATAAGAAGTGTAGGTCGGCTCTGAATTGCAATTATACGACCCACAGTTGTAAGACATGTTATAGATGCAAAGGGTTCTCCTTCGAAAACCAGCAGCCTTTTCCTTGACGTTGGTTATTGCTATTGTTTCCTACAAATATATTATATGTAAACATTTTCTTCGGGTCTCTTTATGAAGAAATTGCTGTTTACCTTTATTCCTTGAGATGTGAAAAGCAATAGTTTTCTACTGAATGCTAAGTAGGTGATGAGCGAAAGAACATGAATGAAGGAATTCATGCATCAATATTTGAAACCTCATTAACATCTTTCCCTCTTAAAAAAAAACAGGTCTACCTTTTCACAGCAAACTGTGCGACAGTCAGATGCTTCACAATAAAAAATGTTACACACATTTCCTGTCACTGAGCTTGGAAAAATCCTTGGATTACGGAAATAACTGTCTTTCTCATGAATTTTATGAAAGGAGTCTCAGTATATTTCACGTTTGGTTTCATGCTCAGTGCTTTACAAAACAATTCCTGATTCCTTTGCATAATAATAAAGCAAGCTACAAATGGAATATTTTTTCTTTTTTTCTATTCAAAGAATTCCCCAAAGACTGGAAGAACCACTTCACATAACTGAGAATATAGTGCTCGTAACAGACGAGTGCAAAGAAAACACTTCACTACATTCCCACAATACAGTTGACTTTCATTTTAATTTAGGAGAGAATAGAAGACAGTTTGACAATTCTAATCTCTCATCTCTACCACAGCAGAATCACCTTTACACTTTTTTTTGGCAGATGTTTACGGATGTGGTTTTTGTCACAGGTCAACCACTGATTTGCTGGCAGATCCTGTAACCTGGGAGCTCTTGTCAGACCCGTTTCTTCTCACTTCATGAAGATGTAGAAAAGACTCTGGGGAATACTGCTGTACTAGTAGCTGAGCGCCTGTGAGTCAGAATTGGAACACCTGCTCATGGCTGGATCCACAGGACGGCCTGGAAACACTCTTATTTGTGCAGATGCATGCTGCTGGCAGAAGTAACTGTTGCTCCAAAGTAGGCTGTGAAAGTGGGAATTTGGACCACACAGCTGCCAAGGTTTCATTGTTTATCTTCTAATATAAAATAAGTAAGAGCATCCTTCCTTTTTCTCTGTGATCACAGTGATTGAAGCAATAATGTATTTCCTCTTCTCAGCAAGGCTTCTTTTTTTTAACTTTAGGCAACTGAAAATTTCCATGAGTATCCCTCAGCTTTTTCCTCTCAGACTAATAATTTACATATTCTTCTTCCTTTTCCCCTTTTTTTTATTGATATATATTCTAACATTTGCATGTATTAAGTTCTGAGACACAGAAATACACAAAACAAACTTCTAATAAAGAAAGAATGCCATTATATCTGGAAGAATCATATCCTTGAATTATCTAAAATCAAGAGCTGATTTACGTAAACTAGAGAAAAATATGTATTTGAAAAGAAGGTTTAGCAAGAAATATGATAGAAATTAACTTTGTTTTTCTATTCAGTGGTTGCCTCTAGTTTAGTAGGTGTGTGTCTTAGCTTCCAACCACTTTGCTAAAACAAAGCCACAGTCTCATTTCAACTGCTCTTTGAAAGGTAGCTGGTGAATTTTTGTTGGATATTGCTCAACCACAAGGAGTTCTCCTGCTGGCATTTTCTGTTCTGCACAAAAGTTCTGGCTCACATTGACCCAAGTGATTTTGTAATCTGAACCACATCCCAGTAGCCACTGTAGAAATACCATATTGGACAAATGATGGACTTGGACTTAACAATGATGCTATTTTGGGCCTGACAAGAGCAATGGGTATTGGAAATCCATTAACTGTAATTTGTTTCAGGAGATTTCCTGTCCAGTGTTCTAAAATCTACGTTATGACGTATACTGCAGAATTTCTCTAGACACTTATACCTCCCTGAACAGGTGATCCCCTCCTTCATGTAAAGATACCATTTGAGCATTCAAGGCTACACTCTCAATAGGTACCAATATTTGTAACCCCCCAATTCACCCTTGGGGGTCTGAGTCCTTCCTATTTCTTTTTTAGAATGGATTAAATTAAGCAATGGAAAAGATTTTCTTTGGAGCGGTTGACCCGCAGCTGTGTTCTTGATAGCTGTAGTGAAAGGTCCTTTGTTTATCAGCACAGGACAGATTCACAGTGATTTTTCAGCTGGCAGTCCATCATGCACAGATTGATCTTCTGTTCATTCTTCACTTCTAGACTAATGAGAGAAGCAAACATTCACAAATGATTCTTCTGTAATTGAGGTGTTAGATGCCCCATCACTGGGAACTTTCAAGGTCAGGTTGGACCAGGTGCTGAGCAACCTGATGGTGTTGATAATGTCCCCGTTCATTGCAGGGGAGTTGGACTGGATAACATTTAAAGGTCCCACCCAACCCAAACCATTCTATGATTTTAACCCCTCTGTATTGGCAATATTATCTTTATGTGCCTGTAAGGATAGATATCAGTAAGACAGAAACTGGCAATTGTCATGTCCTTTACGCTATTAAATAGAATCTGGTTTTCATGCTGAACTGAAGGAAAATCCCAACTATAACTTGATTAATTCATGGAATATTTAGACAGTAAAAGTGTTAATGCAGATATTAACTTTATGGTTTTGTGCAGCACAAGTAAAATATGTCTTGGCCTACAGAAATTTCATTTCAAATGTTTCTTGAAAATGATAAAATTCTTGCCTTTGCCAGAAGGAAAAGAATCATTTAAATAAATTTTGTTAGTTTAAATTGTGTTTCTTTCCTTTTTAGAAAAAAGTGGAGAGCATAAGGCAAAGACAGGAAACACCAGTATAAGTAATTTATTGTTTTTCTCAAGGACTATTACACTGAAATTCACATACAATGCTTGTCAAAAATCTTCTAAAATCTCAGTGGATAAACTTGGAAGAGAGGCACAAAGTAAATAGAGATTTTTAAGTTTTTCCCATATAAATATGTTTTAAATGGATTCTTCTCTATTATGATCAGCAAAAGACCTAGCTAAAAGGAAATGATATAGCAGAATCTATAAGGGAGATTTAGATGGGAAGAAGAGGGAAACTTAGAATGTAGTGTGCTCGATAAAACAGTATTTACCACACTTTGAAAAGGCCACGTTTACATCACTTCAGTGCTTTTTCTTACTGTTTCTTTTTAAGCTCAATAAAAACATTCTCCCATCCCCCTGAGAAGCCAGAGGCATTTTATCTATCTGTGAGATATTTTTAGTAAATTTTATTTAGTTTTCTTACATCAAAACTATAAAAGAAGTTACAAATATTTTGTAAGGCTGCTGCTGCAGGAATTTCCTTGGGATGTTAGCTGTATCACGAACAGAAAAGGGGATAATTTGTGACATTTCTTATGTTTTTGTAATCAAAGAAAGCAATGTGTATCCAATGTATATATATTTCTAAATATTTTGTTGTTGACTGTATCTGTGTTAATACAGAGATGAGTAACAGAGAACAGCTTCAAGGTAATGTAGCAATGACAGTCTTACACTTATATTCCTCTGCAACGTCTCAGATATTTGTGTGTGGGGTACAGCTAATTCAAGAGGTGCAAAACAGAGAATGAGTTAATTTCTGTAGAGTTTATAAAATCATATTTCCAATTATGAACTCACTTCTAGAATCTCTTTTATTTACTGTTATATTTATTAACAACTAGCTAAACATTCATTTATTTGAAGAGTATTAATTTATTTATCCCATTTCATTTATGCACTTGGATGCATAGATGTAGTCGTGTGTATAAATTGCTTTGTTTTTACAATTAAAATTATTTTCTGAATCATTTCCCATAGATCTTGTTCATCTCTTACAGTCTCAAAGACTGAAAAAGCAATGTTATAGACACACGTTCTGCATGTATGTAGGATCGAACAAGACAAATCGGCACCTAATGTAAATTCATCAATCTGACCTAAGCCTTTTCTGACATATATAGAAAAGAATTGTTCAAACACATGGAGATTCACAGCTTTAGTGTTTGTTTTTTAAAGCTACTGCAGTCCCAAAATTGCTTAAAACCAATATAATTGTATTGCCTCTGATTGTGTCTGAAATACAGATCAGGGATCTTAAATGGATGGATTACACTGATTATGGTGGTAACTACTGCTATGGCAGGAAATAACTTCATTTCTTATGCATGAGAAAAGGGTCATTGGTTTATTGTCATCTACCGTTCATCTGCATTATAAAAGTCAGAATGGTTCAGGTCAAAACATTCGGAAAGGTGTCTACATGGAGCGATTTACTCATTGTTTTCGCCAAGCCTTTCTTCATGATTTATCTCCTCTGTCCAGTCTCTTCAACTTCACTGTAATGAGAGCACTCTCCATCTCAGCTGTATTCCTTTTAGATTTTATAATTATAAATACTGATTGGATTAGTCCCTTAGGCACAAAAAAACCCAACAGTAACAATGTTTTCAGCAGCTGGCATTGTGTAACCTGTAGATCCCTCAAACTCAAACCCACCAAAAATCTTGAAAATTCCCTCCTCTATTTTTTTTGTTATTTTGTTTAGTGCAGTTAAGGCTTTTCCCTGGCAGTCTCAACAAAATGCAAAACTCATTTCATTTTCTACTCATATTTGGAATATATACATCTCTGTATGCCAATATATATATGTATTCATATTTATCTGTTCTCTCTCCACCCTCCCTGTCACTCGCCGCCTCTCGTCTTCCCTCTCCACATTCATATCTATTGCATTAACTTTATCACTGAGCCCTGGATTTTAATGTGTCACCGAAGGAAGAATCTCTTTCATCAACACAGGGATGCAGTAATGCTTCTGAAAAGGTGATTTTTTTCCTATTAAGAAAAGGCATTTCTCTGGTAAATGCTTCCTTTGGGAGTCTTTCCAATAAAGGTGTTTCCGCAAGTCTGATTTTCAGCTGCTAAGCACACCTGGCCATACTCTTGTTAACATTTACTGCGACACTTTATAGCTTCAGCAAGGAAGGATTTGCATGTGTTTACTTTAAAAGATACTTACTGTTTTTTTCTGAAATATCTTGATAGAACGGTGTTCTTCCGTTTCGGTTTTAAATTAAGATAACTGGCCAGTATATCAAGACTCAGGAGATAAGTTTATAAAAGATATAAAGATAAGCTATTTGTCTGACAGAAAGTTCACACGAGAAGCTGTCAAGGTAGGCATGAGGAAACACCCTCTAGCGTCTTTTAAGCTCTCACTGTATTTATTATTATACTCCTTTCTATTTTGAAGCAATATAAATTAAAATTAAGGTTGAATTAACACCAGCTTTGCCAGTAAAATAATTAAGATTGACCTAACCTTTGAACCTCACCCACAGGACATGAGAGATGCATCGCAGAGTTACATTACCAAGGGCCTCGCTGGACATAAATTAAACTCTCCTGTTTTTTATACATTTGGGACTTTGACCTAAAGGTGTGATTTTCCAAAGCTGCTTTGTCTTTAGTCTTAACCCACACATGCTGTAAATTTTTGAGGCTGTCCTGGGTATTATTAACTGGAAATATATTTTCTCAAATACACAAAAATTGTTATTGGAAAATAAAATGTAAACTAACATTCATTTAATTCAGAAAGAATAATCAGAACACATAAAGATCAGTTACAAAGCCTGCAGAGAGTATCATCCAAGACAGAAAAAAGAGAGATCCTTAAAGGGTAAAAAAAAAAATAATAAAATCAGAATGTTTCTGTTGTTGCAACTACATGATATGAACTCCAAGTTATTCACATTTTCCTTCCTATCTTCTTCAGAATAGGATATCTTGTTTACTTGCCAGATTTCAATCTTTTGGGGATAGCTATTGTTGCTCTTCTCTTGAGTTTTGCCTTGTACCTGGTTTTACATTGCCCTCCTCAAGACTTCAACTTGTATTTTTCTTCCCTCTTTCTCAGTTTTGGATGAGGATCAATGTATACTATTTCACTATAAAGGTTTTATTTAAGTGAAAACTTGTTATCACATAGCAATTTTTTTCAAACCATGACTGTAGAATGCTGGCCTCGTAATTTCATTTAACTATCTTTATTTAAATGCAGAGCAATAATTGTTAATTAATACAGATTTGGACTTTTTGTGCATCCCTAGGCAACTACATACATAAAACACCTTTGTCTTTAACACTACATCCATTTTTTCTTCTTTTCTGGATTCTGAAGCTAGACTTTCCATTTTAATCTCCCTGGTCATCTGCAGTTCCTACTTGTTGGCTCAATCTTCAGTTCTTGCTGGGAATAAGCCAAATAATTCTGCAGGTAAAGAGAATCAGGCACTAAGAGTAATCCAAAATATGCCCCTTTGTTTCATATAGATAGTGTACAAAATTTCTAAGTTTAAGAAATCAGAGGTGAGACTGACTGGTCTGCAGTTCCCTGAGTCTTCTTTTTTAACTTTCTTTAAAATGAGGGCTATTTTTCCCTTTTTTTAGTCAGTGAGATGTTCACCGGGCTACCATGAAATATTTCCTTTTGAAAAATATTACATCCTGAAGTTTGGAGGAAACTAAATTCCCGTCCAATATAGCTGCCTACATTTCTTCTTGCATTCTTTTGTATCTTCTGCTCATATTTTATAGAGAAACATTATTTTCCAGCTTTTCTGTGTATAAGTGTGCTTCTGGTGTGCGTGCCTTTCAACTTTCAACTTTCCATAGGAATTAAATTACATGTCTAAACTTTTTACATTTGTGTGGTTTGGCTATCCTGACTCTCTGCAGACTCTTTTCCCCACCACAGACACACAGTGATTGCATAATATTGATGTTATTCTCCTATTTTTCAATTCTAATTCTCTGCTGCCATACTTCAAAATACCAATTTGTTTCTTAACATCTATAGTGTATATAGAATAACGCTGTACTGTTAGTCGAGCTGTCTGAAGTGATTTGTTCTTTTTCAGGCACGCTTGCTGTTTTAGTTTACTTCCATACAGTGGATACTAACTTTATGTTTTAAAGTCCACAGTCTCCCTGTCTGCCACATCCCTTCTGCCCATTAAATTATTTCTGGGTTTTAAATTGAATCATTAATAGTGTCTCTGTTGGATCATGTCAGTTTTGCAAGTTGTAGTTGTCATTTCCAGTGTATCAGAGCTGACCCGGAGTATGCTGACAGTGACATTGCTCTGAACTAGAAATTAGATGGGGATGACAACTCCAGCTGGAAAGATAGTTTGTTTGAGAATATACATTCAAAATATCTAATCCTAAATCATGATGAATGAGAAGGAAAAATAAAAAGCCTTGTGAGAAGAAATGGGCTGTTGTAAGTCCGAACCAAGCAAACAGCAATGTGGTCATACAGAAATAGAGCAAAACCAGTGATAATAGCAATACTGTTACTAATAATTGAAATTATTAATCATAATAACTGGTAATACATGATGTCATCATGAAGTAACGTGGATAGGTATTATATTGCCCTAAAGAAATTCTAGTCTAGGCTTACTGGTAATATGTGGCAAAAATTCAATAATGCAGCATGTAGAACTGGTTGTGAAAGAAAATTGTTTATGAAGAATCAAAACCTAAAATAAGACACCAGAGGTTGAAAAGTACCTGACAGAAAGATGAGAGAAGAAAGGGACACTAAGCCAAAGGAGTGCCAAGGACTAGAGAGGAGGACTAGAGACAAATGTCCTCTTGTAGGACACGTATTTGCCCATATATTACTTCTAGTGCCAGGAAGAGGACTTGAGAGGAAAATTTATTCTTGATTTGAATTTTATTTCAAAGTATTTAAAAACTAACCATGTGTTTTGAGGCCTATCTGTACTCTGCCTTCCCTGGGAGGAAAAGTTCTTCCTTTAGATAAAGGAAAAATCGGAAGAAACGGGAGGAAAGATAATGCAAAAAAGGGCATTATTGACCAAGCAACACAGCTCCAGGAAACACTAGTTCATCTAGACCGTCACAATGCAGGTCAAAAACACTGGGGGAAGAAAAAATATCACTATAGAAGTGCTATCTGGAGTAGAGGAGGAAACACTTTGGCATCTCTATTACATAATACGGAACACACACTGCATGCGGAACCAGAACTGATGAGGGGAGGTGACAGATTTCTTTCTTCTCCCACATTAACCCACTGATTAATTTTAATCAACGTTGATTTCAGACTGTGAAACATTCCTTTTGAATGCAGAAATCCAACTGTAATAAAACATTTAAGCTAAATGAGAGTAAATACTGAACAACAAAAAGGAAGATTCTTCTAACAAAAGTAGGAAAAATTACACGTCATTAGCTGTGTGGAGACCTTTCTCTTCAGCCAGACTTTAAAATTTTCTTATTATGGTCTATGAATAAAAAAGTTTAATTTAGTAGAGGAATATATACATATAAGGATGTATGCACACACTTTAATCATTCTTTTAATTCTCTTGAAAGACCTTTGTTAAAAAGGATCCAAATTATACTTCCATGAAACAACTCAACGGATTAAAAGCTGTAAAAATATAAAGGTTGGGGAAAATGTTAATTAACTTTTAAAGATTAGTTCAGCACTTCAGACAAATATCTTTACAGTGGAACAGCACGAAGGACTACCTGATCAATGAAGATTCCTTCCACCCACATAACTAAGCTCTTAAAATTTATTTATCTTCAATGCATAAATATTTATTTTTGTCCGAACAGGATTTACACACACTAGGAGATAAGTACAAATGCTGCTGATTTCTATCCTGGCAACACAGCTCATTATACAGAATGTTATTTTAACCAAATTTTGACTTTGAATCAGTATAGAGAGAGGCGATAGTTTAGAGCTTTGCCCAGTGAGATAATAATACGAAACCCATGTTTTTTAGTTATTAACAGAAAATTCACCTAGGGAATGCCAATAAAGAGTCAAGACTTGCAACAGTATTTTCACTTGGTCCTATTCTCACTGCAAATAATTGTTGCAAATGCTGCAGAGAAACAAACTGAATCAAAGACTAACTAAGCCAACTGTGTTTTTCAGGGTGTGGAGGATGGCTTTCATTTAGACTTTCTCCAAACCTTCCTCCTTCACATATGCTTATTAATAAGCTCCAATTTAGCAACAGAAGTCTTTGTTGACTGATACGTATGATGGGTATATGAAAGGCAGGTAACCAACAAGCTGGACTCTTCTTTAAACTAGGGACTGGGTGAATATAATTTTGATTCTCAGATGCTGCTTATAAAAAAGCCACACTCCTTTCACATGGAAACAGTAAAGAAGCTCAACTGATCAATAGAAAGTACAAATACAAATTGTACAGTATACTATAGTATTTCAAAAAGTAGTTGGCTGCTGAAGCTTTGTAAATACGTACCAACTGAGGATTTGATCTTTAATTCAGTTTGGTAGCAAAGGGAATTTCAAGTAGTACCTTTAAAGTACCTTTATTTTCAACATGTCTCTATGTTGCCTTAGCAAACAGTCTTTATAATGAGTGTGCATTTCATTCAGCTTTCATTTATTCTCATTTGCGGGGAGAACTTTCTCATTTGTGGGGAGAACTTACTCATTTGTATCATTATTCTAATATGGAAAACTACATAGAAATGCTCAATAAATTGTGTTTCTTGAAGACCACAGTCAGGGTGTACCCTGAAAATATGATCGCACTATTTTTTAACTTACTTTAAAAAATGCATGTAGAAGAAATGTAAAGCACCAGAAAATCAGCCCCAGCCAGCCAAGATCTTCATGGGATCTGCAGTGCTGATACAGTGAAGATAGTGGTGTTACTGGTTCCCTCATAAACCCAGCTTTAAAAAATTAGAACTTCTTCCTTCCTAATGTTGTTTCCTGAGTTATTTTCTCCCTATCAAACAACAGACAGTAAAAACTACCCTCTATATTAAATTAAAAAAACCTGATTTTTTATGTATTCGTTTAACTACTTTTTTTAAGACATTTCCCATTTCTTGCCACTTTTTTTTTTGACAAGAATCTGGAGTTTTAGTTTTCTTCCAATACAAAGAAAAAAATCCTTGATCCTCTACAGAAGTTAATGGCACGTGTGATTTGACAGCATCTAGGCTCCTGCTTCATCTGTGAGTGATTCCGATGCATTCACACTACTGAAAGTCAGTGGAGCCAGGTAGATTTATATCAGTTGAATTTTCCTCTGACCTAAAATCTTATAACCTGGATGCCTTTCAGAGCTGGAGGATAGAGTAAACAAGCTGAACGGTTCCTTTACAGCTTAGTGTCAATACCAGTAGTTCTGCTTCTCAAATTGATAAAAAAATGGAGAGGTATTTTTGTAACAATTTAGAAAGTGACTTTTCCTTTCGCTAAAGGATGAGATAACAGAGTCTGGAATGTAGCTACTGCTTGAAATGTGTTTGGATTTTATGCTCGCTAAACTAGATTTCTTGTTGTTAATGTCTAATCTATTTCAGAATGCTGATTACTGAGTAGTCATTTGTAATCCTTTGTTTGTTGAGATGAAGAGTGCAAAGTTAGTTTAAAAGAAGACAAGGTAAGAAAAGAGTGATAATAGCTCAAAGGGAATGAATTGCTTCACTGCCATGTGTTATGTATGTTTTATTGCACCTGGTTTTAAATCAGTCGTGCTCTAAATGTGTCCTGTCCTCCTGCTGCTGAATTGTGCAGCACTCCACTGTCAGCAAAGCCAGCAGCTGAGAAAGAAAAAGGATGATTCCAGAATCATGGACTATGTTAATCGGAATGTGGGATTGTGCTGGGATACAGCTGCTTTGCCCAGTATCATCTATGGCACTTCTGCACACAAGATTCATGTCAGTGGGGATGCAAATCCAATGGTAACCATAGTTTTAGTTTGATTTGGTTTAGTTCTTTGCATGACACTTTGCAAGGACTGTTGAGATACCACCTGTCTGGATTGGACTCTAATGTAACATTTGAAAATACTCCATCACAGACAAAGAACAATACTTCTGATGCCAGGGGACCAAAGGCATGTTAGGACTCCTGGAAAAAGCTGCAGTTGGGTCAACATGGTGTTACACAAGTTTGAGACTGAGGGATGAAATTCCTAACAACCAAGAGCAGAGTTAGCACCTGCATTAACAGGCAGAAGCACCTACTGATTAAATAAGGATTTATTGTTGCCTTGAGTTAAGACCTACATAGGTGGGCGGGTGTACAAGGTGCTGAGAGGCATGATTTACAGAATCACAGAATCACCAGGTTGGAAAGGACCCACCGGATCATCGAGCCCAACCATTCCTAACACTCCCTAAACCATGTCCCTAAGCACTTCATCCACCCTTTCCTTAAACATCTCCAGGGAAGGTGACTCGACCACCTCCCTGGGCAGCCTGTTCCAGAGCCTAATGACTCTTTCTGTGAAGAATTTTTTTCTGATATCCAACCTGAACCTCCCCTGGCGGAGCTTCAGGCCATTCCCTCTTGTCCTGTCCCCTGTCACTTGGGAGAAGAGCCCAGCTCCTTCCTCTCCACAACCTCCTTTCAGGTAGTTGTAGAGAGTAATAAGGTCTCCCCTCAGCCTCCTCTTCTCCAGGCTAAACAACCCCAGCTCTCTCAGCCGCTCCTCATAAGACTTGTTCTCCAGCCCCCTCACCAGCTTCGTTGCTCTTCTCTGGACACGCTCCAGAGCCTCAACATCCTTCTTGTGGTGAGGGGTCCAGAACTGAACACAGTACTCAAGGTGCAGTCTCACCAGTGCCGAGTACAGAGGGAGAATCACCGCCCTGGACCTGCTGGTGACCCCATTTCTGATACAAGCCAAGATTCCATTGGCCTTCTTGGCCACCTGGGCACACTGCTGGCTCATGTTCAGTTGGCTGTCAACCAGCACCCCCAGGTCCTTCTCTTCCGTGCAGCGAAGATTTAGGGAGTGTTAGGAATGGTTGGACTCGATGACCCAGTGGGTCCCTTCCAACGTGGTGATTCTATGATTCTATAGCCCTGACATGAGCATTTCCAGTCTGAATCCCCTTCCTGGCCTCAGGGAACTAAACCTCTTTTTAGAAGAGGAGCAATCTCCCTTTGACATAGGAGTGTCTTGCTCCCTCTTTTCTCTCGAAAGCAGGCGGTGATGGTGTCACCATCTCTTTCTGCCAGCCCAGTGGTCAGAAGTCCCAAGACACAGAATTGAGGATTTCCCTGAGGCTGAAGACATTTAAAAGCACACCTTCTGCCAGCAAGGAGAACGCACCAACTGCAAACACAGGCACCAAACCGGACCAGTTTTCATCCCTCCTGTACCACAGCACTACTAAAACTGTTGGACAGGATCTGTCTGGCTTCAAGAAAACCCCCAGCACGGATCAGTTGATAAAAGGCTGGAACTTGTCGGCCACAGGCCCTGGGAGGGATGGAGATAAGAACTTTAACAAAGATTGCTGGCTTGATCGCGGGTACTTGTTGTTGAATGGCAGGAAACTGTCGTTAAGTGAGGCGGATGTTTAGAGAGAAGACCCTTTTGTATTAGCCAATAATGAGCTTGCTTTTTGCAATATGTATGAGCCTTAATTAGCTGTACCTAGTAGTATAAATATATGTTCGCTGCGCAATAAAGGCGACATTTTGTTTGCATCAAGCTGCGTCCCGTCTCAATCGCGAGAGATTGGTGACCTCGTGTGAGGATGGCTGATAACCACCTATCTGTGTGGCATGTCGCGAGTCCCTCGGAACGTTGAATGAGCTGCTGAAAGGAAGCAGGATCCTGGCCAGGAACAATCCCTCCGAAAAATAGAGGTGAGCCGTGGGAAACATGGGGAATCAGATATTTTCCCCCGAAAGAGACGTTAATGAACTTATGAAAGCCCTCCTTCGAAAACATGGGAGGAATCTTTCTGGGCATGATCTTAAGATCATATTTAAATGGGTACAGGAAAAGATACCCACCGTAACCGCATCTACTATTTTTACGTGGGAACTCTGGGATGATGTTGGGGTAAAACTATGGGCTGCAGCAAGCACAGGGAATGTTGAAGCACAGCGTATGTTCCCGTGGTGGAGGAGTATTTTTGAGACTTTAAAAGTACAAGAAAAGAGCCCCCAAGACAAAGTGAAAGGGGAGGAGGACTTTATAGTTATCCCTTCGTTACCACTAGTAAAGGATGGACTCTCCGCGCTACCAGAACTGTGCGCCATCGGCCATTCTCCTGAGGAGGATCTCTTTGATCCAGGACCGGTGAACCCTGAGAAGGAGCCTGCTTATGACTCATATTGAGTTGTCGACAAAAAACTCAACAAAACAACTTTCTCGACAAAAAACAAGGGCCTCTGAACCTCCCTCACAACAATTGGCGCCCGAACAGAGGAATCAGAGGAGGAAGAAGATGGCGTGGCAGAGAGGAGGAAGAAGATGGCGTGGCAGAGAGGAGGAAGAAGATGGCGTGGCAGAGGAAACACCAGATCTTCGCTGGAAATCAGTTAGTTATGAAGCGATAAAAGAAATTCGAAACAGCCACCGGCTCCATCGTATGCATGAAGAATTCACAGCCATCACAGGATAGTCCTCTGCCACGAAAATGCTCTAACAACCAAAGACTATTACCTGTTAAACAATTGATACAAACCTTATTTTGTGATACATGTGCATGTTTTGAGTGTTGTGTGTGTTCGGTGCCGTGTGTAGTTTGAGTATTCGTGCCGTCGTGTTATTCTTATTGACCAGTCGTAAACAATGTTGTATAGGTATATTAATTCGGCTCTCAAAAGAGTGGTTCTGTGTGTGTATGCGTGTGTGTGTTTAAAGCGCTTTAAACGTTTGTAAGACTTGCAAATTGGGTTTTGGTTAGATTGAGCCTTTGTTTTGATTAATCTTAAAAATGCAACTCTGGAACCTTTCAATCTCAAACATCCACTAAGCCGGCAAATAGGTAGATTTACCTGGGACCTTTGAAGTGAAAGGCTGCAGAGGACAAGATTTTAAAATACCTAGAAAAGAAAAAAGAAAAGAGAGAGAGAAAATAAACAAAAAAAAATAGAAAAAAAAGAAAATAGGAAATACAGAAAGAAAAACAGAAAAGAAAATGGAAAAAGCAAAATAGAAAATAGAAAAAAAAATGAAAAAAACCTAGTAGTATAAATATATGTTAGCTGCGCAATAAAGACGACATTTTGCTTGCATCAAGCTGCATCCCGTCTCTCAATCGCGGCAGAAAACTGCAAAATTAAAGGAGAAAAGATAGAAGGTTTCCAAACAAAACACGGTTTAGCTCCGAAATCTTGTGGCAAGTGCTCTCTTTCCGGGGATGGCAACGTCAAACTCAGTTACCAGGACCGAGTTAAACCGCCTTTGAATAAAACATGTGAACAACATCAGGAATATAGACTAAACCCTCTTCTAAGAGACTGTATCCCTGAACAACAAAATCAAGCTGCTTTTTCCCCTCTCTCTCTCTGCCCTTATGAATCTTACATCATTGAGCGTAGTAGCCCAGCTTTTATGTGTGTATCCACACACAACCTGTATAGACCTGGGGACAGATACCAATAGTGAAGGAAATACGGATTTCTTAAAGAAATCCTGTTGGTTTCTTTCTGCTCTACACTAACCCTTCACACAGGATCCCAGAGTGTGTCCAGAATGCTATGTGCATTTCCTTTTTACAGTTGAGGTATGGTAAAAGGTTCACCTTTTCCAAGTATTTTCTGCTCTTCATTTAGATTCGGTATTTCAAAAATCAGCTTTAATTGGTATTTTCAGTTAATTTATTTTTCACAAGCACCAGTCTTTCTGTATGTGGTTTATTTGAGTGATTCATTCTGACATCCAAATAACTCCTCTAACCTTGTGTCAGTCTAGCGGAGATGGACTGCATTCAATACTTGGTGTATTTTAATCCTTCATTTTGTTGCACAGATCTTATGAAAAGAAATTACAGGATGTTAAGCACTGACAGCTGATGTTTGGGAGTGTGATATTTTATTCGGACTATTCCATTCCATATTTTATCAATCTACTGAACTTACTAAACTAAGAAACACCTCTTCACTCTACTTTCAGTCTTTGTTTTCATATCGATGATTTTTCAGGTGTCACATTCCTTTGTAATCTTAATCAAGAGCAGCCTGATTATATATTTTATAATGCCATGTGGAACATTACTCTCTTGTCTTTGACTTTATGGTACTGTGGGGAAATTTCCTGTTTCTAAAACTTAAACTTATAAATTCTGGTTAAAACTTTTGTTTTCTAAGATAAAAATATGATTGGAAAAAATGATTGGATTTTTGAATAGAAATATAAGTGCAAATAAAAAGAAACACACATAGATTTCCACAACAGTTTTAAAAATAAATGCTCAATGCTCAAAAACTCAGAAACGGTAGCTGAAAAATGTAAATAATTTCCATGTGCACTGAAGACCTCAAAGTCTAGAGGTAATTCTTCAAAAGAAATTGACTCCCAGTATATATTTGAAATATGCATTGTGTTTTCTAAGTATATCACCATATTTCTCCTATGGTTGTACATTCTTCTCTGCTTATCAATGGGTATCTGCAATGCGATGTTTTGTAAATAAACTAGGACTTAAAATTATTTTTAACACACCAGTGTAATAAATAATTTTTATACAGTATATATTTCCAGTGTTAAAAAATATCTGTATGGTCTTAAAAATTATAAACAATAGTCTATGAATAAGAATATTCCTTAAATACTCCTTTCATTATTGCCTTTTGAGATCCTTTTTCCTCCTGCCCCTCTGAATTGCTGTGTTAAGAAACTGGAAAACATTTGAATGCTCCAAGCTACGATAAAGAAACAGAATATTTGCTTGGAAAAAAGGTGAATGTCAATGATTATAATGAGAAGCCTAAAGCATTTTAAAAGAGATGCAAATTCATATTCCTGGTTGCAAGCAAACTTCTGCCTTACAAGTAGGTGGCAGGACATTTCCCCACAGTCAACTCATTTCCATAGTTCTTATTATGTTTTCCCCACAAGCATCTGCGGTTGACCATAGTCATCAGGGCAGTGCCAGAGCACATGACAGGAACCATCTACTAAGGCATATCCTACAGATGTCATAGTATAACACTGTTATATTTCAGGCTGGACATCGGGAAAAAAATTTTCAGGGAAAGAGTCACTGGGCACTGGAATAGGCTGCCGAGGGAGGGAGTGGAGTCACCTTCCCTGGAGGTGTTTAAGGGATGGGTGAATGAGGTTCTGAGGGGCATGGTTTAGGGAGTGTTAGGAATAGTTGGACTCGATGATCTAGTGGGTCCCTTCCAATCTAGTGATCCTATGATTCTATATTGCATGCAGAGTAGATAAATTTCCAAGTATTTTTACTGTTATTATTAACGGCAAAAAATTTATAGCATAATATGTCTTTTGAATTCTCACGTATCTGATGAGGCATAGAACAGGAAACTTCTGAAAGGTGGATCATTTCTAATTTGTAAGAGCTCTGGAACCACTCCCAGCTAATAATAAAGACTGTATAAATGAGAAAGATCCCTTAGCAATGAATCCACTTGCTTCTGTTGCCATTTTCTATAACCAATTCATTGTACTCTAAAGCCCTTTGCCACAGATGCTAAAAGGAGAGGCTGATCCTCTGGCAGTTCGCTCCGCTCCATCAGATTCCAGCCCGTGTACAGCTTTGGCACAGAGCAAAACAGCATGTGGCCACACAAAGAAATCTGCTGCTGCAAAAGAAACTCAGCTGTCACAAACTCCAAGCAGGAGCAAGTGCATGATATCAAACCGTGCAGTGACTTACCCTCTGAGGGACACATCTCCAAGGGCTGTGGAAGGGACCACGGCATTAACAGGTGGCTGTGAGCACTAACAAATTAAAGATAGATCTGTAAAAGCAACAAGGAGCCTGGCTGCAGCACATTGCGTGAATGGGTGTCTGAATTAGCCTGGAGGCAGCTGGGGTGGGATGGGATGGCAGCAGGACTGATCATAGCTTCAGTCTGGGAAGCCATTCAATAATACAGTTCTGATTATACCATTTCAGAAGCACAGGTTGTAATTTTTATCTGTTATTTTCCACTTTTCAAAACCATATCTCCTTACCCATCAAACAACCCCCAAGATGGCCTTTCTGCCCTCTGGCTGACTCTCACAGCACAGATCTTCTCCAAATTCCTTAGCAGAAAATGACAGATCATCGAAAATAATGGTCAGACCCCCAGAAATTATGAACACCAGAGATCACAGAAGCTATTGCTCTCAGTTTGATCTGAAAGGTTTACAGAATTGAGGGTGCTGGTAAGGTTAAAGTGAGTAGTGATCATTGAAATGGAGAAATTGCTATAAACATTCAATCCTTTGACTTTAAGGATTTAGAGGATCTCTGTAACTGCAATCCATTTCTGTGAAAACTAATAACCTAATACATATTCCTGTTACCTAAAACTTGCAATTCTACATTGCAGTTACCTGGTTATAAAGTTGAAGGGAGAGGAGGGAGGGCACAAAAAAAAAAAAAAAAAAAGAAAAAAAGTCCTGGGGTACAAGGACCTAGAACTCTCTGTGTTTCCCTTGCATTAATCTGCAAACACAAATCATTTAGTTAATCTCTGTAGAGATTCCTTAGCTTTTTCAATCTTTATGTTTGGTTTACCAATGCTGATCACATTTACATGGCAGGAATAGGAGGGGTTTGTCCTGATTTAGCAACTCAAAGGGGGATTTAGGTATTTTGAGACATAACTCTAATGTTTAGATGAACCAACCAAGCAATTTGACCATTGGGTTTTCAAAAATGTGCTCCAAAACCTTACTCCTGCAAACATAAAAATCTTTCATTTATTCCTGAAAGCAGAGTCCACAAGGGGACACTCTCTGCATCAGGAAGATGCACAGGGTCAGATCCTTATTTTGTATAAATTTTCAAAGATTCATTCATTTTAAAGAGTTGGATGAATGTACTCCACTGGAAATGTGAGCTATGGTTCAGATGAAGGACTGAGCTTAAGGAGTGGCTGCTCATCAGGTGAGCTGTAGCAACTCACCTTTCTGCACAATTTTATCCTTTCATAAATGCAAAATAAGACATGAAAGCTTAAACCTCTGTTCCTAACTTTAATGCATTTGATTTGTTTACTCTGTGCTAAAAGCATGCACTCTCTTAATTACTGCAGTCCAGATGATGAGTCATAACTCATTAATACACACTAACTCAATTGTATCAGGGTTGATAACTTGTGAGGTTGCCCAGCATAAAAGAACGGCATTTCAGCTTGTGCATGAGGCTGAAACCCCTAGATAATAGTGAGAAGCAGTGAATAAAATGTTCATATATACATGGGCTTCATCTGATCTGACTCATTTTTTATACTCCGTGGAAGTATACATGCGAACTAGCTGCCTAAGCTCCTCACCGCACTCAGTGAAGATCTTGTCAATGGAGTTAAAAGAGATTAATTCAGTTCCCGTACATAGCTACCGACAATGTTTGAGTTGCCACAGAGTATGTTGGATATCTTTAGGGGTGATGTGATCCAGAGCCATGCTCCCCATGTTGCTGTGCAGTCGGTAGTGGCAACGGAGGGCCAGACAGAAATCTTAGAAGAAGAATGTATACCTATGTGTGGGCAACTGCATGAAGCTCTGTTGTTCATTTATCTTCCAAAATGAAGGAATTTGCTTTTCCTACACAACCACTATTGTCTACTGCCACGGGCAGGACACTGGATACATCTGATTAGATGCAGTCATTTATATTTTCCTATTAAAATGGCAATGGAAATTGCTTTAAGGCTGAGGTATTACAAGTCACATAATTTTCCACGAATTAATTCTCTTCCACAACACATTTATTGGGAAAGGTGTCTCAGACAAGGCTTTACTGTTCAGAACAAGATTGTGCCAGGAGCAGAGACAGCAAAAGATCTGACCTGCAGGGTTTGAATTGTAGACTGGGCTGCAGTGGAGGTGACTGGACTGAGTTGCCAACCGAGACCACAGCCTGAACCTGCTTCTGAAAACTTCCACCAGCCATCTTACTTCTGCCCACTCTTCTGGTATGGCATCCACTTTTCTTCACTTGTCAAGCAAACCATAGAATCACAGAATCATTTGATTTGGAAGGGACCTTAAAGATCATCTGGTTCCAACCCCCTGCCATGGGCAGGGACACCTTCCACTGGATCAGGCTGCCCAAGGCCCCATCCAACCTGGCCTTGAACACCTTCAGGCATGGGGCATCCATAATTTCCCTGGGCAACCTGTGCCAGTGCCTCACCTCTCTTCACAGCAAACAAAGTCTTCCTTATGTCCTATCTAAATCTGCCCCTCTTCAATTTACACCCATTGCCCCTCATCCTACCACCACAAGCATTTGTAAAAAGTCCCTCCTCAGCTTTCTTGTAGCCCCCGTCAGGTACTGGAAGGTCGCTATAAGGTCTTCTCGAAGCCTGCTCCAGGCTGAACAACCCCAACTCTCTCAGCCTGTCCTCGTATGAGAGATCCTCCTTTTCTCTCTAGAAGTCTGCCCGCCCAGACTTCACCACAAAGTCCCTACTATTCTGCATCACTGTTTAGAGACTCTCTGTATGAAATCTGTGCCCCAGTTCTGGTCCTTCCTTATAGTCTTGGAACCTGCTTTCCAGAGCTCCTAACACAGAAAGGCCTTCACATTACTGCATTAGGAATACTCTTGTTCATCTCTGCTAGTTATACAAAATATAGGCTCTCCTACACCTCAAGTTCATTTTATCTCATCTCTTGGGTGAAGCTCCTGCACAGTTCATTAAACTTCACTGTTTTCCTTTCCTGGCAAACACCACCCATCTCTCCCTTTCTTTCTCCCTCTATTTGACCCTAGTCCTCATTGCTACAAGATGGTTTGTTGGTATTTTTTGTCCAAATGCATGCACTCACCTTTACTTTGCTGATATTTGTAGTTTATAGTAGTTGATTCCATTTCACAACTGAAGTTTGAGTGTTGCCTCAAGATTTTTCACTGCATTTCTAATTTCTATTATCTGCTTTCATTTTCTATTTTATTTCCACTAAGACTATGGTCACATGTGAAGGGACTTTGTAGAACTCAGCTAGGATTTGTTTTCTTATATGTGAAATACTCTTGCTATGAGCGCTTGTCATAATAAGCCTTTAGAATATATGTGACAAAACCAGGAAATGACTGGGGAAGACAAGAAACAAAATAAAAGAGTACATGTGACTCATTTTAGAATTAGAAATTAAAGAAAAGATCTTATATAATCCATCAAAAGAATTTTAGAGAAGTGATTTATTTGATCTATATATGTTCTAGGGGTTCAATGTTATGAATAACAGCAAGATCTCTTTCAACTAGAAATACAGCCTATATCTTGCTAAGATAATAGACTTTTCTCATTCTCTTATAGGAGAGATCAGGTGGTGCTGGATGCAATTCTAAATCCTGGCAATCTGTCAGGCATTTCTTCCAAAATAAGACTTGGAAACATCTTTGGAGGTTAAAGAGTATTTGCAAATGCAAAGCAGAGATATCTTTTCTTCCAAAATTTATCCAGATTTCTGCTTAGTCCTATCACAACCCTCACAATGTCAACTTCTCCCTTTACTACTACATAATCCGTCCATTATCATCCAAGGTGCTACTCATTTTCTCATCCAGAAGTGGAATTCACTCTGTTGGATCATCTACAACCCAGGACAAATGTAGGAACATGCATGGGAGTAGATAGCAGCAGCCTCTTGATGGGAAAACTTACTGTGCCAGCTGCTCCCTGATAAATATTAATGTTCAGTCTTACTCTATGGGATATTCAAGGCAGTTTATTTCTTTCTCATACCTCATGCCCACGGTTAGCAGGGAGCAGCTGGTACAGAGTAACCTACTTCTGTGAAGTCACATATTAGAACCAATTCTTGCGTTGGCCTTGCATATATTCCAAATTGTTGCTGCCTGAAAGAAGGGATTTTCTTCCCACTCATCCTGAGTTATTAACCAAACATTTAGAATCAGTACATTCCAAAAGACTTCTTTTCACTACCCTGTTTGGGAATGAAGGAATTAAAAACATCGTTTCAAAAGATGCTTTCTTTGGACAATCCTCAGCCTTTCTTATAGTTAATGCTGTTTCCATGCCTTCATTTAACATAATACAGTTTTTCAGTCAAGTTTCTTGAGATTATAGAACCTATTCTACACTTGTGTTTCTGGATCATTTTGACATCAAATTGGAGGGAAAACCTGAAGCTCAGTCACATTAAACACAGGAAAATCTGTCAGGTAGAGAGAGTTTCACAGAAAAAAGGAGCCGTAAATTCAACTACTCACAAGTCTGGTAGCTATTTTCTGCACTTCAAAGAGCGCAATGGACTTAAGTCTGAAATATGATGCTTGTTCTATGGAAAAGTTATTTGTGCAGCTTTTTAACAAGGTGAACTAGTTCTTAAAGACAGTTTAGATGCTTGGTGAAAGAACTACATCCAAAGGTAATGGAGTAGACTGTCTCAAAGAAAATTGTGCTGAGCTATAAGAGGAGCAGGCAGAGTTTGGGAAAGAGCAGTTTCTCTTGACATTCTGGTATCTGGCAAGTGTGTATAATATTTTTTTTTCCTAGCTGCCTGGGAAAATTAAGCAAAATGTGATTTAATACATTGATTTTTTTAATCTGTTTTCTTAGCAAATGGAAAGTAATTTTTTTTTGTCAAATTTAAGTTATTTTCTGTTCTTTGGTCATCTTTTAAGAAATAACGTCAATATATTTTCAGACAAAAACATTTTGAATTACTAATAAAAATTCTTCTTTAAAATGTCAAAATGACATATTTTTTATTCTTGTTTTCTGTGATGATACTTGAAGCCAAAAGGCAAATGAGAAAAGAACTCTACTAGTATATTATTGGTTGACACAAGAGTTTACTAACAAAGGGGGAAAAAAAGCATTTTGACTATTTACACTCATGCAAAACTAAAGTGAGAAACATTTTCACCCGGTAGAAGGGGTCAGGTTCTTCTTAACAAAATATAAAGCTCTATAGAACAGGCATGTACTCCCTGAGAAGGTTATCTTAAACTACCTTTTTAATCAATAGAGTGAAAAAAAAAACCAATTTATCTAACTTATTTAAGTAACTATTTTAGTGGGATTTTATCCTTAAAAAAATATATCAAAAGAAAGTGAAGGAAATAATTACCTAGCTATTTAGATTTGATTCAGTTGCCCATAAATTAAGAACTACCACTCTTTGAGATACGATACTTTATGGACTCTCACAAGGTAGATGGAGACAGCCACTTCCAAAGGCTCCTGTGTGCCCCATGTCAGATCACAGGCAGATGTGGTAGATACCTCATGGCACCTCATACAGCACCAGACACTGGAAATAGATATGGGTACATGACATTAGATATCAACTTGGGCAGCAGAAACAAGCACTTTTTTCCATTGATTAGAAAGTCCAGTGAGAATAACTTTCCCAGAAACCAACAGAGTATGAAGAAGAAACCAATCAACACTCCAGAGAAAATAGATTTTGATGGGAGCAGAAAGGAGAAATTTGGAGAAAAGAGACCTGTGCAATGCAGAACAGTTCTAAACAACCACAAACAAATATAATGTAAATGTAATTAATTGCTTACAAATTGATATAGTGAGAAGAAATGCAATGCAATCTCTAAGCAAATGAAATCTTAACATCTTTAGCTATTCAGTTTATTTGTTGGTGTGCTGGTGTGCTGACCTACAGAGTGTCAAAATGCACTTTCTGTGCTCAAACACAACATTAATGTGAAATAACCTGATATTTAGATTTGAAGAGAGACTGATGGAGGAAAACAAAAATAAATGCCTCAAAGGAACAATATAGCTTGTTTCCAAAAATATTGATTGATGTATTGCCTTTTGAAATCAGCTTTGTTCAGTCAGGCAGGTGATTGGATGAGCTGAAGGATCGTGTACTTTTTTGACAAGAAGGTGAACGGTATCAATTCAAATTTAACAGTCCATCTATTCAAGTCATCATTTCAAAGCTTTCTTATGCCGTTGACCTGACATTAGATCAATAACATTACCACATTTTATGGCACATCAGTAACATAACACAAACTATTGAGTGAAACCCCTACAGGATGGAAAAATACCAAAAAGCATATATTACATGTGTGGAATGTTTATAAGAAAGTAATGTCCTCTCACACATCAAAGATGTCAGCCTACTTCACATTTGCCATGCCATCTTATTTAGTAGCTATTGAAATTGTATCAGGGGAATCACTTCTTCCTCAGGAAACTTGGACTGACCCTAAAGAAGGCCAGTTATCTGAACGTATTTCTTTTTAACTGAATATACATATTGAAAGATATCAGTTCTATCTGATTGCTTCTACTTCAATTCCATTTTCATCTTTCTATTATTTCTCTGTATGAGACAGTATTACAATTTCGCATGAAGTGTACCTGCGTAAAACTAAATCTTTATGAACAATGACCAAATACATCTTAAAATGTATTTTTAACAATAGACTCAAAGTCTAAATGGGGAAAAAATAACCTCATTTGAAGACTCACCATAAAACACCTTCTGCTGAAGACACCCTAAGCTAGTGCAAGGTTAGAAAAGTACAAGAAAAAAGCTTTATAAGATATAAAATCCAGCACAACATAAGTGTTAGAAAATCATTGGGTTTTGATGTTAAGAAAGTATAACAGTAACAGAATTTCTGTTTGGCTGACTCAAAAATTAAATTTCCATTATCCTGGACTTATTCATAATTTGAAAGAGTATGTCAGTAAACTCATTGCAATACAGGACACCAATCACAATATGACAAGAGAATGGGTTTTGATCCTCCAGGGGCAATTCGTTCTGAATAAAGCAGCTTCATGTTTCACAACTTCTCTGCAAATCCTCTGCGATTTAGTCTGATAGTCATGCATTTTGGACATCAGGGTTTTCTATCTGTGGTCACAATATTCATAGTGCCTGTGTAGTATTACCTCTAAGCTAGTCTCGCAAGAAAACAATGGGTATTTAGGAGTATGATTCATGTTACATGTTTTGGACATACGCATTAGAAAATCTTAAACCATTCTATAGACACCAGTGGAAACTTCATCCAGCCCCAAAAATGGAGAGTCTAGAGTGACTAGCAGACCTCTAGACACCTGGACAAATGAATCCCTGATTGGATCATTATCCAAATAAAGTAGTCTTGCTCTTTGTGTTGTTTGTAGGAGAGACGTCCTTAGAGAGTGATATTCCTATCCACACAGTATGAATTTGTCTAGCGAGGGAATAGTCTTTGAAGAGCTCATGTCCAATTAGTCTGAGATTGAAATTGTGTTCTTAAGATCTCCTCTAGGCTATGCAGAGGTTGACTTGAGCAATGCGAGATTAACTAGGCACTACTCCATGGTATCTTTTCTCCTGACAGTAATAGTTGGTCATTTTTAGTATGAAAGTATCAACTGTGGATCCACAACAGGCTAAAGCTGAAAAAGAAGCAGGACAAGAGAGCAGGGAATACCAAATTTTGCATGTCTTTTTCTTATGAACGAATCCCCAGGGTTTAGCGTTGGCTAGTGCCATAGACAGGAAACACAAATATTTGATCTTTCCAGCTATATATGCTCTTTTGCCTCGAGATCTGATCTGATTTCCTTGCTTCTTTATGGTTCATATACCTAGGGTTATTTTTATGTTGGAAAGCTATTTTGGGGGGGGTTGTTTTTTTCGTTTGTTTTCTTTTTGACATCTAAGTAATCTTTCACTTAGTTCAGGAATAAGTAACTTCTACTTAGATTGCAATTTAGAATTCTCAAGAATATCAGTTCATCCTAAGATCTAGCTGAAGTGTCCCCTGATTGAGGGACTTGTCTATGTATGAGTACACAGGCACATTAGTATATTGGTATATTATGATAGAAGCAGCTTCTACCCACCTGGTTTGCCCAGATAAATGGTAATACCGCAGAACACAAACATAATCGTAATTCACCAATAAAGGGGTGCATTTTTCCTGTTGCTGAAAAGGAATAACAGACACTGCAACATAACTTCATTTTCTGAAATGCAACGCTGTGTGAGTAGTTCAAACTAAATTGTATTCCGAATTTGTATTTTGAAGTTGTTATTTTGAAGTTTTGCTCTCAAGAACTTGATGAATTCCTCCAAATGGCTCCATGGAAGTGAAAACATAGAGATAATTGAAACCACATTGAGCCCTTGATTTGAAAAAGTTGAAGAGATATTTCAATCTGTTCGTGTAATGTAGGTACGTACTGCATGTTTCTCTGCATAGACCCACACTTGTGTTATTCTTAACTCTTCTGTATAGTTCTGACTTAATTAGTAATTCATAAGTCCGTAATGTAAGAAACAATGTTTACACACATTTTTGCACTGCTTTAAATTTTCCCATCATATGTTATCACTAGTCTCAACTGCAAAGGCAAATTTTCCCGAACAGATATAGGAAAATTTCTGGTGTTTATTATAGCTCTAAGTTGTATGTTTTAGCGAATTGCAGATGTGTGCCAGACAAAGACCTCCTTGCACAACATGCTGTATTGCAGAATAAATTCTGTGCTTCACAGTGCCTAATGACTACTCAAGAACAGTGAAAGAGAAAATAGACACAGAGGAAAAGTGACTTACACATGGGTGCGTAGCCAGTGAGTAGCAAACCAGAGTACAGGACCAGCTCTTGTCTGTGTCCTTTTCACAAGGAGAAACTGCATTAGTTGAATAAAACCAGAAGCTAAGGCAGTGGCCTTTTAGAACCAGGTTGCTTCTTATTTGATCTTAAAATTCTTCTACGATCTTCCTCATATTTAATGGTTAATAGTCTCTTTAGTTTTACAGACTACAGACACATCCAAAATATTTCTCTTTCTCTACTACCTTTTGATCCCTGCAATTGCCTAACCGACTGCAGATCTTTCTCTGAAAGTGCCACAACACAGATGAACTTTGAATAAATTAACTATCTAGTACAAGCGTGCTTTCAGGCATCACAACGTGGTGCATTTCAATTCAATAACTCAACTCTTCAAGTATTCACTCAAGATGTAAAAAAACTTTGGCTGAGAAAATACAAACCTCTCTTGATCAGCGTGAATTTTCTAACCACTGAAATAGCTGACAGCCTTTACAGTAGAATCGTTGCAGACCTTTTGGTGAATTTATTTCACTGTGCACTGAATGCATAAAATTAACTGGGCTAGATACAGGAGAAAAAGTGACTTTAACTCTATATATCCTCCTGGATATCTTTCCTCCTAGTCGAACCACACTGATTGATGGTCAGGAGTTAGTGCCCACCTTAATATCAAATGTGCTGCATTCTGTTCCTTTTGACACCATTTCACAAAAACCGAGGGCTTGATTCAGCTGTTCACATGTGGACATCCTGTGCCATTTCAGACTATGCAGGACACCGTGTGTAGCCTCCAACAGCTGCTCCCAGACTGCATGGATATATGTTGTAGATCATCTGCTATATTTGCCAGCCCCGTGTGAGTGACTCACGTACCCTATAGCATCTCACAGCAAAGGGTGTATTTACAGCTGCAGTTGAATAGTTTCTGTTTAACCTTAACTTTCTAGATCAAGTTGTTGCTTTTAGCCCTAGAGCGTCCTCTGTTCGAATCCCAGCAGTTTAACTAAATGGTATTTCTCAGTCTTGGATACTAAGTTAAGAGTTCTTCAACTGATGAAATCATATTAGTTTTAGTGGATTCCATGGAACAATGTCAAAGTACATCAACTGAGGATCTGACCCACTGGTAACACATAAAAAAAATCAGGAAAAACTTGCTTTGAATCAAGGATGCTGGCACCTCATTTCTGAATGTTTGTGTAATATCATATTCTTACACTTGAATGGATACAATGAAAATAGCAAAACAAACAAAGCAGTTCTTGCAGTAAGAAAGGATGGAATCACTGTCCCTACCAGAAACTTCAGCTAAAGGAACCTTTCTTACACAAGGAAATTAATGACACTTCAGAATACAAATATTGGCAGACTGTGGATTATAGTCTACCATTTCAATATTCTTGCTTATACTGTAACTTTAAGGAAGAATTACTACAGATAATCATTGTAGGCATTGGTGGCCAGAAGGCAGTGAAGTGAGGTAGAACATAGGAACAATAGAATAACTTGAAATAAGAATTATTGAAGTCACGCAGGAAGGTTTTAACAAGAATTGATTTAGCTTTACTCATTTCCTGAAATAGTCTCTTCTTTCATTTTTTTTCTTTTTATGATACATTACCCTTCTGCAAATAAAACATCATCCCCAAATTATCGGGAAGGGATTAGCTTGCTGATTAATGAGCTGACACTACTTACAAGAGTAATTTTCAGGTGCTTCATTTGAAAAAAAAAAAGAAAAGCAAAAGGATAATATTGAGATTTTAGAAGATTTATTAAACTAGCAGAGATGTTTCAAATGCTTTGCAGCTCTTCCTTTACATATCCAGGATTCAAGTGAGCTTCTGACTTGGCCACCTGTGTGCTGGGAGTGGAGCAGAGAAAGGAGGAGAAATATAATTCTCAGAACACAAATGAAACATTTTGATATGAAGATTAAATGCTTCTTTTGGGGGAAATAGGACTCCTGATAGTACAAATCACAATCACTCCATCAAATAAATCTGACCCTCTTCTTTCACTAATCCATTTTTCTCCATGATACCATCTAACTGGATCTGGAATAGTCAAGCTGTGTTCACATCAGCATTCTTCCTTGATAGATTTTCCATTCCTTCACGCAAAAAAATCTGCTATTATGCTTCTACTAGGAGGTATGTTTTCCTTTCATAGCTCAGACTCTCCTAGTCTATGCTGTTGATTCTTTTTCTTTGTTTTTAAACTGGTAGTCTGGCATCGATAAAATGCTAGATTTACACATAAATAAAATCCAAGCATAGTGGAATGAGCTATTGGTTCTGGCTGTATGAAACAATGATCTGAAAAAAAATAAAGACAGAAATTCTGCGTTGCAGAACTCTCAGCATTTTTTTCAACTGAAACATGATGTCAACTAGTAAGATGGAAGGAGACACTGCCTAACATTTAGATCATATAACAGGAGTAGTACCACACTGGATAAAGGGAGATGAGAACACAGACTTAGTGAGAGCTAGTAGGAACTGTTGTTATACAAAATCTATTCTTTTTGGTATGTTGAAGAAGATTTAAGTTAGAACAGCATGTGAAATAGTGCTCTATACTTAAGACCTTAATGTCACTGCCTAAACAGCAAGGGGTTTTTTTCCATGGCATCATTGCGTGCCCACATTCTTACATTTGTCTTTGTACATTTGATTTCTTACATGTAGTGCTTTTCTCCATATTTGGCTGAATTTCACTTGCCACTTCTCCTGTCTGTGAGTCTGATGGGTGAAGCTGGTCTGACAGCCAGTGGAGCTCAGCCAGCAAATGGGCAAGTGATTAAGAAGCTCTGAGTAAGGACGTGATGAATAGTACCATGTGAAGAATTTATAATACCACCCGTGAGATTTGAGAGTGAGCAGAGGAGCTGAGAGTGATCACGTTTAGGATTACCAGCTGTGTTGCCAGTCACCCAAGGGAACCGAGATGATGCTGTTGCTTTCACTTGCTCATTCCTTTTCTTTTAAAAAACTGTACAAATACACCTGTGGTTCTTGGACCATAAACAGAGGTATTTAGCCAATTTGAAGAAATGTCACTTTAATTAAGTTCTACGGTGGCTGTGATTTTTGTACAGCTATTTATTTAATACATGAATAAAGCCAGGAAGGTATATAACCCATGTTCACCAGTCACTTTTCTAACGAGGTATAATTTTATAACTGTCCTCAGCTGCCTAGATTATGATAAAACTCCTTAGAACCTTCAGTAACAGAGCAAGTAACTAAATAGAATTTGTATAGTTATACACATGCGTACAAGAAAGTTGTATCCAGGGCATGGAAGAGCAGAAGCAACGCAATAAGCATACCAAATACTATGGTACCTGTAGAGGAATGCAGCACCATTCATGGGGAGGGAAACAAAGACACTCCCACCGCTCTCTTGATTCCAAAATTTGCTTTGCCAGACTCAGACTCAGGTATAATTAACAGGATCCTGAAATCTGTATGGCATGCTTTACATTCATATGAAAGCTAGAGACGGAAATGGGTCCTGCAAAGAAAATGGAATGAAATACCGTTACCATTTAAGTTAGTGATTAAACTCCCACTGATTCCTGCAGATCAAATTTTCTTCTCTGAATTCTTCTGCTTTATTCCAATGATGTGATCGAGGACAAAGTGAGCAGAATATCAACGATTTGTTTTATAACCAAACAAATTTTGGCTGCCATGGCAGCTATTTTTTCACCTGACCATCAAGCACAGGGCAGACAGAGGAGTCAGCAGACTTAAGGGAACTGACCTGTGTCTCATCCTTGCCCGCAGAGGTGAGCAGGCTTAGTGACCAGGCATGATTCAGCTCACAACCTTTCTGTCCCTTTCTTTACAATCTATATTCAACAAAATATGAGCTAGACAGAAAAGCTAGAGTGGATTTGAAATTAGGTTGTACAAGTTCAGCCACCGCTAATAAACCATCTGAAAGAGTGCCATTTCTCCTCAACGCTTGACTATACATTTATTCAGAAAATAAATGTACTAATCTCAGGCTAGTTAGAACAAATTGTCCTTTTAGAAAGCATGTCGCATACTGAGCACTCATTCACGTAGCAGTTTTTACTCAGGAATCTTGCTTTTATATGGTTGCCAGGGCAGAGAGTATATTTAAATGGATTATGTGGATATCTTTTAACGAAAGTGTTGACTAAAACACTAGTAAGGGAATGTTTAAGAATCGGATGTTGAAACTACTGCTGTAACCATGCGGGGCTGCCACCTTCCCTGAGCTCTCATCAGAGACATATATGAAAACATCCACAGAATTTTCTGACATGTACTGAAACATTTAGCAGTGTGAGAACAATATAATATTTCCCTGTTATAACTTTCCCTCGGCATCTGATTTCCACCACCACCACCAGAGAGAGGATATAGATCCAAAGATGGAATTTGTATCTAACTCATTAGCAGAGTCTTTTCATGTTCTGAAAATACATTGTCTCCCATTTTTTATGACAGCTGGGTGGCTGCCACTAACAAGCTCTTCCTTATGAGAATTATTTCTCCGCATGCTCTTAAAATAGAAAAAACAAAGTATGTGTTGCCAGAGAGTTTCTCTGCTTTCAGATTCAGATATCTAGATTTCAGGGCAGTGCTGCAGATTAGTACACATGAAAAGGTGCATCTGTAACACATTGTCGCACACATTTTGTCCCCTGGCAATCCAGTTCTACCATGATGTATTTTGCATTCCAGTTCATGGCGTGAACAAATAAGAAAAGTTATTTACTGCATCTTACTCAGAAAGCAGAGCTCAAGTCTCAGAACCGAGGAAGGCCAAAATGATAAGTTGATAAGGAACAATTTTCTAGGACTTTGTGTGTCCAGTCCTGAATAACAGTTTGGTCCAGACCTGTCCCTTATCTCATTTTACACATCTATTTATTCCACCTGGTTTATTTTACTCCTTTCATTTCTTACCTTGCCTCTTCACTTTGCACTAAATTCAGGGCTGTGCAGTATTTTATAGCACCTGATTCCTTTATTAGATTACACCTGAATGGAGACAGCAACGCTGAGTTTATAGAGAGCAAAAGGAGAAGTGCTGCTGTGCTTTCAGCTGCTTATGGTGACACACTATCAGAGCTTGTTACAGTAGGAGAGCAAGAGACTCTTGTTGCCTAGTGGAGGAAAGGAGGTAAACAGTTTCCTAAATTAATTAAACTCCTTCTAATAACACCACTACCCCAGAATAAATAAATTTCAATAATTATACAGAGCATCAATATAGAGTACTTAAGCATTTCATGACCCTTATCCCCTCATGATCTCAATAATTCAGTTTGTTAAGTTTTGGACGTAATGAAACTCGTTGATTCCTTAGGCAGAGGAATAATAAATATGATTACTAATAATTAATGTTTGTAAAGCTTTTTGTAAAAAAGATAGTTGCTATAGGAACATTAAGCTGTTTATATATACAACTGTTATTGTAGCTTATTTAATCTGAAACAATGAAAATAAGAACATTAAGAATACCCATACATGGCAGAGGTTAATAATACAGGTGTGATTTATTATAAAACAAACACCTGAAAGAATTGTCTTTCCTTATTAAGCTGCAGATAGTAGGCTACCTTCATCACTGAATCATTCCAGTCTCACACAGCTAATATATCAGCGTGGGTTTGCAGCAAAACAGAGCTGGGGAAACCTAGAAGTGACTCACATCCTTAATTCTTACAATTTGTTGGGAAACCTGGCTGCATTTCAGTGTTCTGTTTGCAACCGTGAACAAGGTGGGGCCATTAGCAAACTACAGGTGCTAGGGACTATTAAGTACTTTGCAGGACAATATTTCTATTTACTAGCCTATTAACAGATCATTTTCTTTGGAAAATCCACTCCTGAAAAGCTTTAGAAGTGGTGGTTTGGAGGTTTTTTATGTTCAGAGAATAGTTTTGCACTTTTAAGTACTGTAACATCTGAAAATGCAAACGGATATGGATGAGTACTTCATTCCTTCTCCTGCCTCTGTGTTTGAAACAAGAGCTGAGCTTTCTAGAAGTTGTTGCCTATGGGGAATACTGAATTTTTCAGGTTACCATCTTTTTAGCCACAGTTGTAAACATTACACTGAAGGAAGTAAAATATATCAAAGTCAAGACTTCTTCTATTTCCCCTATTGTTATTTCTAGTTTGTTTACAGTATAATAAATTAAATCTTACTAAAATTTCTAAGTTATCCAGAATTCCAAACTTCAGTATTATTTTGCCTATCATATTTGATCTTAATACTTGTTTTCAGTTCACAAAAAATAAAATCTTTCATTTGAGGATCACTAAGCCCATCTCAAGGTCATCTCTGACAGTGTTATCACAATTCGCAGAATCTTCAGAAAAACTTCTTTTTGGGTTGAACAAATCATAATTTGTCATCTCAAGTTTTTGGAGCCATCTGTTTGAAGACATTAAATCTACACTATTTTTAGCCAGTAACTACAGCATCTATTTTTATTTTTGTGTTTTACAGGAGTCTTTTTGTTAGCTTTTTCAAAGTCTTGTCTTAAGTCTTAAGATGACTTTTTTCTTTTTTAACTTTCTGAATTGATACCTGTTCTTATATTTATCTGCAGTTCTCTTTTACTGAGTAACTGAATGTGTTCAAACTCCCAGGTTTCTTTGCATCTTATAGATGACCTGCTTCCCATCTTATACATGTTTATGACTATATTTTCATATAATGTTTGTTTATATTTTCCATTCAGATTCTTTTTTTGTCTGCCAGACTGCTAGCAGATGAAATGAAATACTAGCATGTCATCCAGTATATACCAGTTTATTTCGACCCTTTGTGTATACACTAAGAAACAGAGAATATATATATACTCTCCCTGCAGTAGGGGGTAGATCTTTATTAATCATAACATAAACATCAGAAGGGACTATTTCTTTCAAAGAAACAGACATCTGGACCCAACAGGAGACAGGATTGGTTTGTTAGAGAGCAAGGGGAGAAGAATTTCCATAGCATGTTCTGAAGAAAAAGAGAAAAAAAGTAACAGGAAAGCAAAGCAAATAAATCCCAAATTAATTTGGACAGATGTTGCAAGAATTAGGTTTGAAGTATATGAAACACTTTATTTATGAGTAACTCCTATTCCTTCCGTATTTTACTTTGACTGGGTAAAGCTGTTTTAAGACTGATGATATGAGAGGAATGTAATAGAGTACTGGCCCTGAAAAATAAAAAAAAAAGTAAGTATACAAACTCTTCAACTCTTGGTGCATACAAGTTTTCTTAAGTGAAATCACAGATAAAAATATATGGAAAAAGCAACTAGTAAATTAACATATAATAGGCTAGATGGATGACTCAGTGAAAATTTCAGTTCCAATAAATTCAATAGCAGTTTTGACAGTGATTTCAGAGGGACCAATGTATCATCTTCAAATACACATATTTTAGATGACAATTTTCATTTAAAAAATATGAAATCAAATGAAATGTTTCATATTTGAATTCAAATTCAGTTAAAACAGACCTACTGTTGGACTAAGCAGTTCATATTTGAATTACAACATTTTTCTTTCTGGATATTTACAAATACACAAATGGTGATATAAATGGTGTGATAGTTGCTGCTCTGGGGTCTTATTGATTAAATAGTAGACCTGAATTTTTTACTAGACTTCTCGTCTTAAATCTTGTCTAAATGAAGCAATTACTTTTAGTTAGGCTAAGCATGAAATGAAGAACATAAGTGCTGGGATGGGTGGTCTCCCGTTTTTCAGAACAGTGGCTAAATTCCTGGTAAGGAAGTTTTCTTAGTAGAGTGACCTTGTTGTAGCTCAGTCTCAAGTTCTGCAGACTACACTAAACCACTATCTGCTGAGGAGTGTGAAGAAACAGCTGCTCACTTGACATAGGAAAAGCTACTGCAGACCCAAAAAGTAACAGAAACCAACTTCTGCTGTGATCCAGTGCTCTATTGGAGTCTCTTTCTTGACCTGAAATTATGTTTACTATTCCAGGATATTCTAGCGTGTGTGTATTCAGGGTCCTGTTCATCAGCTAAGATTGGGTTTTCGACCTGCAGCCTGTACACCATGCAGAGCCTGCCAGGAAAGCTGATGGCCGGTGATAATCATGTTGTGCATCTCTTTATTGAGGATAACTTAGAAAGGTTTGGCTGAAAATAGTCTAGTTATTCAGAGTTCTGGATTTCATCTTTCTAGAGATTAACCACAAAAGTTAAACCTGTATTTCAGGATTTTCTGAATTTGGGATATTTTTAATTGGCTTGTTTCTTTTTTTGGTTGTAAATAAAAATTTCTGGTTTTTTTTTTTTCCTTACATTAATTTGCAGGTTTTATGTCACTAATTATAATAATTGTTTATTTACAATTAGTAAGTAATAAATAATCCTGATGATCTTGGAAGGACCAAGATTAAATAAAAGAGTTTTGAGGTTGAAAAAAAGAACAGGTTTATTTCTTGAAAAACAGATTACAGTCCCTTATATTCTGTATTCAGAGAACTACCATGTTTTGGCTGTATAATAAATATTTATGCGAGTAGTACAAACCAAATAAGCTCTTCCTTTCCTCATTATTAGGTATCGCTTTATCACCTGCTCAAATCAAGGGTCTCACAAGACAAAAGAAAGAAGCTTTTTTATTTTGTCCTCATTTGTTTTATTTTCCAATAAAGGTTAAGTTGCTGTTCTCTTTTTTGCCTAAGGTTGGGTTTGGTTTTTTGTGGTTTTCTGGTTTTAATTTGCCAGTTTAGTGCTGTATGTCAAACAGTCTTGGTAGCCAACTCTTATTTATTATCTTAATGAAATGTTTAGTGTTTATTACACAACTCCATGTGAAAACCAAACCCAAACCAAATTGCTCTAAGTTGTTTTGGTCATTACTGTTAAATGAGAAAGAAAGAAAGAAAGAAAGAAAGAAAGAAAGAAAGAAAGAAAGAAAGAAAGAAAGAAAGAAAGAAAGAAAGAAAGAAAGGAAGGAAGGAAGGAAGGAAGGAAGGAAGGAAGGAAGGAAGGAAGGAAGGAAGAAAGAAAGAAAGAAAGAAAGAAAGGAAGGAAGGAAGGAAGAAACATACATGCACAAACTATTATTGGTAAACACGCTGTATCAAGAAAACACAGTGAAAAGGTCTTGAATATGACTTTGTGGTAGAAAATTGTGCCAAGACAAATTTTACACTTGGTCACTCAATGTATAATCATCCCTCTTCTGTCTCAGATGAAGAACTGGATTTGGTTCTGGTGCCCATAGAGGGGTATCCAATGTCAACTCAGATATTCAGGCAGACACATGGGATATGGTCCTATCAGATATCCAGACTGGCAGCCGGAGTCCAGGCTGGATTGACAAAGAGATCTCAAATGCCATTGGACATCTGCATGTGGGCATCTGAAGTACGTCTACTTCAATACCTTGCTAGCTTCGTTTGTATTGATTTAAAACTCCTTTGACTGTAACAACTGCATACACACCTAACTTGATTTAAACTTAGGAGTTGGTAATCTGGAGCTGAGTCCTGCTCATCAATTCCAAGAAAGGAATGAGGCCAGCTAACACTCCAAGGGCAAAAGAAGGCAGGAAAATTCATCGATATTTACCTACACATATGTAGGATAAGGTTGAGATCAGCAGTAAATCTCTGAAGTGCCATCACAGACTGTTGTACACCAATCAACAAGTGCAACAGCTTAAGGCTATTTATGAGCCAAAGTAGTGTTTCCTTATTAAAATAAGAAGCACAGATAAAAGGAAGCAAGTCTACCCCACTGTTGCAAATAAAATATGCATCTGTTTTGTTGCCTACCTTGTTATAACTTGCCATCCACAAAACCAGAAACAAATTAAAAGAAAAATCCACTCCAAAGTGTCACCTGAATTGTAATTCTGTTCAGAAAGACACTATTGATAAAAAATATGACTATCCAGAGCAAAAATCCTGTCACCATCTTGGTTGCAAACCTGGGCTGGATAGTATACTATAATAGAAGCGTGAGAGAGGAAATAATGACACTTCCACTTTAAGCATGAAAAAGAGGTTTAAGTTTTTTTGCTCTTAAGAGTTCAGGCACTCTTTTCTGCAATGCAAAAAAAAATGAATAAAAACTCCTGCAAGTACAAGACTAAATCAGAGCTCTGCTGTTCTACATCCTGAACAAACAGAAATTAAGCTTTATAAGTCTTAACACTCCACTGCTGAATGAAGGCAAAACAGATGGGGAGGAAAAAGAAAAGATCACTGAGCAGAACAGGAATAAAGAGCCCTAGTGTTAAATCCTTGTATGAGCTTAGGTGCAGCAAAGCCAAATCTCACATGCTGATGTGACAGTACCCAGAACGAGACCTTAAGGAGCTTGAAAAAGCCTTCTGGTGACAGCTGAGTGACTCGGGGATAACACGGATGGAATGTTAATCTTTAGTCCAGGACACTAAGAAGGATTGTGCCATTTTCAGTGTGGTTAGTTATTCTTTTACTTCCACATATGATTTCTCACTCTCTATATGAAAGGGTCTCATTCTAAGGTCTGACTGGAGCTTCTTTTTTTTTACTTTATACCTTAACTTTTTTTTACTTTATACCTTAACTTTTTTTTTAATGAGTCACGCAAAAAAAAAAGCTTTGTTTTCTTATTAACAGTGAAAAGTAGTATTTTCATCAAAAAGGTGTCTTTCCAGTGCTGAAGGTAAACAAGGCTGTCATGGTAACACCAGTCAGCAACTAAGTCCCACACAGTTGCTTGCTCACTCTCCTTACAGTAGGATGGGGGAGAGAATCAGAAGGATAAAAGTCAGAAAACTCGTGGGTTGAGATAAAGACAGTTTAATAAGTAAAGCAAAAGCTGTGCAATCAAGAAAATCAAAACAAGGAATTCATTCTCTACTTCCTATTGGCAGGCAGGTGTTCAACCCTCTCCGGAAAAGCAAGGCTCTGTCACACATAACAGTTACTTGGGAAAACAAATGCCATGACTCCAAGTGCATCTTCCCTTCCTTCTTGCCCCAACATTGTACAATGAGCGTGATGACATATGGTATGGAATATCCCTTCTGTCTTTTGGGACCAGGTGTAACTGTGCACTCTCCCAGCTTCTTGTGCACCCTCAGCCCAGTTGCTGGTGGGATGGGGTGAGAAGCAGAAAAAGCTTTGACAATGTGAAAGTACTGTTCAGCGATAACGAAAACATACCTGTATTATCAACACTGTATTTCAGCACACATCCAAAACATAGCCCCTTATATATATATATATATAAATATAAATATATACTATATATATACTGTGAATAAAATTAACTCTATCCCAGCCAAAACCAGCACAAAGGGGAAAACTTAACTACAAGAGACTCTGACAGATTTTAAACATTTTAAATCAGATACACACTAGCTTTATTTATACAATTCTATCATAACTATATATAACTCTATCTAAACACTTTACAATATTTTATTTCTTCTTTTCCTCTTCTACAGGCCAATATTAAATACAATATTATGTAACATGGGCTTTGTATTCAAAGCCACCTGACTTACAATCTCTCAAAACTGGACAGCAGGTTTTACCTCATGGGTCAGGTCCGCTTTCAGAACAAATATTGTTACCCGTAAAGGTCCTATCAGGGCCACGGCTAACTGTAACCTGTCTCCGCAGACAGCTGCCAATTCCCAAAGGCTGTTGAAGCGGAAATTCTAATTGTAACTACTCAACAGTAGTAATTTTTGACTGAGGTCCTGTCCTAGTAGTTCTCATTTGAGTAATACCACCTCTAACTTGGTATAGAAAAGATCTGTACTGTGTAATATCTCCTATAAAACTGTCCACAAGACACAGTGCAGTAATATGTAAGATATTTGCAGCAATGCAGGATGTCAGGAGTGGATGGGAAGCCTGCATGTTGAACACCAGCCATCCCAAATCAAAAGCTATGTGGGTAAGGGAAAGTCTTGAGCTCAGCAAACCACTGGAAAGGTAAATACATATATTTCACTCTACATACACACCCAGAATTTAGAATTCCTGAGTCTATGCTTGAGTGAGCAGGGAAGGAAAAAGGTGGAAGCTAAATCCTACAAGCTCAGGGAGCAAAGAACATAGCTTTATGTTCTTCTTTTCTTGCTATTTTCTTTTTCACCTGAACCGGGCATAGAAAACTTTCTATGAGAGGGGGCAACAAGGAACAAGGCATGTAAGAATTACTTTTTAGGAAGAGGCTGCAGAATCAGCAGTAATTTCAACTTTCTGATGTGGTCCAAACCTCCCACAGGGCAGCTTTGGCCAGGGAATATAATAGAGTTTTTAAAGAAAGAGTCTATGGTTAACAAACAAGATCAGGCACAATAAAGCAAATGTGGAGAGCAAATATGAGTTAAGATGCCTTTTGCCGGCTCAGAGCTTGGGTGAGAAACAAAGAAACTTCAACGAATAGAGCACAAGTACTGAAGTAGGAGGCACCCTCAGGGGTATATTCTAGGAAAAAGCAATTGCAGAGACTGAAAAGAAAATAAACTCTGATTTCTAAAAGCTTGTGGGTAGCTGATAGCTCAGAGTTTTAACAGTTGCTTCCATTACTGCCATTTCATGCAAATATTGCAGGTGAACCATTATTGTAATTGACCTGTTTGGAATACAATCATCTGTGTGGTGTTTCATGTGAGAAATATTAATTCTGTTTGCCTGCCCCTGCCAGCGGTGCCAGATGAGAAACTTCACACTATTTTTTTATGTGTGATAATAAAATCAATTGGATTCCACAATTGTTCAGAAATAAGGAACTTTAAATATTTTAAGAGAAGTTGGTCTAAAATAAGTATAGAAAAACAATTCTCTCCAACCGTAATTTCTTGCTTGACTGCACAACAATTTTCTACAAACTGTCTTCTTCTGTGTATTGAGCTGGAATTCAGCCAGGATAGATCCTGTTAGAAAAACACTTACATTCATCTTTAAAAGACTTGACATCAGCCCTATTCACTCTTTTTTGCTTTCTCTACCCAGAAAGTTAACCCAAGTTTACTGGGTTCTGAGTAGTTGAGTGGGGAAGGCCCCATGGTTGGCAGCTCTTCAAGAGCTTCACTTGAAGAGCCCTTTTACAGAAATACAAATCAGGCAGTTTGGAAAGATTAAATAAGGGGAACATGGGAGAAAAACTAAATGAGGTAGATGGAGAATTGACACCAAAAAAAAAAGGAAAGCAAAGCAGCAGCAACAAGTCTCAACATATGTAGCAGCTCAGACTCTTACTCTATCCATTAGGTAATGTTATAAATACTCAGTCAATCGTAATTTCCGCAAAAGATTGCTTTATAATGCTTATATGGGAAAGCATAGAAGCAAACAGCTCTGGGTGCGCTGGGGAGTCTCCGCTCCACCAACAACGCACACCTAAGTCCAAGCTCTTAGTTCCTTTTATATTATTCTGCAGGTCGATATTGTGCATGTGGCAATTTCTCAAGAGTAGGTTTAAGCTGGTTTTAGGTTTGTTAGTTCCTTTTAAGGCGATTTCCTTTTGTTCTTCCCTATCTTCACTTCTGTACTTTGAGCTTGGTTTCTTGCACAACGTATCTTTCAACGTATCAAGTTAATCCGCAGTCTCCTGCTATTGTTCCATGCCTCCCTAGGAGGTCCTTCACTCAGGCTCCGAACCATTCCAGCAGGCTTTTTTCCTTATCGTCTGTAATGCTGATTTTCAGGTCGTGCACCAACAGGCATTACACTGCGTTTTCTGGCACGAATTACATCTACTCTCTTCACAGTAAGAATATTCCATGGAATTAGCTCTTCATCTTCACTGATTACTCATGCCAGCGAGTTATTTTCCTATCCGATATTTAAGTTTTTCATGATTTTTCCTATTATCAAGCTTTTTTTTTTTTTTCCTAAGGAATCCATAGAGGATCAGGCTCTGTACATTGCAATCTTCCTCCTGAAATAAAAAAGTATTTTGATTTAGTAGTCTTTTTTCTTTCTTTTACCTGCTAGGAATCTTGACAGTACAAACAGATCAGTTGGGCCTATTCAAAACTTTATTTATTTCTAACTATGTAATTTTCAGTTAAATTTAACAGACACAGCTCTGGATGCAATCTAATCACATCAATGCTCATTTCTGAGTTACACAGGTGAAAAAAAGCCTTAATTTTTCATTAAATGAGAAATATTCTCTGTCACAGAGTCTAAAAAAGTACATAGTTCAAATTGCTTCTTCTAAATTATTGAATATAAACCAAAAAGTATAGGTGTACCATGTTGTGTGTATGTAAAATGTGGAAGTCTTTTTAGCTTTTATTCTCAACCAGTTAATTGAATTTTTCTTCTGCAAAAGAATATTGACCAGAAACTATTAAACAGCAGTGTCCTGCAGATAAATTTCCTCCATCTGGATGTATTGTAAAAAAATAGAGGTGAAAAATATTGAGGAAAATGTGTTTCCATGTGCTAATGGATAGAACTCTGATTAAATTTTACTAATTGCTCAATATGTCAAAGATTAGTATAATGTTAAGGACATATTTATAAGAACATGTATAAAAATGTTTTTTACATGTATAAACAGAAAAAAACACCTTCTAATTATTGGAGACTGACACAATAAGCCTATTTTTACTTGCTTGATTTTTGTTGGTCATTTTTCCGCACCTTGTTGTTTGTTTGTTTACATTGGAAAATAGTTTTCCATAATTTCTAGGCAGAGATATACAAATTTAATTTCTTCTCTATTGGCATTAAGATGCCCTGGAAGGTGAAACTAGGCATCCTTGGATTCAGCAAGATGCCAGTTCAGATCCTTCTTTGAATACAGAAATCACAGAATCATAGAACCATAGAATCATAGAATCATAGAAGCATAGAATAGTTTGAGTTGGAAGGGACCTTAAAGATCATCCAGTTCCAACATCCCCTGCCATGAGCAGGGACATCCCACTGGATCAGGCTGCCCAAGGCCCCATCCAACCTGGCCTTGAACACCTCCAGGGATGGGGCAGCCACAACTTCCCTGGGCAACCTCTGCCAGTGTCTCACCACTTCCTTTGTGAAGAAATTCCTCCTTATATGTGGTCTAAATCTGCCCCTCTCCAGTTTATACCCATCACTCCACATCCTATCACCACAAGCCTTTCTGAACAGTCCCTCTCCAGCTTTCTTGTAGCCCCTTCAGGTACTGGAAGGTCACTCTAAGGTCTCCTCAGAGCCTTCTCTTCTCCAGGCTGAAGTGCAGTGGAAATGTTCACACAAGCATCGAGACTAACAACAAAATAAAAGACACTTACAAATCTGCATAAGATTGGATTAAAAAACAATAAAGGCAAAGCAGTCACAGGATGAAAGTTACAAGAATAATCCTAGTGTTGTATGTAAAAGGAAAGTGCACGGAGAAAGTGTTGTACTGATAGAAACAAGTATAAACATGAGAGAAGAAGCAACACATCAATATGAAGTTTGATGTTTCAGTGCCAAAATGTAATAAAAGCCAAAAAAAGCAGAAGTACTTTCTAATTTTCTGATGCAAAATAGTCTGAAGATTTTCTCTTATCAGAAGAGAACACAGGGAAGAATGTGAACCAAAATATCTAAGGCTTGTTTCTAATATAACTTATCAATAAGTAAAATTGTTTATAACTGTTGTAAACGGTTATACACTGTCTGGAGGTGAAAAATAAGGTACAGCCATTTTTTACTAAATACTTTTGCAGAATTAGTATACACAGTTCAAGTACTTCCACATTCAAATAAGCGCTTGAGCCTGAGTTTTAAGAAAGCACTTGATGATTTACAGGGCAATCCCCAGCTGGAATATGTTTTTTTACACATCAACAAGTTCTTCCCCAAAAAAATAAAAGACACTGAATGTGTTTGTAAAACATGAGTGTTTATTTTAGCCAAGCCATTTCCATACACATGCACAACTCTGAGCCATTCAAATTAGCTGCATATTCTTTCGTTAGGAAAATCAGGCATCTTTCTTGTAAGCGCTAACAAGATTAACAAGATAATAATTACTGAATGTAAAATGTAATTTTGTTTGGCAGTCTAGTCCTATTATTTACTTGGCAACTATGCCATGATGAGAACTTTCACAGGAAACTTCTAACTATCCTGCAGCACTTCCTCACCCACAGCTTAAGCAGAGGCAGCTGCAGAAATCGGCGTTAAAATACTTCTGAAAAAAAGAATTCTTCAGTCAAGATTTGCAGTTAGCAAAGTTAGAAGATGGAAATTTCAAATTCTATATGTTTATATAAGCAGAGGGACAACAAGAAATACCGGAAAGAATAGTGGCAGTAGCAATTCATGAAATATCTGAATTAAAAGTGTTTTAATCATTTGTCATCCTTTTTAATTGTAATTGGCTTAGCGTTTATTGTGTTGGTTTCAAAGTGGCGTGAGCTACAACTGATTGGATAATTCCATAAAAGGGGAAAGAATTGGAAGAATATTCTTGCAGAGAGGTCACTTGAATGAAGAGAAAATGAATGCTTTTAAAATTAAACAAGTGTATGAAAAAACAGACAAGTAGATACGGCTTAGTGGGTTTTTTCCCACTCAGCCCTGGGCACCTGAGCTGTGTCCATCTACAGCCTTTAATGAATATGACTTCCAGAAAGAACAGGGCCATAAAGTTATGAAAATAGGGCACTTTTCCTGTGTCTTAATTTTGACAATCAAAATCAACATTTAGAATATTAAAAAGTAATAAATAGCTTGCACTGGAGATTTTAAATCCAGTTTTAGGGAATCATATCCCTTTAAGACTTTGTCTTTCTGAGCTTTGTGTCTCCAAGACCTTCTTTATCATGAAGAAAGTGACATATACTTATCTCACAATTGCTTTGTGAGTATAATCATACTGAAGTATGTGGACTGCTTGAAAACTGTGGGGATGGTTTACAGGTTCTTAAGGGATGATGTAAACTGAAATCCTCCACATCTCTTCCCTGGTATAGAAAATATACTGTCCTGAGAAGGCAATATACTCATTGCAAGAAATTTCTTTCTGAAAGAAAAATTTTGCACTGCTTGCTTTCACTTCCAGCAACGGTGACTTTTCTCCTCTCTTTTCCTGGCCAAGAGATTCATCTCTCCATCCTCTCACAGTTGTTATGGCTGATAGTGATGCAGAGGGAAGCCTGTCATGGGAAACTTCACTTTACAGTCCCACACCCTCCAGAACTGGGAGTGTTTGTTTGTTTATTACTGTGTGACCTTCTACTAATGCTATTCTAGTCACATTATTTTAAAGGTCAAAATAGAGTTCTTTAAAAGTCAATAGTTAGATGCTTTGGACTTCCTTCTATTTCTTTTTTTTTTCTTTTTCTTTTTAATTTGGGAGTTTTTTTTCATTATTATTGAAACAAGCTGAAATGGGATAGCAGCAGAGCAAAGACAGAATGAGGGCTGGAGCTCAGCTTTTCCACACAAAGCTCTATACAGCACAGAGCATCTGTTTGAGTCAAATAAAACCTGAAGATGTGTAATGTTTCTCACAAGGCAATAAGATGCCATAACCACTCATATCAAAGCTATATTTTGGTCAAACAGAACAAGTATTCCCCATTTATCAGGAGTTGAGCCTAGTAAATTATTTGTCACTTTCCCCAGTGCTCCCTAAGCACTGTCAACTTTCTGTGCTTTGACTGTTTTAAATGCCTTTTCTCTCTTAAGTGACATTTGAAAGGGTGGTAAATGAAACTTTTTCTTTTTGATGTGTAATTCCGTAGTGTTAATAGTCGGTACATCATCCCAGACAGTTGATAAGGTACAGGATCCCATTGCCTGAAGGGTCAGTAAGGGGGAAAACAGAAACAAAATGGAAAAAAGAGTGGTTAACAGTTATAATTTATTTTTCTATTTCAAGAATAGATGACAATGGAATGAGGCAGACACATCTAAGCAGAAAAGAGTGTGAAAGTTCACATACTTATGTGGTCTCACCTACCCTGGGATTTGAAGCTGCAGTCCTCATATTCCAGAAAAGTTTTCAGGTTGTTGAGTTATTTTTACATTAATCTCCCATTTGGCCTTCATTTTTAATTTCATCCCACTTTGAGCTAAAGGATGATTTCAACGTAGCTTTTGTGAAATCAGTACACTCAAAAACATTTAGGCTTTTGTGACTGACATTTTCAGAGATATAAAGTCGTTTTATCAAGAAGCATCTCAGCTGGCAGACAAACCAGGAGAGCTGTTGCTTTCAAAGCCCCAAACTCTATACAATATTGAAAACCTCCTACTTGAATCAAGCAAAATCTGAACCCAGCTTAGCTGCAAAACATGCTATTAAAGGATAACCATACTGAGGAAAAAAGTCAGAGTATCTGGGGAGGGTATACACAATACAGGATTCTCTGAGGTCATTAAGGATGCTTCTTAGATAGTTGTTTCTTCTGATTGTTAATAACTTCAGTTTCTTCAATCCATTGTCAACATAGAGTTAATGATGAATTTGGGGGAAACCTTCAAGCTGTGCAATTGTAAGGTACACGATAATGCACACCTAAAGGCCAGAAGGAAATGGTCTATGATTCTATGATGCTATGTTCTCCACTGCAATACCACTGGTAGATCTTTTCTATCAGGAGTCCCAGCATTGATTTAAAAAGGATATTTCTTTAAGAAAGATGAAGCATAGCAGATCTTACTAGTAATCAAAACCTCTTTGTGATTCTTCCTACCCAGATTTAAAACAAATATGTATTTCTGAGCTAGTTACTCAACCTTCCTTTAAGATTAAAAGAGAGAAATAGCTGGTTTCACAGCACATTGTATCTGACCTATTTTAGGTGTGTCCTTCTTACCGACATTAATTAAGCTTCCTTTTCTATTAACTGTACTGACTACCTGGAATGTTCTGATTTGAGCTAAAGTAGAATTGGCTTTCTAATTTTTCAGCTAAGCTTCATCTAAGTTACTTCATTTTCTGGAAGTTTCCTACATGGTTTTGGACAGTGTATCTCTCTAGACGTGATTAACACAGGCCACTGTCTATACTTATCCCTATAGAAACCAAAGCCACCCTTGAGCTGGTGAAATGTTGTAAGTCAAAGGGACAAAAAAGGTTCACATTTGTGGGAAGCAGTGAACAGAACAGGTCCAACAGAGTATTCCATTCCATATATGCCATATTTGTTATAAAACAGGGATCACAAGGGTCAAGCTCTCTTCTTCGATGGTCAGTGTCCAATAAGGACCTTGTCTGTCTTTTTGCCCCTGATTCATGATCCATGCGTACCTGAATCCAGTTCCTGAGTCCAGCTCCCTTCTCTCACTGGGTCCAGCCTGGGACTCTTTCCCTGTCTATCTATGGGGATATAGTCATTGCGGGTGAAGCAATTCTGTATATTGGCATATATTCTATTATTATTATTATTATTATTGTTGTTGTTGTTATTATTATAGCTGGTTTTGTTTCTAACACATCAGTCTCCTTCTCTTATTTCCCTCTCCCTTTCCCTGGGTGGAGGGAGTGGGGATTTGGACCGTGACTTCTTGAATTTGGCTGCCAATCAGGCCAGGCCAGAGCTAAACTGTGACACTATTGTATTTCTGCTGCCTATAACAGACAAACAGAGTGAATTGCGCAGATTTTGATATCTATCAATAAAATTAATTTAACTAAGTAACTTAACTTTGGAAAATCCCAAGTGATCCGCAGAGCAGATCTTAAGGGTATGGTAGTCCAAAATGATGCAGCAATTTAACACACTGACAGCAGCTCTCTCCAAGTATTTTTAGGCCCTTGTATGATGAACTGTAAAGAATAACTTGTAAAAGCATAGCACTGATTCTGTTTGAGTGGGAATGGAACTGAGGACTTTTCTGACTTTACGCAGTCTTCTTGATCTGCTCTTGTGAGGATTAGGAAAATTAACGAGGCCTTTTTCTTCCCCGTTGTTCCTTCTCCCTGCATCGTGTTTCACAGAGAAAGGAAAGCAGAACACATGTCTAAGAGGGAGATATGGTATGCTTTGGTCAAGTTCATCATCCAAGTGATTGAGGAATGAAACGTCTATATTGTCAGTAAATCATCCGGTGATCACTCCAGGGACAAGTGCTAACTGAAGTTGCTTGGGTGACAACAGCAATGAGCTTTAATCAGATGAAACACAAGATTCAACCACAACTGGTGTGTGTATGTTCATACTGAATGAAGAATTAATGAAAAAGCATAGGTTTTCTCTGTAAATACAAATTACAGTGTATATGGTTGGGTGAGAACGTTTATTTCTGTCTATGGAATACATCAATATTACTGAGAAGGTAAAACTTAGTTTACTGTCCAGTTTTAAAACACTCCTTTGTTGTTTGTAGTATATACATAACTAGAAGAGGAGAGGAATATTGTCCTCAGAAATAATTAGAGCATAAAAGCAAGTAAACCCTAAGGGTCTGTCTGCAATTAACTAGGTGATGGTATCACGGTGGTAACACATCTCTAATTTGGACTGCTTGCATCTTAATAGGACAACCAAGGGGCTGAAGTGCCGGAGAAAAAAATAACCAGGAAGTATGATCAAGAAAGAGTTTTTTTCCAAGACAAACAGCACAATTAATAGGGTTAGAAAACATTAGTTCTACACAGGACTTACATCTTCAAAGAAAAGGTGAAATGAAATTTCAATGAGGACAACTTCAGACATAAAGGCCCTTAAGAAGGATAAATAATGAGATATAAATAATGAGGAAAGCACTAAAAATCTCATACACTTATTGGTAATTTGAAGACCTAAAGAATGCAACATGTGATGCTACGTGAAGTGACTAAACCAGAAGCATGACTGTCACTGCGGTAAGGACAAAAATGGGCTGAATCAGACCATAAACATTCTCAGAGCAATAGGAATAACTTGTTGTGAGTAAATCAAATGGATGATTAACTTAGATACGGAAGCCCCTCATACAGTGATACTGTCCAATTTAAACAGACGATAGTCCGGAAATCAGAAAATTGTGGTAAATAAACAGAAAAGCTGATTTGATCAGAGCAGAGAGATAGTATTGACATCAGTTGAAGCAATGACAAAATTACTAAATAGAATAGAGGAGCTGCTTCTGAGCTATGCATTTTTCCCCAAAAGTAGAAAAGTGGTTAATAGGACAGAAACAAATCTCATGCAGAGTAAGAGCACTCATTCCCTGACTAATGAAGTGCTTCTGTTAAATTGACATAATTGTTTCAACAGCAAAAACTTGATCTACACTAGTGGTTCGGTTGAGGCTTTAAACTACTTTCTGATAAGTGACAGCACACAGCCTTCTACAACGGCTGAGTTAGCCTTTCATTCTGTTGGCCACCTCAGGTGCATCATAGTCTCTTCAGGAAAGAAGGGGAAAGCAGAAGAAAGGATAAGAAAATAGAGGGAACAGGAGGGGAAGGAAGGAGGTTGGTCTTTGGACATTTATCTTGAATTTGCCTTTATTTACTATGCTAATGTATAGCCATTCTGACAGTTTTCTCATAAAGCCACTATATGATGTTTCTAAGGAAAATTGACTCCAAGACTGATTTTTTTTTTGTACTATCTTCCCTTTGGGAATTCAGATGAGGTTATCATAATATAATGGTCATTTTTCTTCTAATAAAAGTAAGTAATGGTGGCTATTATTTTCTATCAATATAAATAAATAAATAAATGAAACGAAGACAGCAAATCGCTGAAGCCAAATGATCACAATGTTCAAATGTCTCCAGTATTGCTGAAAGAGAGGAAGAAAGAGTGTTCTTTAATCCAAATTTTGCAATATTCTGTTACATTCAAGCTGTGAGGCAGATGTTCCCTGATGAGCAATTAGCAAAAAATCTGTGACTTGAAATCGTAAGTCAGTACTTGCCTCTGATCTACAGAGTTGAGAAGTATGTTGGGGCATAAGAGGCTACAGACTTCACCTTAATGAGATCAGCTAGCTAACTGTAAAACTTCTTTGAACAAGCAGTTTGATCCCAGGGTGTGCTGGAAGTCTCCTGAGCAGGCTCCGTTCCCATCATGCCAGTGCTCCCCGGGTATCTTTCAAGACCTTTTCATATACATAGAAAACAAGCTGTTGAAAAGATCTTTCCTTTACTCATGTCAGGATCAAATACACTCATGTGTTTGTCAGATTTTTGTTTAATGTGCTCTATAATGCTCAAGCAGTGGGAGTCTCTCATTCTCTCTGGGCAATCTATACCAGTGTTTAACTGCATTTGTCATCAGCAAAAATTCCCTATGCTCCTTGATGCAATGAACTTAAGCCTATTATGTCTTATCCTACATAATTCCTACTGTCTCTGTAATGATTTTTGTTATGTGTAGTATTACACAACAAATAGTGCAAAGGCTCTTTGGGTTATACCACACTGAGGGCCCAGTGAATGGAAAGAAAATGTTGAAAAATATAACTAAAATGCAGTAGCTATTTTAAAAACTACTACAGAACCTAAAATAAAAGAGTTGATTGTGTCACTACAGAGATGTCGTTGAGACATTAGGTCAAGAAAGCGTTGACAGCTAATTACTTTAAATTAATAATATAGTTTCTATCTAAGTATTCCTAAAAGAAAATAACCAAGCAATAAGAACCAAACACCCAAATCAAAGCATCAAGATAGATATAAATCAGAAAAAATAGAATGAAAAATTTTAGGGGAAATTAAAGTATGATTCAAAGATGATGTAGGTGTATGCATTGTCTTTACACTAAGAGCTGTAAACATAGTCATGTATTTAGAAAACAGTGCTGCACGTGAAACAGCTGCCTTCTAAAAACAAATTCCAAGGACTTACACAGCTAGAGCTGAAAAAATTCATAGCCTGCACTAATGGAGTGGATTTTGAACTGTAACTGATGACTCAAGTCATCTAGTTCTGTTAAAGACAGGAAAAAACAATATACAGACAGACGTGCCACAGCAGTTTCCTCATACTGCAGCTAAAGATGAGTTCCCAAAGCAGCTCACTCACCAGACAGCAGCTAAGCATAAAAAAACCCCCCCAAATTGTGCTGCCTTTTTTTTTAAAATGCTCCTCACACCTGTTTTCTTTTCTAGGAAAAAAACAATCCAAGAATCAATGTTATGCTGATTTAAAAGTACAACTTTCATTGATTGCAGTATACAAATATTTATATTGATTATTCTGTCTCCCTCTCCTTCTTGCATTTCAAATATATTGTGACACTGTGTAGCTTTCAAACTTGAATACATATCACCTAATTAGTTGGTCAGAGAAGTAAAGTGCATCTGATCAAGATTCCATTGTGACCTTTGATGTGTGTTCTAACCTTCCTCTTCCACACCATTTCACTTTCAAAGTCTACTGAAGGTTTTTAAGCATTTTGAGCAGCCATCTGAATTCAGTGTTTGATCACACTCTAACAAGATTTCTCAATATATAGTGAGGGAAAAGGAGAGAAGTGCCAGGCTGGGGACTGGGAGAAGTCTGACATTTCCAATCCTACTTGAGAAAATTGAGTGCAGACAGGAACTCGGTTGGGGTGGGGAGGGGAAGTGTTGGGGTGTTGGGTTTTGGTTTGTTGGGTTTTTTTGTTTCCCCAATAATGTGAAAAAAGGGTCAAAATTGACTATAAATGTAAAACATAAATCTAAGAGACTATAATATAGAACTGGAACAGGTGGCCTAGAGAAGTAGTGGATACCCCATCTCTGGAGGTGTTCAAGACCAGGTTAGATGACACTTAGAGCAACCAGACCAGCAAAAGAAACTGGTATCAAACAAGAATGAAATAATGGAGCTAAGTTCTGGGTAAACTCATTACGCATTTTTGTATTGCTTGTAATTTTATGTTTGAGACTATGGGAAAATTAGATAAGGACATACAATGAGGATTATTTCCAGAGCAGAAAACCATTAAATACATCAGGGGCAAAATCATATATGTGTTGGGAGACAACACATCATTACTGCAAACTTTCTTTTATTTGGTTGTCCTTATCCTCCTTATTCCATTATGGAGAAACAAGACAAAATTTGTTCACTAAAAGATATCTGCATCACGGTAAATTAAATTGGTTTTAGGCTCCATCACCTCTATTTTTCTTACAGTCTTCTAGTTACTTGGTGAAGACAAGGCTATGGAATCACAGAGTTATAGAATCCTTAAGGTTGGAAAAGACCTCTGAGATCATCCAGTCCAATTGTCAAAGCAACACCACTGTGCCTCCTAAACCATTCCCTGAAAGGCCACATCTATTCGTTTTTTGAACAACTCCAGGGATGATGACTCCACCATGTCCCTGGGCAGCCTGTTCCAATGTTTCACTATTCTTTCAGAAAAAAAAATTTCCTAATATCTGATCTAAGTCTATAGGTGAAGAAGCTCCATCAGTTTAATAAACTCACTCTGTGATGTGGAAGGAATGATAGAAAAACACTCACTAAAAACACAGTCAACCGAACAACCTACTTCTGTTGTCACCTACTGAATCTATATGATGGAATTCCAACACAGCCATAGTGGAGCAGCTGTGTTATTAAGACATCCAAGGCCTATTTACATATGAAGGAAAGACTGGGGAGGATAAAGCTCTTGAGTAAAAAGTGGGTTGCACTCTCCTATCCTCTACATCTCTAGTGGCTGAAATAGTTCTACATTTCTTCACTCCATGGGCTAAAACTCAACAAGCAGAATATTATTCCATCATCCGATATGAATATGTAGAAATGAGGCTGGGGAACACCGAGTTTGGTAAAGATTTGGATGCTACCAATGAATACAGTACTATTTCTTGTAAAACTGGGGACATGGAAAGGAATTGTGAGCTACCCTGGAGGTCTCCTACATCAGATCAACCACGTACCATACTTCTAAAATTTTGTCTTTGCAGGACAATCATCCTACACAGTTTGCACAAATGAGTTCTATTACAATCTGCTTTAACTTCTCTAAAATTGTACTACTTTATCTGGGTACAGTTACCAACACTGGATAAAGAATTATTCTTTCTGCAGTTTTTTCCCCAGAAGTCTCATGTTAATATCGGCTCAGATTTTATCTGATTGCCAAGGTACTAACACTTCCTCCAATCAAATAATGCAGGCACAGCATTGATCCAGGATGTATCCCAACTCTTGACTAGCATAGTAATGTAAAGATCCCATCTGAAGTCCTTGTTCACTTTTTTTATATTTAATCTAATATAGTAAACTGAAATTCTTTAATCTGTCTTTACTTGGTTTCTCTGTGTTTCCCTTTTCCTCACCTCTCTCTTTTAATAACCTTTCCTACAACTGTGTTTTACTTTTTTCCATTTTCTGTTAGCTGTTGCAATTTCAATATGGATCAGGTTTTTACTATATCTTCAGACAGGAGCATGGGAATTAAGGACATGTATTTTTTTTCCTTCAATTTCTCCTTCCCATTATGTTTCTAAAATAATACAGTGGCATAAAATGCCTGTGCTAACAGCTCACTGTCCATCACTGTAATGGTACATCTCTTACCTCTATTTTAATTAAATGTAGTGCTGTATTTTTATTTTCTAGTCTGCAGGCTCCATTTTATAATATTGCAGTTTGAAATGGGGATTTTTTTTTTTTAGAAAAATAGTAAACTAAACTATTTGCAGCGCTTATCTGTGAGTCCTCACCTGGTTTTCGAAAAATGATCAGAACTTGGTAACAGTAATACATTGATTCCTCATACATGCATGTCTTCACCCTGGAAAAGATGGGTTACTGGAAGGAGATAACGGATCTTAAATACCCTGCCGAGGAAATAGTTCTGCTTCTCTGTTGCCCATGGATTATTCAGCATCATATATGTTTCACATTTTTTTTTCAAATTCATGCAAATACAATAAAAAAGTAATACCTTCATAACTTTAACTGACTTCAGTGGGCTGACTTCAACATAATGGCACATAAGAAAAGGCAGAAGAGTAAAAAAAATGCTTATTAAAACTACAGCTCAATGCTACACAGTAGTGCAGAATATTACTAAGTCTCTTGTACAGATATTTTTGTTCTGCAAAACAAACAAGGTGCTCAGGTCTCATACCAACAAGTAAGATATTCAAGGTAACAGGACAAAAGGTTCAACACGTTGTATCCCAACATACCAACTTAATTTCCAATGTCCTTACTGATTTTTCTGATTTTTCAGCCGTGAAAATGAAAAGCTATTTTAGTGCTTCTTTTTTTTAAAAGCCCTTTCTAAGATCTTTCTTGTTTCCTGAACATTAACAAACTAATACTTTAGACATCAGGTTATCCCTCTAGCCTCTAGATCTCTGCAAACCCTTAAGGACAAACGTTTCTGCAAAACTTGCGATATCTGTCAAACCTGTGTGGAAGTTTCGTATATCCTGAAGTGTCTGAGATAGTACCAGACGACTCTGTTCATGCGGTTGAATTGAGCCCCAGAGAGATATTCAGTTGGTCAGATGCAGACATCTCTAGAGCGAGCTGAGGATCTCCCTAAGTTCCAAAGGCTGTGTTGGTGACAGCTCCTTTGCACTCCAGACATTGGTACCGTCACACAAATAGGAGTCCATGTTTCATTCTAGGAACAGAATTCTGCCTCCTAAAAGCATCCTCCTACTCTGCTGTTGGTGAATCTTTGCATATATCCAGAAGGTGATTCATCATATCCAAAGACAGATATAACACAAGTGGTATAAATTGTTTTTCTCCTGATAGTGGTGAATGAGTCCTATACTACTAGGCTAGATCAGCTTCTTAACCTTTAGATGGCTGAGTTTTTCGTTAAGCATAATGATAATATAGTGACAATATATGTGGACAAATTAATGGAAAATAACTCCATTGCAGTTTTTTAAACATGTAAAAATATTCAGCTTAGGAAATTCCTGAGAAAAAATACCTGAACACTGGGAGAGCATCAGGAGAAAGGATTATATATTCTTGTGCTTTCTTATGTTTTTCAAATACTCTCCTTTAAGTGACTGCAAGAGATTTATCAGAAGTGGTTTTAGGCTGTTCCAGCAAAACCATTCCTCCATTTTGAAGTGTAGTGATCTCTGCTTCCATTTAAGTCAGTTGTCAAAATTCATTTTATAGGCAGTGATGAGAAGCAGAAACTCATACACGATGTCTCATGTCACTCCAAAGTAGTTGTCTAAAATAATCTAAATGTATTGTGCTCTCCTGGACCAGTTCTTCTCCACTGGTTATTGAAGCCTTGCTGGATAAGTAGCTTAGGCTTAGACCTATATATCTTGACTACCTAAGATTAGGTTCACAAAGGAGAGTTGAGGTGTATACGGGATTTGCACATTTGTACACTTACACATTTGGAAAAAAAATAAAAATTAAAATAAAAAATTGTGAACAATTAACCATATCCATAAGAAATGCAGACTACAAGAGGAAATATTCAATACTTGCCATGTGGATGTCAAGAGTGACAGAAATGTTATACTCACTGGGTTATAGCAAACATACACAAGTGTCATCCTCCCAGCCTACACTCCCTCATGATGTCCTGTTCACCATCCTTCTTGAATATCCACAACTTAGGTCTAAAAGGCATGGACATGATCCCTCCTTTTCGTATTTGTTCTTCATGACATCGATCCAGTTTCTATTGAAATTCACTGCTAAATTTGGATATGGTTTAATGGGGATTGTTTCAGGCTCTGGATGTTGAGACTTCAGAGAAGAGGACAGCAAATAACTAATGAGCTTGTTTAGTTAATTCAGTTAATTACCCTATTAACAATCAACTCATGTATTGATTTTTCTAGGGATTGTGGATCATCTGCTTATTTACTCAGAGACTTGACTTGCCAGAGTTGCATAACATCAGCAAAGATCCAAAACAAAAACATTTCCATTTCTTTGTAGAATAACCCCCTTAAAATAGAATATTATATTAACAAAGTTAAAATTCAGAGAGGGTCCCATCAGCACCTCTGAGTCTCATGGTTTACAATGAGAGTGAGAGTGAAGGTCTTCAGTGGAAGTAATATAATAATTGTGTCGCATATGAGATGAATTCATATCATATATGACACAAATATGTATAAAGCTAAACAAGGATGAATAAAAAAAATATACAAAGATAAAAGCAAAAGAAATTAGCTAAAAGCTACCTGATTTTTAGATATTTGCTCTTACAACCAAACAAAGTAAACCAAAAAAAACCAAAGCAAGTCCAGGCAAACCCAAACCACTCCAAGGGGCTGCATCATTCACTCAAGACAGTGGTTGGCACAACCAAAGGCCTTATACAGTGGTGGAGCTACTGGGCCACACACTGCTTCTAGTGCCGAATGGAAAAAGGCCATTAAATACACTACACTGTTGGGTTTAAAAAGCTTATTTGAAAGAGAGTAATGAACTGAACACCGACATTTTCATAAAGAGCTTCTGTGAATATCAGTACTAAAGCCTATGAAAGGATATCCTTATTTCTTTTTAGGAAGAGAAGCGATGGCTCAAACATCACTATTTTTCATTGTTTTTTTCTCCTCCAGTTTGTTATTTTTTGTCCAAAGGTAAGCGACTGTCAGAGCTAAAGAACACCAAGTTTATTGGTTCTTTTTAATTTTTTTCAGCCTAACCTGCTGTGTAATCTTGAGCTCGTTTTTCTGTATCTATCTTCTCATCTGTAAAACCAGAAAGCAATAGTTTTTTAAGGTATTTTCATGATCTGCGAGATACATTATTTACCAAAACATCTCATACAAATATTCAGTACTTGTTATGTTCTTGAAATACTTTGTGTGGAAGTCTTGATGAGCTCTGCTTGTGGAATATTTCTAAATGTTCTTTCATATGAGAACCAAGTAAGAGCTTGAGCCCCGTCTCTTGGAAGTAAGATATGGTCTATTAATTTTTTTATTTCAAGCCCTAAAGGTCATGTTATTATTGGAACACTTTCCTGATTCATACCTCTGAATACATAATCAACATTTATTTAATGAAAAGAGAAGAACTCACATCTCTTGCAGCAGTGGAGTTTGAATACTATTTGATAAATGTGGACTCTCAGCATTGATATAAAGATGCAGAATATTGTGAGGAAAATGCTTCAAGAAGTGGGCAAAAGAGGGGTTTTTTTTGTTCTTCTATTGAAGTACATAAAATCCTTTTTCATTGTTTGTATTGGAAGAAAGTAGTAAAATTCCACAGTGTCTCAATCATTCTGTATTTAAGTGGTGTCTTGCCAATCCTCCAGTAATTCATTATACTTTTTTTTTTCCTGCACTCCATAAATTATGGCAGCTTATTAAGTCCTCAGTTTTAGCATAGCTACCTGTCCCTCGTTACCCTTAGGATTCCGACAGGGAATTTGCTGTTATTTGGAGCAAAGGGAGAGAGTTCGGGGGGGGGAAGATGCAGAGCAACAGCATGCCTAAGTTTTAGTTCAGTAGCTGTTTACAGATACTATAAAAGAAAACAAAATACTGCATTAAGTCTGTCCTCTCTCTCTGTTCTCTCTTTAGCACTTAGTCACGCTTTTCATTATTTAGTCTTAAAGCATTCTCAAAGACATTAGAATAGAAAAAAAATTGTACAAAAATCTTTTTGCATATGTTTTTCTTTATGACAGAAAAGTGGGATTCTATTTTACATGGTTTTCACGGGCAAAACATTTTTGCGGAGAGCAAACACATATTATGCAGTTTATAAAGGCTCAAGCTGAAATGATACCACACGCATTAGCTCTGCCCAGGACATCAGACCACAGCTAATGTCGTTCTTAGGAACGACTTGAATCTGAGCACAAATATCAGTGAATCCAGGTCCAAAATACAGGACTTTCATACCATTGTCAAGAACTAAATAATAGTTTTGCAAATAACTAGCTGAAAGGTGATCAGCTCCTTGAAAAATAACAAGTCACATGGAGACCTAAACAGCGATACTAACATCTGGTTGGACTCGATGATCCAAGAGGTCTTTTTCAACCCAGTGATTCTGTGTTTCTATGATTCTATGATCTTAGATACACCCCATTCAGTGCTCCAGCCATCTAGACACCACATGGGGAAGGAAGCACAGTCTCCTGCTCAGTTGGAACCTGGATAATAAGGCCAAGTGTATCCCAAGCACACTCAGCAGCTTAGAAGGCCACCAGTTCATCATTGGAGATTTCTTGCCAGCTCAGAATAGTTTATAAGCTTCCATAACAACTGAAAGGAAGCAAGCGTAGAGACGAGTTGGGCGTTTATCTGACTGCTCGTGACTCACACAGATAGAGCCAGCTGCCAAGTTTAAAAAAAAAAAACTAAATGTGAAAGCCAAAGTGTGTGAATGAAATATATACCTAGAGTTTACACCATACTACTTAGACAAGTAACTAAATACAGGATTATTCCTCAGTAGACGTACTTTGATTTGTTGGATTTTGAGGCAAAGGTAGATATTTTGACAGAAAATATCAGAGCTCTGGTGTGCCAGCAAAATGGCAGGACATGGAGATTTTTATTAGCAAATCATGTCAGATTTAATCAAAGAGATTTGTATTGGAGGAAGAAACCATGCCATAAATATTAATATATATGTTTAAGTATTTTAAAGTAGAAAAAATTATATGTGCTTTTATAAATATAACAGCCACAAAAATAAATGAGCCAAATGACTTCCCCAAGTGATTCTCATCTATCGCTCTGCAACACTTCTTATTTTTGCCAAATTCATTTTTTTTCCTCTCCATATAGGCAGATATTCCACACTCACTGTAAGACATCTGTTTTTATAATGAATGGGCATACATACCGTTACTTAAATTTCATCTCAGTGTCTTTTTTTCCAAACTATTTATTAGATATCTTTACATATTCAATATACTCCTTATTTTTACTTAGGTGTGTATGCATCTTATTTGCAATTCAGGAAAAGAACACAGTACATTGCATTATTCTCCTAGCTCTTCTAAGAATAGTGCAAAGGCATCTTCAAATTATTTTACTGAGCTGAACTCTGTTTTATTTAATCTCACCCTCTCCTAAGAGATTTGTAACTTCACTTCTGCACTCATTCCTTTATTTACTCACTAGTTTGTTGCAATGATGATTAATTTCCAAGACAGAGAGAGAAAAGAGAAAAAAACATATTGAGACGGTCCTGAAAGACTACACTTGGCTGAAGTTACTTGCTTTTCATAGAATTATAGAACAGCTTGTGTTGGAAGGGACTTTTAAAGGTCATAGTTTATGGTTTTCAATCCTTTTGCAATGAGAAGCAACATCTTTAACTAGATCAGGTTGCTCAGGACCCCATTGAACTTGCTCTTGAATGTTTCCAGGGATGGGACATCAACCACCTCTCCGGGAAACCTGTTCCAGTGTTTCACCACTCATTGAGAAATACATCTTCCTTATATCATGGGCAGCCTGATCTTGTGGGATGTCCATGGCAGGAGAGTTGGAACCAGATGACCTTTAAGGTCCCTTCCAACCCAAACTATTCTATGATTCTGTGATTCTATGATTCTATGATATCTAATCTGAGACTTTGATCTCTTTTCATGTTCCTTCTGCAACTGCATTGTAAGGAGGGTAAGGTCTGCGATGCTCTTCAGTGACAACGGTCTGGACTCCTCACTCTAACATGGATGTATGCTCCTCCATACTTTCCTTTGTAGTCTTGAGAGGCAGATATTTACAAAGCATGATTTGGCCTCCTTAAATATACATTTGCTTTTGTAACTGCCTTTGTCAATTGTGCAGGAAAAGACAACGTAACCCTAAGCAATGTCTTTAAGACAGGATGGACACAGGCCTGTGTTCCAGTCCACAGGCAGAGCTGTGAAGTAGCCCAACTATCATTGCACACAGAATAGAAGATATGGATTGACAGACACAAAGTAATGTCCAATAATGCGCCAACATCACCTTGGGGAAGGAAGGGAAACCATTGAAAAGGATTTCTTCTGAGTAAGCTGGACATTTGTGCCATCATCCTGTTTACTTCTGTTTCTTGTATTTGCACAATTCTGGCCACCATTTGGGGTCAGGTCACTGAATTTTAAAAAAGGATATGACTTGCCGCTAGAATTACGTGTTTTATGCCTGAAAAAAACTTTTTCTTAAAAAAATATTTGTCAAACCTCACATATTCTACTGGAAAAGAAAAAGATTGTAAAGAGTTTTTACAGTAAAAAATCTTTTACAGAAATATGACTCTTTGTTTGGAAAGTATTTTTTTTCCTTTGCTCTGGAATATATTAGCTTTCTTGTTTTTTGAAATAGGATCAAGCGTATTCAGCATCATATAGAGGAAAACAAAGGCATTTTCTGTGCAAGAGCTATGTCAAGATTTTAAATTTCTGAATCCAAATTTGAAATTATTTTCTAGAGGTCTACTTGCAGTCACAAGAAATAAGGAAGGAATGTATTAGTCAGCTCAGTGGAGGACTTGACTGCCTTTATAACCTCCATTTCCTTAATGCCATACCAGAAAAGGTTACTTATACACTCCCAATAGTAATGACTCTCCCTGACATTTCAGGGCACATATAACAAACATTAGCGTGAAGAAACAACCTTCTCAGCACAGTTTCAGGCAATTAATTTGTCTTCATCCACAGTAACTAACTTCAGCGACATGAGAATTAATTAATCAATGTTGGTAAACTAGTTATAGGATGAGATGCTATTAGATAGTTCTAGTAAATTTTGATTTTTTTCTATGCCTAATTTTTTAATTTGTTTTAGTTTGTTTTGTTTTGTTTTGGTTTTTTGTTAAGAACATGATAGTCTTTGTGTTGCATTAGAAAAATAGGGTTTTAATGCTGGTATAGAACTAAAAAAAATCAGAAAAAACCTTTTGTCTTAATCAGAAAGAAGTCCTCTTGAAATTTATATTGAAGTAAAAATGTTCAGATTCACTTGGGATGAAAAATTTGTGGTGACATAGGCTGTGAACTATTATGACATGAAAGAGTACTATCCCAGCATTGTCTCTGAAACAACATTTCTCATAATTTTACAGAAAAATATAGGAATTGACAAGTGATTCTCTCCAGTGTAAGTGTAAGAATATTGTAGGCAGCAAAGTCCTCCTTGATTTATCCCTTAAAGGAAAAGATGATTATACTTTTTAATTTCAAATTCCTGTGTTTATTATTTAAGTTAGTCACTATCTCAACCTCTGCCACTAAACAGAAGCAGAACACTGGACCCTAGAGAGATATTAGTTCCTTCATTCGGACAAACTTTTCATGTTTTCTCCTTCCTCTCTTGGCCTGTAATGTGTTATGTGTCTGACAAAGCTATAAAGTGCTATTGAAGGAGAATTTTCTACCTATTTTGTACTGGTGGCAAGGAGTCCATTAAGGACAAGACAGAATAATCAGCTTTGAGTCAAGTGATAACAGATTTGCTCTCCAGTGCTCCCACAGAGAAAAGGAGAGAAAAAGAGTGAGAAATTAACGTTTTCAGGACTCATTGTGCAAAACTGAAAAAAAATTACACACAACAGATGATTAAACTTTAGACCATGAAGTTGGGTGAGAGTTTTGCCATTCATTTCAACAGGATCACGAATGTACCCTGTGCCCTCTGAAGTCTAGTGTTCAAACTTCTGTTGAAAAACATGTAATTGTAGGGGCCATCACAGAAAATTACAGAAAACAACTTTTGCAGCCACAAAAAGCATCAAGGTCAAAAGGGCGAAGCTGTTATGCAGTCCTGGAGAGCCTTTCCATGCTCTTTTATTTGTACTACAATCAACAAGTAAAAACTAGTGTGAAAATAAAAAAGAAGTTTTGAATCAAAGGAAGCTGTATCACTTTATTCCAAAAAAACTCTAGGAACATGCATTTCAAGGAGAACAACTAGGGGTTCAGCCACTTCCACAGTTACAGATCAATTCTTGTCCCATATGCCTCATGATACTCACTTCATTTCATTTCAGCCCAATAGCAGTTCTTCAAAAGAACCTGCATGTAGCTCAAAACTGGAAATACTGTACATTTACTGGAAATGGATGTCTTAAACATAAAGGGTAAGCTGCAGGCAGCATGAGGAGAGTTTGACAGAATTCCCAAGGAATTTTACTTTATTTAAATTTAATTCACAATTCTGCCCCTTTATTCTGCTCTTGTGAGACCGCACCTAGATTATTGTGTCCAGTTATGGAATCCTCGACATAAGAGGGATGTGGAGCTGTTGGAATGAGTCCAGAGGGGGGCTACAAAAACAATCAGAAGGCTGGAGCACCTCCCATAGGAGAACAGGCTGAGAGAGTTGGGGTTGTTCATCCTGAAGAAGAAAAGGCTCCAAGGAGACCCTATAGCGACCTTCCAGTACCTGAAGGGGCTACAAGAAAGCTGAGGAGGGACTGTTCACAAAGGCTTGTAGTGACAGGACAAGGGGCAATGGCTATAAATTGGCAGACATAAGGAGAAAATTCTTCACCATGAGAGTGATGAGGCACTGGAGTGGGTTGCCCAGGGGAGTTGTAGCTGCCCCATCCCTGAAGGTGTTTGAGGCTATGTTGGATGGGGCTTTAAGCAGTTTGACCTAATGGGTGGTGTCCCTGCTCATGGCATGGATGTTGGAATTACATGATCTTTATGGTCCCTTCCAACTCAAACCATTCTATGATTCTGTGATTTTTATTTTGTTTTTTTTCTTTTTTCCTATTAAAACATTATAGCTGAATTCTGTTCTCCTAAAGCTATTCATTCCTCGCATTGGACTTCACCTGTAAGATGGATTTTTCCTTTCTTCTTCTTCTGAATATGAAAGAGCATATACCTAATATTAACCTCGTTTTGCTCTGTCAGTTAGTTCTGACTTGCCTTTTTGATTGCTTGTAGCATGAACAAGAAAACAGTACAAATTTCCTTGCAAAACCTTGATGAAACAGTTTTTTCCCGTATCACATTTATATAAAGACTGCACTGTCTATTTTCTGTCTTCTTCCTTTCTTTCATGTGGGGGATACATTCAATATAATTCACTAGAATCTTGGAAGATTAGTTTAACTGTCTTGTTCTTCTTATGACTAAAGGTTGATACAACTTATTTGATTATATATGGCAGGTTTTTTTGAGAGAGGAGCAAGAAAACACATGCATGAACTGTTTAAACAGTGAAACTCTCATTACTTTCCTCTAAGCTTTATGTCAACCTAGAATAAAAACTTCCCTAACAAACCTTTTCAGATGGAAGATTCAGACTTGAAAGACTTTTTGCTGATACAGCTGCTTGCTTGGAAAGAACCAAGTCAATATTCTTATAAACTTCAATAACTCCATAGTATGGAGAAAGAAATGTGTGTGAGACTGATTCAAGTTTTTATAATCTATGGCTTTAAAGAGGAAAAGTAGTGCTCTATAATCTATTAATACAGCATGCAAGTGGGGGAAAAAGTGTCAGTGTTCTTGTTTGCAGTGCTGATATGACAAATTAGATCATTTGCAGGATTGTGCCTGCCTGGCTCAGCAGAGAACTTGAGTATATGCTTACCTTTAGTAAATTGACTTTATGTAGTTAAAGAGTTAAATACATGCTTGAGCCTTGTGATAAACAGGGTTGTCAAATTAACATATAACCATCTCTCCTAGTGCTGAAGAAGCAGAATAGATAACAGGTTATTTGACTGCTATCTTTCTGCTGGCAGAGTCCACAGGGCAGCACCCACTCCACAGTACCTGAGGTCACATCCTGAGGTTCTTTCTAAATTTTCATCTGGTCCTGAATATAGACTCGGCTCATCTTCCTTTTATCTTCTGGAGGTAACAATCTTAGTACTGTCAAAATCTTATTCAACCTCACTAACTTCAACGCAAAGTTTCATAAATTTATTAAATGGATTATATGATGTTATGGTAGTTCCAGAACTTTGACTTGAGTATGCCTGTCTTGCCCTTTTATTTTCACACCTTTTCTTTTCTTGTCTACCATTAGTGTTTAACCTTCCTCTAAAAAACACCGCCCTTGGATCAAGCATTCAGTCTCAGTGGGAAACACTTCCTTAGAACTAATTAATTCTCTCCCCCTTCATCAAACCATGATTGATCTGATTGTAAACCTAGCAATATACACTGAAGAATGGAGAAATCTGGGTTATGAAGTATTTCCTTTCCCGGAAATACTTTCCCGGAAAGGAAATACTGATTGAAATCCACACTCTCACACTTTCTGTCTAATGTTTGTTCAGATGACTTTTTAGTATGGAACTTGAAAACACAAAACCCAAGAAGTGAATCATGGGATTCCTCTTACCGTAAGTACTTAATTAAAAGGCCAAATTTACTCACATATTTTTGCATACTTCTGTCAGATGCCAAAGAATGTATTCTTCCCTGTCTCATTTTCAGGAAAAATAGTGAATCTTCCTTTGCATCATGTAATCTTGTGTGTGGACAGGGCAGTACAAGGGCAAATGTCAGCTTAAACACCTTCACACTGATCCAGAAATCAGTCCCAGGTCTAATAATGAGGAATTGTGCAAACATATTTTTTTATATTTACATGATGAAGCCCTGTCTTCATTTTAAGGGCTATGAGTCCTCATTAGCCCAACTATATGCTCCATCTAATCTTCTGCAGGGAGAAACTACAAAGCTGGCCGTGAAATCTAAGCTTAACTGTAAAGTAAGTGAACAAAGACGACAGTCTGAATGTGTGGTAGGGACTGACTTAGGGTTTGTTTATAAAATTCAAGTCTGGTTGGAATTACTTTTTACTATTACGTATTACTTTTTACTATTATTTATTTCTCTCAATATCTAATTCTGAGCATTGGCTGATTTCAGCTGAATTTCAAATAAAACAAAATGTCTCAGAAGTCGCTAAAAACCTAGGATCTCAGTAACAGAGAGAGTTAAGATCAAGCATTTGTAAGTTTACAGCTTAGTGCACTACTGAGTCAAGCAAAAGACAAAAATCAGCAGGAGAGCATTAAACACTGAAGAAATAGAAGCTTTTACCATGTTTTCTTCTGAAAACTCTTCAATTTTATTTGAAATATATTTACTATATATAAATATATATATATAGTATAATTAAAGCACCAAGCTTTAATTCACTCTGTACTTCACTCTGATCAGAGTCTTATTGGGCACATGCTTTTTAGAATAACTTCCAGTGTTGCTTTAGAAACATTATCACAAAACCAGGAAAACTGCTTTTGCCTTAACGTGATTCCTACCACACTATAAGTTGCTTTGTGTGAGATCTATCCAGTATTGTTTGTTTGTACAAGAACTGGAAAGTAAATATTTAATATCAGGCAATTATCCTAATAAAATTTGTTAATTATGCTATAAGTGAGTATATCTTTACAGGCACTTTTAAAAATAAGACATTTTGAAGCACATGGCAATAGTAAAATAATCACGGTGCCGGTTTTCCTTTTGTCAAGCACTGACTTACAGTGTATTCCACAACAGGCATCTCCCAACACACGCTTTCCTGGAACCTCAGGCTGGTAAAGCATAAGCCATATGCTCTTCTTTTTCCCCCAGGATGTAGTTAAAACACTGAGGAGCACTCTATGATACAAAGAGAGAGAGGAAAAAAAACTGTCTGGTTGCTATAAGCAGCATTTAGAATACTTGTAAGAACTTTTCACAAACTGTGACACTGCTGCTGCTTTTCCGTAGCAATGTCTGTGTTCGGCTACATCCATTTCAGTCAACTTTACGCCGTACCGTGCAGTGGCAGCCTGAAAGTCCTCAGGCTTAGCAGGTACTGCAGTTCTGGAATCAGCCCCTCCCTCTCCAGTGTCAACAGGTAAGCATGTCCAGCAGTTACAGGATGGTCTGTACGTGTCTCTTGGTTCTCTAGCTGGATATATAGGCTTGTAAGCAGCCTCCTGACCTGCCTAGCTGTGTCTTTTTGTATTGCTGGTGCCAAAATGCACAGTAAATTTTGCAAGCGTGTTGAGCTCTTCCTTAAAATCAAGTTCACTTTCACACTCCTATTATTTCCATTTTAAAGCCCTTTCAAAACTTTGCTCATCCGGCTGTTGGAGATCCTTTTCAGGAGATCAGGTTACGTGTATCTGTGAACAGTCCTAACAGGTTGGGTGAACATCCTCCTTCCGTTTAAGCAATGTTCACCTTCTCCTTCTAAAGGAAAAAAGAATTATGCTGTTGACACTCAAGAGCAAACCTATTCTAGGATGTTGTTTTAAAGAAGGCTTTGAGGAAAGTAGGCGATCCTAAAAACTACGTCATTTGGCATAATCTGTTCATGATGCCTAAAAGTATAGGAACATCACATACTTAAAAATCAATAGGTACAAACTGATGAAAAACTGTCCCCATCCCTGTGGTTCCATTGTAAAAGTACACATAAAAAAGGCAAGGCCGTCTATCTATACAAGCTTAAAATGACACGTTTAGATGAGCCCAAAACAGATGTATACATAAATCTGTACAATTAGTGGTAATGGAGGAACTGCATATCTTGGTTTAATTGGGGGTTGTGTTAACCTACAAGACAACTCAGGAATTTAATAGAAAGCACATATTCAGTAAAATACTCTGAAACTAATTTAACTCTGAAACTAAATTAATATCAACAACGCAGGCAGCATGAAAAGGGAAGACAGGTTACAAAGACATCAGGTAAATAAGATACCTGTAGCAACAAACACTACAGAACCTTCTGAGGCTGAAATCCCTCGACTAAACATGAACAATATTATCTTAGGGCTGTATTAGCAACAGGATTATGACAGTGACTCTGAAAGACTCAGGAAGATTAGAAAGATAGAGCGGAGAGAAAACTAAGTGCCTTGCTGACCCCTTCAGGTAATAAGTTGAAGCCTTCAAACATGAAATTCAGCTGAAACTGTCCTGTTAGTGCTGATTTGTAGGTGCCATAAATATGCTGAAAGCAATTCACAGATTCTCAGCTTCCACGATTAGATGAGCCTGCTGTGCTAAAGCAGTCTGGTCCCTTCACTCTCTAAAAGCCAGAATGTCTTGCAAGAACAAACCAAAGGCTCATAGTTGATGATATAATCTTATTTGAAGGGATTCCAGCAATTCTGAGTCTAGAATTTCAGTGAGCTTTAGTTTCGTTCTGGTAACTAGTTTCTTTTTACCCCCAACTGAGAAATATGTCTAATTTATATCCCAAACCATTGTGTTTTATTGTTATTTAATCTGCAAATGTGGACAGATTAAATCTATACCTATTTTTATTCAACGGCAGACCCACTTTCCACAAACAGATGCTGACCTTCAATGATAAAGTAATTTCTCAGATAACTTTCCAGAGACGTGGCCTTTGGACCTATGGATCCAAAAGGTTTACTTTCATACTCCTTCAGTTTTTTATGGACTATCTTCTCTAGTGCAAACTGACACTTTTATGCAGCATTACTTTAGGCAGCATTATTTCCCGTGGTACCACACGTAAAGGAAAGTCTACCTCCACATCTGGATTTTTGACATCTTCTTGACATAAATCTAAGGACTGGGTTAGCATTTTCTTTTCTCTCTTTTTTTTTTTTTAAATTCATAGCTCATGCTGAGAGATTTTTTTCCACCGTGCACCACAAGTCTTTCTCAAAATTGCCACTTTTCAAGGCAGAGTGATGGTTAATGGGGTTGAAAAGTGTTGTCATGGAGTATCATGTCTACGATTGTGGTCAGGGCAGGAAAATCAATGAGTTCTTTTCTGACAGGTCTGTGTCTTTCTTTGTGGGGTTTATTTTAGTTGTTTTTTTACCTGCATGGATTCTTTTCCCCCAAGGACAAAGGGACATTGCTTAGGCTTTTTTCTATTACAGCTTGTAAAAATCAAAATAAATAAATTATAGCCCTCTTTCATATTTAATTTCTATTCTTTGGTCATTTAAAGTTCTAAGTGACATGATGGACAATACGACTGTTGGAAAATGGCACAGAAAGTTTATGCTTCTGTTTAGGTGGTTGGATATCTCATTAAACTCAAGAGAATTGTGGCAAAACACTGATTTCTCGACAAGTAAACATTTTTATGCACCGGTTTGGTTGAAACTTCCTGTAAAATATTCTCAAATCTATTGTACATTTTCTGAGCAAAATCAGAAAGAGGTCTTCCTGACATGCTGAAAGCCGAGACTGAAAGTTCTGCTTAGACAGGAGACGTGCCCCTCTTGCGTCTCTGATATATGACATGTACCCTGGCTGTGACATCTTTGAACTAATTTGAACCTTGGAAAGGGGGAGATAAAGAGAGAACCTTTCAGAAATGTCCAAAACAGTCACCTGGATACAAGAGAGAGACTGATGTGGATAAGAAGAAAGCAGGGGCTTAAACCTTCACTTACTGTTTCTCAAATATTTTTGTTATTCTCAGAGTGTTTTCCCTTGGGGGAAAAAAAAGCTAATCCAAAATTCTTGATTTCATTCCCATGTAAAAAAGAAGTTGAAATTTCCTTAGTGTGTTGGAAAACAGTTGCTAGCAGCTTTGACAGAGGAAGTAGGTATCCCTCAGAAAAAACCTCTTCAGCCGCTCCTTCTGAAATTCTCTTTGCCCAGAGAGGAGAAGGCTCAGACAAGACCTTATAACGACATTCCAGTACCTGAAAGGACCTACAGGAAAACTGTAGAGGAGCTATTCATAAAGGCTTGTGGTGATAGGATGAGGGGGAACGGGTATAAACTGGAGAGGGCAGATTTAGACTGGAGTTTAGGAAGAATTTCTTCACCATGAGAGTGGTGAGACACTGGAACAAACTGCCTGGGGAAGCTGTGGCTGCCCCATCCCTGGAGGCGTTCAAGGCCAGGTTGGAGGGGCCTTGGGCAGCCTGATCCAGTGGATGGTATCCCTGTCCATGGCAGAGTTGTCATAATTAGATGATCTTTAAGGTCCGTTCCAACCCTAACTATTCTATGATTCAGTGATTCTATGATAATGTCAGGGCTGCAAAAACTTTATTAAGCCTCTCTGGTGAATTCAGAGCTACTAAACTTCTATATTCACAACAATACATCTTCATTGGATTCATCCCAGAATACTGAGGGAGCTAGTGGATGTTATGGCTGGACATCTCTTGATATCTTCCAAATATTTTGGGAGTCTGGGGAAGTCCTTGCTGACTGGAAGCTAGCTAGTGTTATTCCAATTTACAAAAAAGGTGTGAGGAAAGGCCCAGGAAACTACAGACCTGTTAGTCTAACCTCAGCTCCTGAGGAGAAGGTCATACTATAGACAGTTGAAAGACCTTTAAAGAATAATGAAGTAATGAGGAGGGTCAACGTGTACTCACAAAGGGAAAGCCCTGTTTAACTAATTTACTATCCTTCTATGATAAAGTCACCAGCCAAGTGGGTGAAAGGAAGGCAGTGGGTGTAGTTTTTCTGGAATTTAGTAAGGCTTTCATTAGTGTCCCTCACAGGATCCTTCTGGACAAGTTGTCCAGCTTGGGGATAAGCAGGTTCAGTGAGTAAAGAACTGACTGAAGGGCAGAGCTGAAAGAGTTGTACTGAATGGAGCGAGATTTTTCTGGTGACTGATTACCCGTGGTGTTCCTCGGGGCTCAATTCTAGGGACAGTTCTGTTAAATACGTTTATTAAAGATCTGGATGCAGGAGTTGAAGGCACTATCAGCAAGTTTGCTGATGATACAAGACTGGGAGGTACAATTCACTCTCTCGAAGCACAAAAGGACTTGCAGAGGGAACTAGACAGGTTGGAGCACTAGATAATGATTAACAGGATGAAATTTAACGAGTCCAAATGCCAAATTCTGCACCCAGGATGGAGTACAAGCATAAATTTGGAGAGGAATGGTTGGAAAGAAGCCCTGCAGAAAGGCATCTGGGGGTGTTGGTTGGCAGCAGGCTCAATATGAGTCAGCAGTGTGCCCTGTCAACTGAGAGGGCAAACCATATTGTGGACTGTCAAACACAACACAACCAGCTGGTCAAAAGAGGAGATTATCTCGCTGTATTTGGTGTCCGTATGGCCTCACCTTGAATGCCATGTTCAGTCTTTTGGAATAAGGAATGTCTTATGAGGAGTGGCTAAGGACTTTTGGCTCATCTCATTTGGAGAAAAGGAGGCTGAGAGGCAACCTCATTGCTCTCTACAGCTTCCTGAGAGCTCTCTACAGCACCTGAGAGGAAGGTGCTGAGCTCTTCTCCCTCGTATCCAGTGGCAGGACTTGGAGAATGGTTCAAAGCTGTGCTATGGGAGGTTTAGACTGGACATTAGGAAGCATTTTTTCACTGAGAGGCTGGTCAAACACTGGAATAGACTTCCTAGGGAGGTGGTAAGGTGGTAGATGCACCACATTGACAGTGTTCAAGAGGTATTTGGACAACATGCTTTAACTTTTGGTCAGCCCAAAATTGCTTAGGCAGTTGGGCTAGATAATTGTTGCACGTCCCTTCCAAGTGAAATATTCTGTTGTAAAGTTGATAATATCATTACTTTAGCAAGATATACTCTGCCTGTACATGATTCTGGATGTGCAAGCGTATGAAGGATAAAGACAAACTAAAAGGAAGTGGTCATCATTCCTTTTTTTCCCCACAGCTTTGTAAACTCTGGATTCATCAGAAAAACAAAACAAAGAAACAAACAAACAAAACCAAACAGAAAAGAAAACATTTAACCAATAAGAATGAATATCCACATGGCAGTCTGCAGTCAATGCCTAACGCTCAAAAACCAGCAGGAGGAAAAATTGTTTTAATAAAGTAATTTTTCAAGTTCACCAATGTGAATAAGCAAGTTACTACTGTTCTCTATCAGGGTGAATATGAACCTGTCAAAATAATGAAACATTTATTGATGCCAAATAATGAAGGCAAATGATAAAAAGGCTATAGCTTGATAGCCTTCCCCAGCATTTTTCTCCAAAAAAAAATGTAAATTAAATGTAATTCTTCAATTCTGTTGTGGGTTAGGAGAGAAGGAGATATTAAAATAAGACCTCTTTTTGAGCAGTCTGACTGCACCAGAATGTCTGCCTTGATGTCTGTGACACCTCTTGGTCTGATTTCTGTCACAAAGGCTACATGCGAACTGGATATGACAGGGGAGATTCTCAATGTGAAACTCTTGCATTATAGCAGTAAAGATGAGGATGTAAATGACATGATGGATGCTTTAATGCAGTTTAAACCAGCTCTGAAAAAAAGCAGTGGTTAATATGAAGCCACATTATGCATCATGGGTATAACAGAATGCTGCTACCAAGCTTTTAAAATTGTTAGAAGCAGGCAGATCTGCTTGTTTACTTTGACAGGTTACGTTTGCACATTTCAAATTTCTTTGGCATTGGAGGCAATCTGTGCAAGACACATATTTCACTACTAAAATGAAAAAAAAAACCCAGCTACTTTCAAACTTTTATCAGCTGTTCCAGCAGCTTGTGAAAAACATCAGACGTTCAGCTTGCTGATTGCGTCGCATACTGATGGCAGACAGCTGGCAGGGAGGCCATTCCCTGTCCAGTTTCTGCAAGATGAACGTTTAAATCCGTGGGGTTTGCCCCATCTTTGTCCATCCCTTGTGCCACACAATCCAGGATTTTCAGTTCATGTATGAACACATACATGAGCACACAAATGTTTGTTTTCACGTGGTGGCCACATGAATTTTCTTCTGTTGCATTAAGGCTTTTTTTAAGTTTTTTCCTATAGGAAAAGAAATCTCTGGAGTTTATTTGGGGAAATAAAGAAGACAACTTCCTCAGTCTCGCCTTCTGGTTTGTTTATACACTGCATAAGGTGGTGACATTATTAAATAAGAAATCAGAACTAATCTAAACAAGTAGAATCTCCTGTCTGTTTGCCTTCCTCTGAGGGCTTCAGAGCTAAACTCTGTTTGGTTCATTTTCTTCAGCCCTATCAACCATGATCACTTATCTGTACAAGGAATCATCTCAACACAAAGTTGACTCCACTGTAGTCATGTTCTCCTTTCATTTAATAGCCTTATTATAAACCTTATTCAACAAAATGGAGAATGCAAGTGTGAATCCCTTCAAGACAACAGGAAAAATAAGTAATGGTATAGTGCAAAAGAACTATTAGATAACCTTCTGTTTCAGCTGTGTTTTTCAAGATACAGGACCATGGCTGCAAGTTGGAATTCCTTCAAGGCAAGAGGAAGGGTATGTGGGAAACACTGAGCCCAAGCAGAACGCTTTAAAGCATCTCTAATGGTACTCAAAACTCATGCTTAAACAGCTGATTCAGGTTGAACACCACCTACTTCATGGATCCAAAATAGGTTTAAGTAGGAAAAACATGATTAAGAAAAGCAAGACAATGAGGCTGCCTGTAGGCACTGCATCTGAATAGCAGGTACCTAAGTGAGTACAGCAGTCCTAGAGTCATTTTGGGCAGTATTCAACTCATATAAGGAAACCAGACATAAATGAGCCAAGCATCTAAGCTTGCATTCTAGATAACAGAGTCAACAGGAACAACTTCATTGCTCAGATATCTGCTAGTGTTTAAAAAGACTTAAAATAACTCCTCTAGACTCCAACTGCTGCTCCAGAAGTATATAAGTCACCCTGAGATCCTGTGTTATTTTTACCAGATCTACGCAGATGCCTTGTACACTCCGCAACATCTCATACAGCATTAGGTTCGTATATTTCAGGATGCTGAATTGAGCCCACGCACTGAGAGACCCATTTGGCTCACGCTAGGGTAGGAACCAACACGTGCTCTGCTGGCTAATTCTCTAGAATGCAGTGAATGTGTTGACTAAATCCCCAGTGATTGGAACAGGAGCATAAGCATCTACTACACACAGATGCTCCTCAATCAGTTCTTTGAATCTGTGATCTGAATCATTACCTTCTGTCGAGTATTGGATTGGCCAAGAGGGATTTCTCAGTAACAATATGTAAGTTCAGAAATTCCCCCTAAATTATAGTTTTCATTTACATATAGTTTTCAGAATCTTCAGGTTGTACCGTACCAAAGCATTCAAAATTAAAGTCACATACACGTCTAGGTCTAATAAATTTATGGCATGTAGAGGTTGTGTGCAAAAGAAGGAAGAGTCTTTATTACTTGACGTTCTCCAATGAATGTTCTTCCATTTTCCAACTTAAAGCACACCTTAATTCTTAAATTGGCAAATTAGCAGAATGTTAAAGGGGTTAAACAATCCAAAACCAACACCCCTGAAGTAAAGCAGACAACAACAAATGTTCCTTTTAATGTTACTGGTATTTTCACTTGTTGCAGTCCCCATTTCATCCTTCCCTACACCTATCCCAGTTATACCCATGTCCACACCTCTTCTCACTGATCCTCCTTTTTCATCATGATAAATGAATCAGATGTTTTCTTCATCCATATCTAGAGTGAATTATGCCAGCTTTCACCTCTGAAAATTAGTATGCTTCCTGTGCAATCAGATTTCTGAAACTGCCGATGAGAAAACCTGTGAGAATGAAAAGCAGATCCATTTGGAAGTGGTATTTATTCAGACAAATCATTTACCGTGGTTCTATAAATTATATTCCTTGAGTTTTTTTAATCTTTTAAGATAATTGTTCCATATTGCTTGTTTAGATGAGTGATCAGTAAATAACTAGAAATTATCCTTTTTTGTAAAAAAAAAGCTCTTTTGTGCTGGAGAAATCTCTCTACCCCAGCATGAAGAGGTTATTCAAATCATTCTGAGTGGCTTTAATATGCTCACTTGTTTGTGAATTAAGTGGCTTTTGTAAAGTCTTAAATGAAATTAATTTTCAAATAGGATAACAGGATGGAGATTCAGAAATGTTTTTAAGTGAGAGAAATAAGATAAAACTTCAGCCTACAGAAACGTAGTACAAAAGTATGACTGATTTGCAATCTGATCCCAGAGTAAAGCATATAACTGCAATTCCCTGAATTGAAAATACAAGCTGCTTCAGCTTTGCTGAGCATTTAGGAGATAGAAGGAAACATCAAGGATGCTACAAAGCAGAGTTTGGGTCATTTAAGTAGTATAAGCCAGAGACACAAATCAAGGAAGTCAGTTGTGTGGTGTTTTGGAAGATGTGGTTCATCTTCATAACATACTGCAATTACAGTTTGTTCCCCCCCTGCATCTTTGGATATGATATTGCATCGTCCACTTTGATGATTGGGATTTGAAAAAAAAACAAATCTCTTAGCAAAATAATGACATTTCATTGCTGTTATGTACTTTTCAAGTTTTTTTATGCACGCTATTGGGAAAAAAACCTTAGCAAAATTATTATAAAGCCCTAGTTCTTACTGGTGCATTGACTTCATGTTAATGTCATACTGATTAATACTTGAAAACTTACTTCTACTATTTCCTAATATAAGCTCACCTCTTTCAGTAAACAAAAAAGGAAGTGGGATTAACTTTTTTATCTTTGATTACTGTTACTGGTAAGTAACAGACTGAACTGCAGCACATAGAGGCAAATTTTGCCCCAGAGAATTTTCCATCTGTTTAGGCAAGTCTAACAAAACATAGGAGGAGTGGGGTACTAACAGTCGACAGGTACCATTGGACTTGAGGTTCTCTCAGTCTTTTCCAATCTAATGATTCTATGATTCTACGATTCTAATCTTCCAGCTATCTAAGGAAAACAGAAGAGGGTCAAAGAAAAAGAAACTCACAGAAGAAATACAAGGTAAAGAAAAGAACAAGTTTCCTGAACTATCATTCACAATCAGAATATAAAGTATTGTCTCTATCTGTCTTAGCATTGATGTAAGGAACCTTTAAGAAAACAAGTATGAATAAATACAAAGGTAAGATATTCCCTAATCTAACTGCTGCAGGGATCGTAGAGTTATAGAATCACAGAATGCCAGGTTGGAAGGGACCTTGGGGATCATCTGGCCCAACCATTTTAGGTGATCTATAGTTTAAATGAGATGGCCCAGCACCCTGTCAAGCTCAACCTTTAAACTATCCAGTGTAGAGGAATCTACCGCTTCCCTGGGGAGATTTCTCCGATGCTTAACTGTTCTCATGGTGAAAAATTTTCATCTGGAATCCAACTGGAATCTCCCCAGGAACAACTTATATCCATTACCCCTTGTCTTTTCCATGTGACTCCTTGTAAACAGGGAGTCTCTGTTCTCTTGGTAGACACCCTTTATGTACTGGTACATGGTAATAAATTCTCCCCTAATCCTTCTCTCAAGGCTGAACAAACCCCATTCTTATGTCCTTATTTCTTAAAGTAGGTTTTCTAGTCCTCTGATCATCATGATCATGTATGATGGTAAAAGGGAAGATATGGTCCCTATCATTACTTTCTACCTTACTGTAGCACTTCTGGCCTTTACTCCAGTCTGCATGTGTAGAAGGCTTACTAAATTACCTGTCATTGAATATATTTTAAATAGAATATCTTCCTTCACACTTACAGATATAATTCTCTTTCTAGATCTCAGAGAACTTCAAGGGTGCAGGCATGTAAATGATGAAAAGTGGAGGGACCCTTGGGCTCTGAGGATATCCCAGCCACCTCCTGCCTCCAGTCTGGGATGAGATCTGAGAAAAGACCAGCCTTTTTCCCCAGCTCCACTATGGTTTGCAGAGACACCTCAGGATCCTGGAAGAACTGACTAAGCACTTGGCAGCTGTGCCTCTTGCTGTTCAATCTGACTGCCCAGGAGACACAGCTGAGTGGCGTCAAGACTCTGACTTTTACCTTTTCTCCTCCCATTCCCACAGCAGATGTTCATATCCATCCCTCATTCCTGGGTGACAGAACAATTCTGCCTGTGATGCTGAGAAATCTAAGCTCATCAGAAGTGACTGTTTTCAGTCTTAACATACTAATGTTACAGATTTTTTTTTTCCTACCTAGGAACTGCTTGTTTTCAGCATATTTAATAATACTTTTGAGATTTGTCTGAATGAGATTTGTCTCCCTTTGATGATGATGCTGATAAGAACACTTTGTCACAAGGATATAAATGACTAATGACAAAGGTTGAACTCTGGATTAGAAGTAGATGAAGGGAGTGAAAGTTTGGAACAGATTTTATCTAACGATGTAAGCAAATCTCAGCCAGGGGAGGCTGAGCTGAGTAAATTTCAAAATATGACAGAATTAACAGAAAGGGCTGTCAGATTAAAAAAAAAATCAATTTGGGACGCAGCTACCACACAGTATTACAAGAAGAAAGAAAAAGGAATTCAACAAGTATAGACCAATTAAGCCGACCTCAATAATATGTTAGGGATGTAGAACACATTTTCCAGTGAAAAATTAATGAAAGACATGAAGCTAAATGGATTATGGGATAAAACGAAACATGAATTTACTGAATATGGACTAAGCCAAACTAACTCAGTGTGCTTTTATTCTTGTAAGAATTTTCTGTAGACAGGCAGTGGTCAGGCTCTCATGTCTTTGAACTTGAGTAAAGCATTTCATATAATGAGCCACATAGAGAATTTTTACAGAATGAAATGGGATTGCTCAAAACTGTCTGGTCCAAAAGATCCTGTTAAAAGACGTATGGAAATGGATCATGCAATAGGCAGAATTTGCTGTCTGGAAACACATCTCAGATGCATTTTTTGAGGATCAGCTTTGGGGCTAATTTTACTCGGTATTTTCATCACTGACCCTGGCACAAAAAGTGGGAAAGTGATCATTTGGTTTGGCAGCAAGTAAGGAAGGACAGCCAATAAAATGAGGAGAAAATGTCAGACAGGAAGAAACAGACATGTTCGACTACTGGGATAATAGAAATGAAACAAAGTGTACTCGTGGAAAGTGCCAAGATATGTACATCTACTAAGAAAAATTATCACCATATCCTGGGAATTTATTAATGGGAAATGATAGAAGATAAGAAAGGACAGGAAGCTATAAAAAAGCTTAACTAATCCTAGATTTTTTTTAATGTTGAGATAAGGAATTATTCATTCTGATATATGAGACTGCGGTGAAGTGACAATGAGCAAACAACCACAGTGCTTGACAGGTTATTGGTTAAAAAAAAAAAGGAAGTATTACTGTAACAAGGGTGAGAAAAGGCTAATTGGGAACAGAATCACAAAAATACTTTCTCACCACCCACTGTCTTACCAAAGAAGGGAGGTGGAGGGGAAATGACTGCCCTGTGTAGATGATTTAAGAGAACAAAACTGAAGTGATACAGGAGAAAAGTTTTAGTCAAATGGCCAAAAGAAATTTAGACTAGAGATTAAGAGAATGCTTCTGACATTCTGAAGGGAGATTATGAGATGGTTTCTCAGTGGGAGGATTTGCACACTGTAAAACAGTGCTTGTTAGTGTCATGGCAGGGATTACATGACATGCTAAACTGTTACAGCAAGGATCTGAATTCAGAGCTGAGAACATAAGAAAGTTAATCAGTAGGAAACAAGTTAGTAAAACTGCTGACAAACTACTCTTTAAACTTTCAACTATTCACTCTACCCCTTAGTCTCATTCATTGTTATATGGTGGTGTTTCAGTATGTCCCATTTCAGCAATGCAACAAGGGAACCACTGCAAGGTCATGAGGACCCCAACCAAAATATCTCCCAGGTCCTCGGAAGAAGTACAAACACATTTTGAGAAGAAGGCTTAGGGAAGTGACAATGAAGGAGAGGGCATCTATCTCTTTCAAAGGCAACAAGAATGACGCACCTACTTAACACCCTGCCTGGGTTAGGACACTGGGCACGACACCAAGGTTGGCACTAAGCATGGATGGAGAAGGCATTCAGTGCAGAAAATATCCTTAGCTATTTCACCTGTAGCAGAGAAGCATGTTAGCCATTAATTCTGTGGCTGTACAACAGAGTGGGAGGATAAAGCAGCAAAATTCAGATTTGGCCTTCTAAGAAAACATGAACCAACTCTGCTAGTACTGCAGAAGAAGTGTTTACAGCTACTGTCCCATCCTTCAAAAGTGAAGCTAACATGCTGTGACTGTATGTACTCCCTCCTCCCACCCCCCAACCTGACCTTTTCCCATAAATCCTGATCAAGCTATAACCACCAGTGCTGATCATGATGATCAGTGATGTTTGTGATGTCTGCATGCACCACATGGTGATTTTGGGGAGAAATGGATAACAACAGAGTAGCCAATCGCTAATCAATGGTAGTGCATCCATCTGGTCACAGCACCAGTCAGGGTCTGACTCAAATCAAATCTGGAAGAAGTCGGCACCTGTGGTCCATATGTTCTGTCAATATGGCTATGTCAACCAACCTACTCCATACTGAGCAGGATAAGAATCCCTTGAGTTCCCCAGAAACTGTAGTGGGTTGCACATCAGGATCTCCCTTTGAAAGAGATGCCTCTCAAGGTTACTCCTTGAGGTGAAGAGAATCCTTGCCACAACAGACCCTTGGTAAGGGAATTGAGAATAAGTGCACTGAAACTTTGTGGTCTTAGCTAAGAGGTCATAGAATCATAGAATAGGTTGGAAAAGACCTTAAAGATCATCAACTCCAACCGTATTAAGGGTTGATTGGGTGCATATATAATCCTTCAGACATAAATCATTGGCTAAGTCTGTGAGTAAGTCTGGATCTACCCACAGCAAGACTGTTCTCTGAGAAGTAGTAAGAAGCAGTATAGAAAGCAATGGTGTCCTTTCCGAACCTCACAACTCAATGACAGCTCAATGGGTCCTCCTGGCAGTTTTTTCTGACCTTGTCCTGTGTACCTTACCATTGAACACTGTTATCACTGTTATATTTATTAACAAACTTTGCCAAATCTCTGATTTATATCAATAAACATATTGTTGCTTCTCTCTTAAGGGCAAAATACATCACTCTATCTCTCCATCTGCAACACATGTCTGCAGGCTGGGCAGCTCAGAGTGCTGTGTCCAGGGTGAGGAACACTCATAATTATTCAAAGCATTATGATTTTTGGTTTTTGGTTCTGAATGGCTATTCTGCCATCCTCAGTCCTCTAGCTGAATCAGGCACATTTCACTATAAGTGGTTCCGGTTAAGGACAGAACAAGCCGTGTTCAAACCTTGGGTGAAACCTTCTGAAAACACAGGTATTGATTTCTTAATTAGACTTTAAATAGAAAATGCCCAACTGAGTTTAAGCTGAATCTCATCACAGGAAAACAAATTATAACTACTGGTAAAATTTTTACTCAATACAGGTTTATTGGTTAAATAAAATCCAGAAACAAGAAAACAGCAAACCCAAAAATAAACAGCCATGTGAAATGGCTAAGCTGAATGCTTCTCTGACAGATATAACATCTCTCTAATAATTTTTATAATTGTTTCAGCATGAAAATACGTAACATCACAACCTGCAAATGGTTCATTCATATTCATGCTTTCCATGTGTTAGTTGCTGGGAAATGTTCTCAGATTGCTTTATACTATTAATTGTTACTTATTTACCACGCCAGTTAATGACTCTGATGTAGCACATATGAAATGAATTTGCAGTTTCTGTTACAACCAGTTGAAATTTTCCAGTGAAACACAAATTCATTTGAAAGGAAAAAAAAAGGAAAAAAGATAAAATCACCCCATCCATTAATCAAGGTGGCAATGTTTTGTAGAAAAGTGTTTGTTCAGATGATCTGACAAAACATCCATAGGTTTTTGTGAAAATTTCCAAATATCCAGGAAGATCCTAGAAAAAGTCCACCACAGGATTAGCCACCGCATGGCACTAATCTGGCAAAATCTTAATGTGGGATATTCTTTAGAATCAGGGTCTTGGTACCTTCATGTCCTGCAGCTCCAGGTCAGCACTGAAATGATCACCTCTGTACTGATGTTTCCAAAGCCCTGTTGTGGAACAAGAAAACTCAGAGGCTTGTGAAATACATCTCATCAAAGGGCACCTCCTGGCTCCATAGCAACAGCCTCCTGCCATTCTTCTGTAGCTTGAATCTCAAAACCCTTAAAGTTTGTGCCATTGAACCAGTGGCCAGGACCTTGTGGCCCTGGCTTCCAAATTATCAAGACATCATCCCTAACCTTCCACACATAAAACACGGTATGCAAAACTATTAACAACTTATACATATTATTAGAGAAAAGTAAGATATACATAAGCAAACAAAGGATTTTTTTGGAGAGTCCACTGTAATTTCCGACTTCTAAAAAGCAAATACGCATAGATAAACTTTTTTCTTCATCCGGGAATAAAAACATTTTTCCTCAGCTATTGCATTTATTTTGTCCTAAAATAGTTAAAAATATTTTAATTAATTAATATTTAATTTAATTAATTAATATTTTCCAAAAGCAGACTCTGAGGTTTTAAAATCTAGATGGAAAAAAAAGCTGATGTAAATATTTTTATGATATTGAAAAAATAAACTGTGAAATATGAAAGGAACAGATCTCTTGTTTCCTTCTTTGTCTGAGTAGTATATAACTGATTTCATGGCAGGAAATGCAAAACAGTTTGAGGATCCAAAACCCTGAGAAAACAAGAGGATGTGTTAAATACGGTCCTCAGTTACGAGAAGATTGTATACATATGTGTATGCAGATGCAGACAAAGAGATAAACTGAGAACAAATTTAATGGGATGGACTACAGAGTAGATGATGTTTAAACTATCTCCTGTGCAGTCTCTAAACGTGCTGTGTCTCTTGCTGTGCAGAATATTCAGCATGTAAAATGAGCTTTCTTAGCCTTTTTGTTCAGATATGTGCAGGTCACCTTTACACTCACTAGGAGAACTTTCTTTTTTTCCCCAGTCATGTTCCATCTATCACACTGTACGTTTAGAGAGGCAAGAGCAGACGTGTCAGACACAGAAAATGAGGCAGAACAAAGAGAAATAGGCCCCTGAAGGAAACGAACAGAGAGGTTCTGCAAGCAGAAACAGAAGAAGTCAGAGAGATAAGGGACTCTAAAATAGAGATAAATCAATGGAGAATGAAGTCCCTTGAAACAGAAGGTGAAAAATTTCCCGAAAGAGAAAAAGGTAGCAAGGGGCATATGTCCATCAGAAGGGCCTCCAAGAACTTTCATATCATATTGTTATTCCAGCCACAAGATGAAAATTCAGCTATATCACAATGAACTTGTTACTAACCAGCCATTTCAAGTGTACCGTTTAATATTGATTACAAGATGAACATTCGCTCTCCTCCATCTCTTCAACTCTGTGGTTATACGTCCACTTGGAAAACGAGAAAGTAAGCATTATGACATGCATAAAGACCTAGTAAACATTCAATCTGGAGAGCAGTTATTTGTTCCTAGGTGAGTGTTGGATTTACTGTGAAAAACCATCCCAGCGCAGCACCTCATGTTCAGATATTCTGATATTCCACTGTACTTTCAGCTACAGTAGATTGCAAAGTTTCCCGCAAAATGAAGGGGAGAAGTTTGGTACTAAATGAAGCAATACTCCATCATCAAATGAATAGGTCACCTACAGCAGCTAGAATTGGAAAGAACAAAGGGAGGATGTTTATCCACTAAAAAAAGATGCCCTTATTCAATCAGATATCTAACATCATCTGCTGTCTAACCATCTGCAGAGCTTGAGTGCTTTAGGTGACTGCTGTTTCTTTGTTCAAAACCCATTCTATCCAAACAGACTGTCATCAAAGTCTGATATATCTCTGAGATAAGAAGACGTATTCCTTCCTATTCTTTTTCTATGTTTTTTTCATCTACCATTAACTTTCTCCCTGTTGTTTTTTTCTGCACCTCACCACATCATTTGCTCACGTAGATATCTAAAACAGAAGTGAAGGATGCGGAGGGGAAAACGGAGCATCTGGAACTAACTTGACCTACAATTTAGCATAATTTTTTTTTTTTTAATTTCAAGCAGTATTCAAATTGAGATAGCTTTTTAAATGGCAGCTGACAGAAACTCGGCACCTGAAAGATATGTCATCAGACAGTGCTGAGGAACAGCTGTTAGTAAAGAAGGAAAAAGATATTTAAAACAGAATAAAAATTAGACCGTAGTCTTTTGAGGTTATTTTAACTTAAGCTTGCTTCTTTGGAAAGCATCCTCTTCTTCTGCATATTAGACTACAAACTGTATTCTTGACAGACTGAGGCTTCTAGACTCTGAAGCAATGCTGCAAAATGGTTAAAAGAATGGCTCAAGAAACGGTTGGCGGCATTGATACGCAATTCTACAGCAATCTAGCTAGCTAACTATTAAAAGTCAGTAATCAGCACATTATAAACCCTGGAAAAAATGAAAGAACTAATCCTGAAGTGGAAAAGATTTGTTTACCAAATCCGGTGAATTCCTGAATGTCCATCAAAGAATGAAAACCTGGACTTAATATTCTCCTGGAGGTTATTTTCTAGGCTTATAGCATAAGGAGGAGAGAGAACAGAGGTCACTTTCAATCTGTTTCTTATTCATAAGCTCAGCTTGAAGACCTGGCCAACTTGGCTATGATGGTTTGTTAAATGGATTGGCCTGGGGCAAGAAAATGAAACTAAGTGTACTCTAAAAGTTTTGAGAATTTGGATCAGAGACTATTCCATCTGTTTAACTGCAGGACAGACACAATGTGGTTGATGAATGACAGAAGTGCTTTTTATCACTGTGGTGTTAACGACATAATGAAGGTCTTTTAAGAGTGTAAATGTGGTGTCCTATAAATCTGCTTCTATACATTTTCCTTCATTTATCAAATATTAAAGGGATTTTCACCTTCTGTTCTAGAAATTGCTGCAGAGCTACTGCATTGATTTAGAAGGGCTTTTAGCTGCTTTGATGTCCTTTATATTTTACCACATTTGTAAGTAGGGTTTATTTCATCACATATCCCATTTAAAAGGTTTCAATATTGATAAAATCTGGGAAGATAGGTATGTAATAAATTTTCTTATTTTAATAGGATTATCTCGGAGAACAATGTGTGAAGAAAGGACTTGTACTAGGCCTACATTTGATAATTAGTTTAACCCTTTTTATGATATACCTTCTTTTACTATGTTTATCAGATAAATGTGAGAGAAGACTCTCAGCCCCACATGCTCAAAAATTATTTCTGATTCTTCAGTCTTTCAAGTGTTAAAAGTAATTTGTTCAGAATTTTGGCAATTTGTTGAATCCGTAATCCCCTTGAATAAATCCTTCCAAAAATAACAAAAAAGTAACAGAGATCAGTTATGCTCTTCTTGTAGTTGGAGATTATTTTTCCCTTTTTTTTTTATCTTGTTTTAATTTCCACTTTCATTTATGTCAAGTTACATTTGCCTTTTTTCTTTAACATTTCCTAAAGAGTTTTTAATAACTGATGGTACATCAGTCTGAAATGTTCTATAAAGAAAAGATTATATTCGGATGTTAAAAAAAGGCTATGAAAAGTGGTTATACTACTTTGTATAGAAACACAGGTCTAAAGAACATGGTGCAATTGCTGACCCAGGTGTCTAGTGCTATTAAGAAGACTCCTGAGTGCCATTCAGAAGACATTGCTCTCCACCTATGAAAGGACTCAGGGTTCCTGTGGGTCCTGTGTCACAGAATCACAGAATCACAGAATCACAAGGTTGGAAAGGACCCACTGGATCATCGAGTCCAACCATTCCTAACACTCCCTAAACCATGTCCCTAAGCACTTCATCCACCCGTTCCTTAAACACCTCCAGGGAAGGTGACTCAAAACACCTCCCTGGGCAGCTGTTCCAGTGCCTGATGACTCTTTCCATGAAGAATTTTTTTCTGATATCCAACCTGAACCTCCCCTGACGGAGCTTCAGGCCATTCCCTCTTGTCCTGTCCTCAGTCACTTGGGAGAAGAGCCCAGCTCCCTCCTCTCCACAACCTCCTTTCAGGTAGTTGTAGAGAGTAATAAGGTCTCCCCTCAGCCTCCTCTTCTCCAGGCTAAACAACCCCAGCTCTGTCAGCCGCTCCTCATAAGACTTGTTCTCCAGCCCCCTCACCAGCTTCGTTGCTCTTCTCTGGACACGCTCCAGAGCCTCAACATCCTTCTTGTGGTGAGGGGTCCAGAACTGAACACAATACTCAAGGTGCAGTCTCACCAGTGCTGAGTACAGAGGGAGAATAACCTCCCTGGACCTGCTGGTGACCCCATTTCTGATACAAGCCAAGATTCCATTGGCCTTCTTGGCCACCTGGGCACACTGCTGGCTCATGTTCAGTCAGCTGTCAACCAACACCCCCAGGTCCTTCTCTTCCGTGCAGCTCTCCAGCCACTCTTCCCCCAGTCTGTAGCGCTGCATAGGGTTGTTGTGCCCCAAGTGCAGGACCCACATTTGGCCTTGCCCTAGTGTCTCAGATAATGTGGGGTTATCTGGAGTTGAGCAGGTGATCTAAGCCCAAAGGTGAGATTTTATTCCAAGTTAGAAACAAAAACATAAACGTTTACAAATGGGCTGGATGTCTAATCTTTCTTTACAGTCGGTAGAGACTTGGTAGGAGTCCAGTAAGTCTGGAGTCTAAGGAGCTATTCAGGTAACAAAGTGTGCATGTTAACTCAGGGTAAGCTTACTAGTTCTAAAACTTATTAATTTTATTCCCTAAATCTCACTGACAATAAAAGAAAGGTACATCTACCTTGCAAGGCAGGTACTGATATTTAAGTGGCTACAATCTCAAACTGAATGCCACCTGCAATACCCCACAGTTCACAGCAAAGTCTAGATTATTTAAGCACAAATGTAGGTGACAAATTTAAGTTCTTATCAGTTCTGTAGAAGTTGGACCAAGACAATTTCAGTGACTTTGTTGTTTAATCTGTGTCGTTCTCTCCGCAAGCACCGAGATAAGAGGGCATTCAGATAGCCATGGATTAGGGATGAGTGTTTCTTTCTTTGTTAAATGGCAATGTCACATTTTGTACTATTGATTGAATCATGGAATAACCTGCTTCCAGACATAAGTGGATCAGCTGGTTGTCTTCAGAAAGACAGATTTTTTGTCTTTCAGGTATCATAATTTCTGTTCTTGCCTCACCTACCCTCCAATAAGAACTTTTTGTGTTGTAGCATGTTATAAAGAGACATTTTTTTCTCATTTCCTTTTTTCAATACTAAAATGGATACGGATGCAAGTTTCAGTAGAAGCCAGTGGACACTGAAATTTTGAACAATCCAGACTGAGAACAAAGATAAAGCCTTCCTGGGCAGAAAGAAGTTATGCAGGCTGCAAAACTTGTTCAAGGTTTGGGGTTTTTTGCACACAATACCAAGGCACAAGAAAAGAGATGAAGTATACAAAACTTCAAGAATTTCTTTCTCTCTTATGCACATGACCTCCGTCTTCCTTCAGGCTAAGTAAAGGCTTCCTGATAACATGAGAAACGGATCTCCTTTTTTCACTCTCACACTTGATAATATCAAAACTACAGCTCTTCTCATCCTGGAGGCGTCTTGCTGAACATAAATAACTACCATGTCAGGTTACAATAAGGAAAACAAACAAGCATAGAAACACACACCCCCAAAAGCCAAAACATATAAAGGCCACTTCTTTGCACTTTGCAGAACAACAGAATAAATTATTTACAAACCACTCAGAAACTTTCATCAGGAACTTATATAGATGTTGTTATCTAAAAGAAAACTGAAATAGAAAGATTTCAAGTCACCTAATATGGAAGCAGAACCGAAGCGGTAACGTAGTCCAACTGGATCATGGAAATGACAAAGGAAAAAAAGGGAAGGAAACTGGAAATCAAGAATGTCTAGAACCAGAAAAGGATGTACCAATTTAAGAAATTGACATGAAGCACAACTCTGGTACTTAAACATAAGAACATCACTCTAGATTCTAAAATTTTCCAGCATGTCGTGTTCTCTCCAAAAATCCTCCCTAGAACTTCCTGCATCTATTTCCAGATTTCAGTAAATACAAATCAGTCTTCTGTATGAGCTCAACTAGATTTATGAAATCATTGAAATTTTTGACCTAATCATTGCCAAGGGCAAAATTTTAAAGATATGGTCAGAGAAAGGGGTTTTATATATAATATTCTCCTAATATGGGTATTCTGAGACAATGGAGAGGAAGTTCAATAGCTTTCTCAGTCTCAGGGAGTTTCAAGATAAACTCTTGAAGTGGTGAGGGACATGGTTTAGGGAGTGTTAGGAATGGTTGGACTCGATGATCCAATGGGTCTTTTCCAACCTTGTGATTCTGTGATTCTGTGCGATTCTTTCCAGAAAGATCCTCATCAAAAGGAACTCCTTTTTTCAAAACATACCCCTGTGTTGAAAAAAAATCCATTTTTTTCTGTCCACGTGGGAATCATGAGATGAACATTTCTGCAGAGAGCATAGCAAGCAAAAATGCAGGCTTATGTACAGAAAGCAAATTTAGATTAAAGAGTGCCGAACAAAAATCCACTTAACTTAATAATGCACAGTCATTGCTTTAAAGCAGTTTTTAAACAGTACCTTTTATTGTCTTTTAGAAGTACCTATTACTGTGTAAACGCAAAGCTAATAGTGCAGAAAAAATGAAAAGTCGTCCTTACAAAAGTCATCCTACTTTCACCTAGTTTTCTACCAAGTACTTAGTGTAGCAACGGCAAAGTTCTGTTCCCAGCTCTGCCATTTTCTACAACGCCCTTTTTTAAGCCAAAATCCAACAGCTGTATTTATCACTGAAAAATTAGAGCATGGGTCAGACACCGTAATCATGCAGCTGAGCTAATGATTCTGCTGCGTGAAAAGGGTCACGGGTAATGTATTAAAGAGTCCTTATGGGTTTGAAAGAAGAAGTCAGATGAGATCATTCAAATCAAATCATGGCAAAAAATCCGTTGTTAACTTATTCAAATCTTTCCAAGTTACAAATAATTTCCTGAAACTCATTTCCATATTCAGTTTTTGAAGCCTTCATGTCTCAGTCTTTCCTGCAAATAGAAGCCATCTTATTTTCTCATTTTAGACTCATCGAGACCACTGTCAGGCACGTGGCCCACAGCGTTCAGGCCCTGAAACAGTTGTACCAAAAAATGGAAAACTTATTTTTATAATATTATCAATAGATTAGAAGGGAGACAATCGGCAATATAAAGAGGTGTTCTGGTGTAATTTTCAGTTGAATTTTGCAGATCGAGTTCATATGTTTTGGGTAAGATTAGTACAAACTATTACACTTCTGACAGATTATCTGAAATGAGTTTGGGGAGTCCAAGTTTTGCTCCTTACTGCTAATTGAGATAACAAAAGACCAGTCTTTCTGTACCTATGTTTCAGCACACTCGAGCAATTGTGTATGCGGGCCACAAGAATGTAGACCTCTATTAAATGTGTCCTGATCTGCTAATGTACCTCACTGCAGTCAATTTGAAAAGGCAAAGATGACACCATTAAGACCGGCAATCTCTGGAAAAATTACATATTACAGAACAGACCATAGCGGTTGAGTGAACTATCAAATCTATTGCACAGAGACACCTTGTTCTTATACTGGTTATCAAGGGTAAATATGTTCTGCAGGACGTGTAAGAGGAAGAATAATGAATTCAATAAAGCACTCTCTAAGAAAGTCACTGAATAAGGTATACAAAAAAGGCCTCTCATTAGCAATGGGTCTAACATGCAATTTGTTTAAGTCCCCCAGTTATTCATTGTTTTCTTTAGTGAAGACAAGATGCTACCAGAAAGCCCAGTATAAATGTTGAATGATTGTTACCGGGTAAAGAAAGAGGGGAACATAATAAGTGCCTCAGTATTGTCTTTCTGTAGCCCATAATTTAGGGAAGATGCCTTCTCAGGATTAGCGGGTGGGGTAGAATTCAGGATTACTATTTCTGTGCTTTGATGCGCATAAATAGTAAGGTTCTGTCTACAGAAAGATAAGAGGCTATACTGGTCTGGTATAAGCAATGGTAATTGTTAGTTCTGTGTTTTTTCTTATTTGATTCTCCTATATCTTTCCTCTTCTTTACTGTTCACATGCAGAAAAGATTCTTCCTAGACATTAGGAAGAATTTCTGCACCATGAGGGTAGTGAGGCACTGGCACAGGCTGCCCAGGGAATTTGTGGCTGCCCCATCCCTGGAGGTGTTCAAGGCCAGGTTGGATGGAGCCTTGGGCAGCCTGATCCAGTGGGAGGTGTCCCTGCCCATGGCAGGAAGGTTGGAACTGGATGATCTTTAAGGTCTCTCCAACCCAAACTAGTCTATGATTCTATGATTCTATGATTTCTGCACCCACAGTAATAAGTATTTAGTCTTTCTCTATAAGACTATAATTTTCCTGCAAGCCTCTTTTCTGTCCAAAAATCTCTGGATCACTAGATACCTCAAAATATAAACTGTTCTTGGGAAAGGCTCAGGTATAAGACAGTGAATGTGCAAATATTGACTGATGTGCCACAATAAGGTAACTCGGGTAGGACAGAGCATTAAGAGGTCACTGAGGTAAGTAAATATCACTGTATAGAGGACAGTTTTTACAGAATCTTCCTGTAATTATTATGTGGGATTGGAGGATTCTGCAGCAAACACTAACAGGAAAAATACTCCAGGCTAGTCAAAGTAAATAAAAAATAATAATATGTGCTATCTTCTCCGTGAACCCAAATACGTACTGGGAAAAGGAGAGTAGTCATTAGTGTTGTTTGATCACCATTATCGTTTATGGGAAGGTACATCTATGCATGTCTATATATTTTGCCCTGTGGTTTTAGTACTTGAAAACAGCGGCAAAATACAATTGAATTTTATAACAGACTCCTGGAAAAGATCAGTCCCTGACAGTAGGATGAGCTGTTTCCAGGAGAAATTCAAAGAGGCAGTCATTAAGGAAAATGTTATTTCTAAATTTTTTTTTCCTATTTCTTTCTTCTTTTTCATCTACTATGAATTGATCCCCAGTGGGTTTACCATTTTAATTTAATGTGGACTCAGATCTGAGCAACAAATCTTTCACAGCACTGTCATGGGAAGAACACCTGCCCATTCAGGACTGGGTAAGAAATACTGAATAATTCCAGGATCTATGTGTTTTTATATCAAGTTAACTGTTCTCTTTACAGAAAGATTTGCAGCACATGAAGAAATAACCTCAATCAAATATAATGACTTGTATATCACTGAAGTCAGTCCCTAGAGTGAAAGGAGCACTGGAGAAGACATGTGTCTTTAACTCCCAAATACCAGAAGAAAGAAGTCACCACCTGATATTAGATTGTCTTCAATATATCTTAGTTCAATGCTGTTTACTTGCATGGAGTTTCAGGCAATGATATCCAGACTGCAGCTGGCTAATTCCTTCCATTCAGTATGACTTAAATCCTGCTATATTTAATTATTTAACATCTACAGAATTGGAGTTCTGAGTCCCCTTTGTTTGTAATGAGACAAATACATTCTTTGTCTGTCAGAAGGATTTTTTGCTCAACCATCACATCTGCAGGACTGTGTAAACTTGTAAATATCATTTTATTCCTTGTGATTTCCTCAGCTTTGTCCATTTCTTCTCCAGAACTCAATGCATCTGATTTTTTCCACAGGATGCCAGGAGAGAATGACTGTTAGAGATAAAGGCAGCAGACAGCACTCTTTACTGTTTCTGATACTGCAACTGTATAGACTGTAAATGGGAACAGAACTCTAGAACTGTTATTAACAGTGTCAAGGAGAGATCACAATGCTTAATGAGGTGCAATCTTCTGTTTATTCAGACCTCTGTACAAATAGATAAGTACATTTAACATGGATTGACAAACCCCTTTTGGCATCTAGATTTATGATTGTCCAAGCACCTTAGAAAGTTATGTCATCGAGGCTTCTCTGTCCTGTAATGAGAAGAATGTTTACAAGTCTTGTGGAGCCTTAAGCAACAACCCAGAGCAGTGTAAACAAAAAGCTCAAGAGCCCTTTTTTTTGGCATGTTCACACCTGAAAGTTCGTCCAAATGTTCTCAGTGTTTACAATTTGCCACACTAAAATTGTAGATTACATCCCAATGTGCCTAAATTTAGATATCTTTCATACCTGTTCATAGTCTGATTTTAGAAAAAGACAAAATATGACAAAAAAGAAATCACAAGAAATAACTACACATCTGATTTTAATTTTAAGTGACATTAATCCCATTCTTAGTAGTATATTTACTGATGTTTGTTGTGATTTACATAAGTGTCAATCAAAAGGCTGGCCATTAATCCATCACATCAACAAAGCAGATGCTGAAGGTTTATTTATTAGTCGTAGAACAAAGTTTCTTAGGGACCCATATCATGGTTAATCTTCCAATCAAACAGACAAAATAAGTAACTGAACAAAACAGAACTGAGTTAAAAACCAGGAGTTTAAAGGGTCCGTTTCAAGCTACTGTAAAGATTGATGCTACGCAGAAAACTGAACTTCCTCACATTTAATAAAGGGTTTAGAACCCATACCTAAATATTTTGCAGCTCCCCTAATAAAGACAAACAGCAAAGAGCAAAGCCAAAATGCAGCAAAGGTTTCATGAGAACAATCTGTAAAGAAGCAAAAAAGTTTTGCAAATGTTTTCCTCGGCTCCTCATGCATTTCTAATGCAACAAGCTGAAAAGGGCTGATAATCATGAAACTGCAGTAAATGTGCCATGAGATAAGTCAAATAGCTTTCAGAAATTCTAATGAATTATTTTCATAAAACATTAATATATTCTGCCCCGTGGATCTCATTTTTACCTATTAGAGAACTTGTCTGAGATCAGACAAAAGAACTTTTCTGTTCTGCTGGCATGCTGAGTGCGATTCATTATTAAACATTGTGCCAGGTTAATCTGATTTGAGAAAAAAACTTATGTACAGATGCAGGGGATCCTTTTATAACAATAACATTTTCTGAGTTAAATTAGATAACTGGAAGCAAATGCCCACTAGAAGAAAACAAAAGATTACAGATTTATTTTTCTTTTTCTTTAGAATTCCTCCTTGCAAACTAAGATGGCAGTAGAGATTTTGTTGACTGAACTGTCCAAGTGACAGCATTGAACTATATAGTGTGAGATGCCTGATGTGTTTCTTCATCTTCTTTCAGGAAATCAGAAAGTCCGGTAGAGCTCTTTCCAGAGAAGATATTTGAGGCTCCTGCTAAGGATTCTCAGACAGAAGAATGAACGGGACAGTCTTCAAAAAAATGAAGATTTATCTTTGGTCCAAATGTTCAAGTATAGTGCTCTTACAGCTATCTGCTACTTAGGACCTAAGACACAGTTAGTAGACCAGCTATAGGGATACAGAAGCATAGAATCATAGAATCATAGAATAATTTGGTTTGGAAGGGACCTTAAAGATCATCCAGTTCCCACCCCCCTGCCATAGGCAGGGATATCCCACTGGATCAGGCTGCCCAAGGCCCCATCCAGCCTGGCCTTGAACACCTCCAGGGATGGAGCAGCCACAACTCCCCTGGGCAACCTGGGCCAGGGCCTCACCACTCTCATCGTGAAGAAATTCTTCCTTATATCAAGTCTAAATCTGCCCCTCTCCAGGATTTCAGGATTATGTGCTGTGTCATTATTAAGGAAAACCTCGTTGAGTTAGGAAGCAGTCATGGCTTTTAAAAAAACAGAGATACTCACTTTGCCAAGCACAGTATGGCTGTTAAAAACAGACAAAACCAGGAAAGTCTTAGCACATCCACGGTGAGAACTGCATGTGAAAATAAATTTTGTAATTAAAATTGACATTTCCCTGGCTTCTGCCTCTACTTGCAGCCATCTTACAGAGCCCTGACAGGTGTACACAGAGTTGCCAACCCCCGAGGTTAATTCTGTGCATGAAGAACAATGAGAATAATTATTTCTGTAAGTGGAATTCTGAAAAATTAATTGAAAATGTGGACTGGTTACCTAAAATAAAAATGTATAAAAGCAAGTCTCAGACATCTTTCAAAATGGGAAACTGGACAGAATTCCCTAAGCTTTAGCTTAATGTTAACTGGAATATCAGAGAGATCAAACTTCATCAAATGCAAGGTCAAAAGGGAGGATCTATGCCAGCAGCCATGTACTAATTCTGTACTAATTCAGTCACATTTCAGGGCACAGTAGCAACTTCGTTCAGTGTAACAGTACATCTAGACTTTCATAAGTGAATAAGGTCTTATGGTTTAACATCATAATTTACCAGACTTGTTAAAGCTCAGCCAGAGCTGAACCTAGATTCTGATATTTCCTTATGGGATAATCTATCCTTTTCCCACAATAGTTGTCATGTTTAGTTTTTTTTTAAGTCCACAGACAAGGGACTGACAGATTTTACTTTACATTTGCAATGGGACAGCATGCTCAGAATTTTGGTACCACAGTCCATCTGAGAAGAAGTTGATCATTCGTGGCAATCTGTTTATAACTTAATTTAGGCAAAGAAGCGCTAGAGCAGACCAGTCAGTTGAAAGTGTAATCTCTTTTAACATGTACAGCGCATACACTGTCTCCTCTGGACCAACTATTTCACCCTGCAGATCTGTTCCCACTGAGTTGCAGCATTTGCTAATCTGTAGACAACTTCAGTCCCGAGAAGAGAGAGATTTCCTCTCCTGTGTGTACCTGAATCCACCCACAGGACAGAAGGCAAAGCAAAACTATCCACAGCAGAGGCACATCCAATCTCCCTGGACAGTGGCAGCAGCTCTCGTAGACCTGCTTGCTGCTTTTGATAGTGTCCTGGGCACTGATGTGTAAGCGTCCCAGGTCTGTCAAACTAAATGGATTTTTATTCTGTTAGCAGAGATTTCATATCTGCAGGGGGCCTTTCAGTTCTGCAGTCACAAACTGTACTCAGGTCACATTCTCTTTCCTTCTGTAAGCTGCTATGTTCCTCTGTACTGCGCACATTGCTGTCTGAAGGCTGAGCCTCGTGTATTCGTACACACTTGTCTCTGGGTGAGACAGTTCTTTTTAACTCAGAGCAATCAGCAAAATTAGAAACTTCTACTAATCTCATCTCTGTGGAACCACTGAAAACTCATGATGTGTGTCTATAAGCTCTACTGTATGCCTGCCCAGAGCAATTCAAAGCTATTCAGATTTATCAAAGACCTTCCGGCGCCCTACGGAGGGCAGTCAGGGTCTGCAATCAACCTCTTCATTAAAGGTGACCTCTCAAATGGGGATCACAATCCTGTAAGCCTGCTTCAGTCTCCCAAGTGGAGGGACTGTAAGGCAATTACAGATACTATTCTTGTCAGCATTCCATGCCGCCACATTGACACAACCTGTGTTCCATTCCTTATCCCTTTTTGGATAATCCTAAATCCTGCTCCTTTGTGGTCTGTCTGCCTGTGTTCCAGCACAACTCGTTCCTAGTTCTGGCCCCTCCAGTTACATTCCCCTATCTTTATTTTGTTTGAACTGGCTTTTCCAACGGTCATTATTACTTGCCAAACAGTTTCTTGTTCATATTGATCATGCTTTTTTTGTCTCCCTGTCTACTCTCCATAGGTCAGACCTCTAAAGAGATCTTCATGGCTGTAGAGTGGCAGAGTGGCTGGTTCTTAAGTCTCTGAATTTTCTTCTGTCTCTCTCCTTTTCTCCTTCTCCTCACTTAGTGATTACTGGGCTAGCTCTAAGTGTCAGGTGAACTTCAGTGCTTGTCTGAGCTCAAAGTAAAGCTGGACATCACAGCTCCACAAGCCACGTTATTGCTTGTACGCTGTCTTAGCTTTTACGCAGAGTTTCCTTCTCAACATCCATAATAAATTCAAGTAACTGGCAAGTCCACATCTCTAACATTTGTTTATTTTTTATAAGATATTGCAGGCACTAACACTGAATTTTAGCCTCAATAAACCAAGGCTCAACTTAATCAAAGTTTAGCATAATCTCAAGGCTCTGTTGTCCTTTCAGAAATATAGTCCTCTTCTCATTTTAGCAATTAATTGAAATCTGATTGTTCTCAGCCGCTTGGTCAGTCCCACAACTGGAGAAGATCCTTCAGCTGTGACTTTTAGTGCCTTGCTGTCTTTACCAGCCAGCTGTTCAGGGGTGCATTAAAAGCTACTTCTCACTCTTTTCCAAGGTAGCGTATCCCAGCTCCACACACTGGTGGACCAGCCTCATAGTTTGTACATGTTGTGACTCCTCTTTCCTCTTGCCTTGTTCCCCTCTTCTACAACCCTAAATAACCTCAGCCCTCAGCGACTCCTGGCCACATAATTTTAACTTTCAACAATTTGAGTTGCCTCTACCACCTGTCAGACCTTTCACTGAACTAATGTAATTCACTAAAAAGGCACAAAAAAATCCGCTATTTCGCTAGGCTTCTATTTCTCCATTTTGATGAGGTGTATTAGCTGACAGAAACGTCTCTTCAGCAGGCAAAGGGTGAGCAGTGGGAGAGCAGATAAGGAGGGGGACAGGGAAAATGGGACTGTGCAGTGAGAACTTGTGTTTTGGAAAAAAAAGAGCAGCTTATTAATTTATCTCACAACACCTTGAGAAACCGTATCTTTAGACTCAATCTGTCCTTGGCAGTACAAAGGAGGCAGTAGAGGTGCAGAGCCAGGAACAGGGGAGGGGAGAAGAGAGTTGCTCTTCGTGGTGGCAGATGTTTCGCAAGACACCTCTCTCAGAGGTAAGAAAATGGATGAGTAGAGTGAAACATCTCTCATTTGTCACATCCAAGCTTGCTGTACAGACTTCCTGGCTTCTTGACTTTTACAACAGTCTCTGAACATGCTTTCAACTCACTCTTCACTTTGGTTGGCTTCTTGGCTGAAGTACTTCCCTTCAGTCCAGTTACCTGAGCAACGTCTTGCTTAGACTTAGCAAATCTAGCAAGGCTTACAGTATGACAATGACAGCATTTTCATGCTTAATTTCACCCACAGATGTAGATTTCTATCCATACGATTGATTTTAGCCCAGTCCTAGCCAGTCAGTTCCCTTATCCTCTAGAAGGTTAAATGTCTCCAGTCACCAGATGATCAGCACCTCTGGATGGATCCCAAGAAGGGTTTGAAAGTGGGACCTTGGGACCTGGCACACTGCCTCAATTAAGATACCCTCAGCTGTATATTTGACTCAATTTTCTGTGTGATCCAGCCACCACAGAAACAAAGACCAATTGCCTGTGAGCAGGGTGAGTCCTCCTGTGTTATCTTTCTTGTGTCTATTTGCCACCCATAATACTATATACTTTTTCCTGTGGAGGTTTTCTGGCACCTCTATTTGTTAGTTGTTTGGGGTTTTTTAATAATGACATTATTTTCACTCTATTCCCCTTCAAAGTGATTCAGAATGTGTTCTTAGAAAACGTCACTATAATAGATGTAAAACTGTACTTTTTTTTTCCTAAAACTTCCCCAAAACTAGCAACTCTGTCTAAGGCAAGTAAATATTCTACAGAAAAGTGAGTTTCCTAGTATCCTGACTCACACAGAGATGATATGACATGCTGTATTTTAAAGCCTGCTTCTTCTCTCTCCTGCTGTGATTTAAGAAGTTGTTTTGTGAACCTTGTTGCTTACACTGAAATGATCAGGGCACGGAAAAAAGGGAAGAATCAAATCTCCCAGCTGTGGCATTAGTCCTCTAATAAAGTGAGTTTTCAACTAAAAATATCTGTGATATTTTGAACTAGAAGAAGGACTCTGTGTGAAGAAAGCTTGGAATCACTATTCTCACCTCTTCTGCTAGATTTCGCTGCTCAGAGGAAATTTTTTTCATGAGATCATCACCATGGTGCTCATAACACCTTGGTCAGCAGAGGCTGTGGAGTTAATATCCAAGAAGAGCACATTCTTTTTTGTAATATCTACTGTGCAGCCATTTTTAATGTATTCCTCAAAGAATTAAAGGATGGGATTGTATTGACACAATTGCCTTCACCACTAAGAAAGACCTGATGTGCCCAGGGACCCTTTCCAGAACTGCAAAACTCCTGTGTCAGTGAAAGATGGGTTATAATGGTTTGGGGTTTTTTTTTTTGTAAATATGGAGCAATGATAGAGCAGTACACCAGAATCATAGAATAGAATCAAAGAATGACCTGAGTTGGAAGGAACCCATGAGGATCGTTGAGACCAACTCCTGTCCCTCCATAGAACAATCCCAACATTCACATCATGTGTCTTAGGGTGTTGTCCAAATGCTTCTTGAATGTTGTCAGACTTGGCACCATGACAGCTTCCTTGGGGAGCTGCTCCAGTGCTCCACCATCCACTGAGTGAGGAACCTTCTCCTAACAGCCAACCTAATCCTCCCCTGGTGCATCTTCCTGCCATTCCTTCAGGTCCTATCATTGGCTATCAAAGAGAAGAAATCAGCATCTGCCTCTCCTCCTCTCCTTGCGAGGGAGCTGTAGACAACAATGAGGTTTCCCCTCAATCTCCTTTTCTTCTTTCTAAACCCTTCACTAACTTTGTGGCCTTCCTCTGGACACTCTCCAGTAGCAACACCAACAGAAGCCTAATTCTTGCTGTCTTTCTTTGCACCAAAATCTCCATGTTATCTTTAAGTTTGATCTCGGCTTATTCAGCCTGTTGAGTCCACAAAAAAAAAAAAGAGAGAGAGCAGAAGGGGGGAAAGAAAGTAAAACCCTATGCCAGTATAGTCTTTTCAAAATTTGCACAAGCATTAATCAGCACATCGCTACAAAACAGAACAAATAAGAGCATCATGTTCTTTTGAAAACCAGTTTAAAGGGTTTTGAACTGACTCAGGCAAATACATCCCACTGGGACATCTTTGATTTCTACATTGTTCTCCTGATCACACAGTGTGTTGCGAGAATGAAATTTTTCACTGTTCATCTTCTTTTTCATACCAGGCACAGTATTTAGGCAGAAAATCTGTCAGAAAGGAATGACTGCGTATAAACGTTATTCTTAGGAAGGCTTTTAATATTATAGCTCAGCACGTTTGGAATATTGAACATAGCACTTAAATTTGCGATTAAAATGATAATTTCTTTTTCCACTGATTTTTTTTTGACTAATTTTAACCAAAATACAGCCTAGGATTGACATAAGGGCAATAAAAATTGCACAGAAGAATCTGTACTGGGTTAATTGTTAAACATATGGCCACATTCCGTGGAAGGGAGCGGGCAATATGGACAAAGAAGTGAATGACATTTAATATGTTTATAAAGACAGAGGCTATCATTACTGCTACTACTTGCATTTATATTAATTTCTTCTCATCTTAATTTCCTACACAGTCCTTTTTTTCCCTCACATGTTACAGATGAACAGCATTACCCACCAGTAGTGCAGAAAAATGCTGATTTCAAGACAGAGCAAATTACGGTTGACAGCTGACTGACCATGAGCCAGCAGTGTGCCCAGGTGGCCAAGAAGGCCAACGGCATCTTGGCTTGTATCAGAAATGGGGTCACCAGCAGGTCCAGGGAGGTGATTCTCCCTCTGTACTCGGCACTGGTGAGACCGCACCTCGAATACTGTGTTCAGTTCTGGACCCCTCACCACAAGAAGGATGTTGAGGCTCTGGAGCGTGTCCAGAGAAGAGCAACAAAGCTGGTGAAGGGGATGGAGAACAAGTCTTACGAGGAGCGGCTGAGAGAGCTGGGGTTGTTTAGCCTTGAGAAGAGGAGGCTGAGGGGAGACCTTATTACTCTCTACAACTACCTGAAAGGAGGTTGTGGAGAGGAGGGAGCTGGGCTCTTCTCCCAAGTGACAGAGGACAGGACAAAAGGGAATGGCCTGAAGCTCCGACAGGGGAGGTTCGGGTTGGATATCAGAAAAAAATTCTTCACAGAAAGAGTCATCGGGCACTGGAACAGCTGCCCAGGGAGGTGGTTGAGTCACCTTCCCTGGAGGTGTTTAAGGAACGGGTGGATGAAGTGCTTAGGGACATGGTTTAGGGAGTGTTAGGAATGGTTGGACTCGATGATCCAGTGGGTCCTTTTCAACCTGGTGATTCTGTGATTCTGTGAAATTAGAAATGTTACCCTTGGGATTCTAGAATATCATTTTCATGACACACCAGCAAAACCAAGGATGCAAAATCCAGAGATCACTTGCAGTAATGTCATGGCTGGAAGTATTATATGATAGTCGTGAATTGTTTGTCATTTTGGCTGGTTAAATTTGAATTTAAACGTGTTTCTCTATAGTATATTAAATTTAACTGGAAAGTTTTCTTAATATCTAGAAATTTATTCTTACACAAAGACCTCGCAGGCACACCTTAAGTTTACCTAGTGTTATATAACATAAACCAAACTCACAACTACTCAGTGCAGTTTTGGGTTTTATTTCACTGTTAAATTCTCCACGATATTCTTAGCACTCAACCAGCAAAATCTAAAAACTTTCAGACTTTAGTATTTATTCAGAGATGAAGCATGTTGGTGGTTAGCAAATTCCAATCTTCTCCAGTCAACACCTGAGCTATAGTTCACTCTATTAGAAACTTTTCATCATTTTTTTTTTTAAAAGTGAGTTTTTCTCGGACTGTTTACCCCTTTCTGCCCCTTAGTTCATTTAGTTTATTAACCATTAATCAGTAATATCAGTCATTTACTGGACAGATCCACACACTAATATTTTAGATTCCCTCACAACTGCCCATCTCAGTCCCTTTGTTTTCCTCTTTAATATCTGATTTCAGAACCTGTATCAATAATAGCTTTTGTAGATTTTTGTCTAAAAAAGGATATTTGAAATGCTCTTCACTGAAATGTCATTCAATTTTCCATTCTGATCCAATAAATCCAATTAACAAATGACATCTTATTATTATTGAGAAATTACTGCATGATTATGCTTGGCATACATTTAATTTAATTTAACTCAGTAGGTCGTATTTTTCATTCATTTTCCTCCATTTTCTTAAAAAAAACCCCTCAAACCGTTACAATTAGCAAATATTTCCAATATGTTCCTTAACAAATAGAAAAGGAAAAATAGCATCAAATCCCCATTTTTAAAACCCTTGTACATTTTTTATACTGACAAACGTAGTACCATAAACACATAAAAATGAATTGAAATAACTTTTTTTTTTTATGACAGTAACAGGTCTTTAATATTTTCCAATACCTTTATTAACAGGAGACCTCATTTTGTTATTTAGATTATTAAAGTGTACTCTGCAAATGTTTTTACTCATTATTGGTGTTCTACTTGTAACTGTCAAACTACTAGAATTTCATTACTCCCCTCATTTTTCCTAACTACCTTAATCTATTGTTTAGCTCCACTATT